>NC_065446.1:26457387-26794836 GCF_917563875.1 Diabrotica virgifera virgifera | reverse complement strand
TACAACACCATTCGCCGACCCCGTCCAACAGAGCCTGGGCTCTTCTGAAGAGGAGTCTTGGGTTGTATCGAGAGGTTGTTGTGAGCAGAGTCGTGTCGTCTGCATAGAGAAACAGCCGAGTACCTGGGATATTTTGGTTAGTGATGTCGCTGTTGTAGATGATATACAACAGCGGTGCTAGGACTGAACCCTGGGGAACTCCAGCTTGTGGAGTGAAGGGGGTGGACTTTTGATCGCCTATTTTCACTCTGACAGTTCGGTTGTGGAGGTATGAGTGTACAATTTTGGTAAATTGTAATGGTAGCCCGATGTCCAGAAGTTTCCGAACAAGCCCGTCATGCCAGACCTGATCGAAAGCCTTCTGCACATCCAGGAATGTGGCTATGGCGAATGAACCATCGTTTATGGTTTGAGTAACTGTAATCAGCCAATAGATTGAGAACGACACATAGGGCGATCGAACCAGCTATGTTAGGAATATCCCTGAGGGAACATATACGAAATTAGGACTTATGAAGCAGGACGAAGCTGGAAGATGTAATTGGAAGAATTGCGCAATTGAAGTAGAACTGGGTAGGACACGTGTTACGACAAAACATCGAAAGGTAGGCGAGGAAACATTGTACATTGGAGACCACGCGAGCACAGTCGTAGCAGAGGAAGACCACAAAAACGATGGCTAGATGACATCAAAGCAAAAATGGGGAGAAACTGGCACCCAACAGCACAAAACAGAGAAGAATGGAAAACCCATGGGGAGGCCTTTGTGCAGGAGTGGATGCAAATAGGTTGAAGAAGAAGAAGAAGAAAAAGCAGATTATTGCTACAAGTAAGGTGTAATTGACTTCGTTAAGTACCTTTAAGGCCTAAATGTTAATGCTATTCATTTGAGAACCATTCACAAATGCATTCAACAGGTCATAATTATAGATCTTCACAGCCTCATAGGTTGACAAAAATGTGATATAGTAGTTTTACCTGACTAAAAAATATGTTGCTGAGAAATAATTTCATGTTACTGATAAGAACTAAATAACTATCCCTCCAAAAAGTTAATAAAAATACAAGATTATAAAATATGTTTATATTAATGAAATAGCATTTACATGATAATAGAAAAAAATATAAAATAGAAAATAATATATAATAAAAATAATAAGAGAAAAACGTAAGAAAGGCAGATATTTATATTGTCGTCATTGCTGTGTCTATTCGCTGTGTGCAAGTACTTGGAGGGGATACGAGAAACGATCGTGCGAGAATAGCGGAGAAATATTGCAACTTTCTTAAATAATTCATATTGTCAATTGAAATTGTCAAATTGACGTATATTTCTGTCATTGAAGAAAATGGGATTTCGCAAATGCTGTGTTATAAATTGCAAAAATTATATATTACGTTGCTCGACAATATTGATATGATAATCAATTATTAAAACGAATTTAATTAATTGTATTTTAATAATTGATGGATTCGACCGTTACTTGATGGAAGTTCATTTTATCTCACAATAAAACACTGAAAAACGTTTGTTTTCTATACTTCCACAAAATTTATTACAACTATGTTATTACTACAGCTGTTTCGGCAAAGTGCCTTTCTCAAGTGATATATTTTATAATGTGTTTGCTTTTTTAAGTCTTTAACTGAAGAGGTTGAGGAGTGGGGAGCTATTTGTCTAGAGTTGGTCATTCAGAATTATATCTGTGTTTTTAAATTTATTAATTTCCATTGATTCTAAAAGTGATAGCTTAAGGCCTTTATTTTGAATATGTAGAATTTGAAACTCTTCATTGAAAGAATGATTATGATCTAGAAGGTGAAGTGCAATACTAAATCTAACAGAACAGAAATACCTTAATATTATGAACTCACAACCCCCTAAATTATACTCTTTTATTAAACTACACAAACCTGACCACCCAATAAGACCTGTAGTTTCTTTTTATACAGCTCCGTCATATAAACTTTCAAAAACACTGTCAGATATTATTACAGAATACACTAAATTTTCACCTAAATTCACCGTAAAAAATACACTAGAACTAGTTAATAAAATACAACATTTTCAATTGCCCAACAACTCCAGACTAATTTCATTTGACGTAAAAAATCTTTTTCCTAGTGTTCCTCCTACAGAAACTTTTGTTTTAGTTAAAAACCTTTTAGAACATAATAGTACAAATCCGATCATTGCATCTGAAATTTTACACCTTCTTGAAATTTGCATAAATCAAGACTATTTTGAATTCAATAATCAAATTTACACAAACAACAGTGCAGGACTTATTATGGGTAATCCTCTAAGCCCATTACTATCAGATATATTTATGAACCAACTTGAAACAACAATTTCTAAACACCCCGTATTTAAACAGTTCTTAGATTGGTGGAGATACGTGGATGACATACTAGTCTGCTTTACAGGAACTAACAGACAACTTGACCAATTTCTATCATACATTAATTCACTTCATAGTAATATTGAGTTCACAATAGAAACAGAACAGAATAATTCCATAAACTTTCTAGATGTAACGATTACCAGACTACACAACAAACATGAGTTCTCCGTATATCATAAACCTACCCATACTGACACAACTATACACAATTCATCATCCCATCCTACACAACACAAATTAGCAGCCTACCATAGCATGATAGGTACATAGACTGACAGAAATTATTATGACAAAAAATAACTTCGAGACAGAACTAAATATCATTAGACAAATAGCAGTAAACAATGGCTATAACGAACAAACAGTTAACAACATTTTAAACCAAAAACTCCATAAGAAAGCCTTGAAATTAATGTATCCACCACCACAGAAAGAACCCAGTACCTTCTGCTCTCTCACATATACTGAGAAAATAACAACAAAAATAGCCAGATACATAAAAAAGAAAGGAATAACACCCGCTTTCAGAACTAACAACAACTTAAGCAAACATATTAAAAACAATAAAAGCCGAAAGAGAATGCAACTACAGAGTGGTGTGTACAAACTAACTTGTGGTGACTGTCCGAAAACTTACATCGGTCAAACTGGCAGAACTTTTGACAAACGGATAGCAGAACACAAAAGGGCTTTCAACAATAGAAAAACAGACACTTCTACTTACGCACTTCAGCTTCTAGACCATAATCATTCTTTCAATGAAGAGTTTCAAATTCTACATATTCAAAATAAAGGCCTTAAGCTATCACTTTTAGAATCAATGGAAATTAATAAATTGAATAATACAGATATAATTCTGAATGACCAACTCGAGACAAACAGCTCCCCACTCCTCAACCTCTTCAGTTAAAGACTTAAAAAGGCAAACACATTGTAAAATATATCACTTGAGAAAGGCACTTTGCCGAAACAGCTGTAGTAATAACATAGTTGTAATAAATTTTGTGGAAGTATAGAAAACAAACGTTTTTCAGTGTTTTATTGTGAGATAATTGTATTTTGCTTGTAGTTCTGCATTTTAATAATTAATTTTATCTATTACATACCTGCAATCCTTAGGTTTTAATAACATAACCTGAATCTAACTTTTTCTTATTATTTTTTTGGACTATGGCCTTGACAATTATCCAGTAACCAGGACTAATATAATTGTCCAATGTAATTAAAAGTGCTAAAAATGTTGCTGAGTAATGAAACCAGGTGTCGCTCTTCCGAACTTGCACGGCCCCAATAGTCAATATATTTATTAGTAAAATCTATCAAATACCTATACCTGAAGCAATATTCGTGAGTTAGTAAGTCATGAATAATATTCTATATGCAGACGATGCTGTGATGCCAACAAGAAAAACGAGTGCCAAGAAAGGCATTTGCAGGTCTATTTTTTATAAAATTAAAAAATTGCATTTTAAAACACAGAAGCCTATTCATTACATACAGAGGCGAACAGAAGCGAATAGGCTTGACATGGGCAGCATTTGGAAAACTAAGCGATATTCTTAAAGAGCAATTCCATGTGTCTCACGCAAAAGGTTTACAACCAATGTGTTTTGTCTTGATGGGGAGACAAAAATCCAGAGTCAATGCTATGTAAATGAGGTTCCTGAGGAAAATAGCAAACAGAAAGAGGACTGGGCCTCGATTTTTGACCCTTCACTTCGTTATCGAACGTATTCGTTTCCTATCTGTTTAGTAGACGAAGCGAATACGTTCGATAACCAAGTGAAGGGTCAAAAATCGAGGCCCAGACAAAATACAAAACGAAACAATTAGACAAAACTAAAACTAGGACCAATCAATAAAAAAATAGTAGAGGGACAACTTAGATGGTTCGGGCACGTGTGTAGAATGTCGAACGAGAGACTAACAAAACGAGTGTTAGAAACGAGAGTGCTGGGGAAAAACAAAAGAGGAAGACCAAGAGTTATGTGGGTAGATGGAATCAGGAAAAAGTCGAGAAGAAGGGATTGACATTGGAAAGTGCAAGAAATCTAACGCAAGATCGGAAAGCATGGAGACTACAATGCCAAACTTAACTCCACCAGCCTTACACCTAAAGGTAGAAAGGCCTAGGACTAAGTAAGTAAGTAAGTAAGTGTTTTGTCTTTAAAAACTTATGAACTTTTCCGTGGTAGCCATTTTCGGGCACCTATGCCTGGCTCATCAAAAACCGACGTTCGTTTACGTTGAAACTCATTAAACCAATTTTTGACAGTTGCCACCGAAGGAGAAGAGTCACCGTTCCCCTTCCAAAAACAAGAATCGAATCACCGACCGATATTGCTCTATTTCCATTTTATTAAACTCTGCGGACACGCTGAATTTCACACGCAATCACAACAATACTATAATTTCGATTTGGTTGAGATTTTGACATTAGCCGTCTACAAGAATGCATTAAATGACAGTACACTTATCGGACTAAGTACTTATCGGACTGCCCTAGCAAAACTAAACAAATTGTTAAACGCATCAGTGAAGTTATTTCAACAGACATTTTGAATATAAAGAGTGATTTGTTTAGTGAAATCTGTTTCGTCCAGAACTTTTGCCACATCAGTGGACTCTTAAAAAGCAAGTGTAATTTAAGATTTAGGTTTTAAAACCACACCGTAATTAAAATATATAAAGCTGATTATATTCCACAGTTAAAACATTTTCGAACCTCAAAAATGTGGTGTATAGATTGTTAGTAACGTGTTTTTCGTCACGTCCGTGGACGTCATGTACGTGGATTCTAGTTTTCCACGGACGTAACAGAATATCCACTGACGTGATTTATTTTACAAGTAACATTATATTTGAGTAAAACCAAAGAGAAAAGAAAGGTTTAATTTAGTTTATTGCTATACTGAATTCGCTCTACCGAGATTCACTTTGACACATTCGGAATAGGAAACATACAACACAAAAATTCCTACCTCACACTATTAACTGCTAAAATTAACTTAATCTTTCATTAAAAAAAAGAAGAAATATTAGAAGTAGTGGGAGTGTCTACTAATCTCATAAAATTTTGTGGAATTTATTTCTACAAAATATTTTTATTTTGTACAATAAATAATTTTCCCATTTGTTATCAATACATTATAATGGTGTAAATAAATATTTATTGATTTGCGTAAGGTTTATGTTATTTTTATGTCTGTTTACTTTTAATAATATTGGCTATGAGCAGGTGCGTTGGTTGTGTAGTAATTTCCAGTCACTTCTGACAACTGAACTTCCCAAAAAAGAAATTACTAACGTCAGTGTCAAAGTGAATCTCGATAGAGCGAATTCAGATAACTTAATATAAAATTAAATAATGCACATTATATGGTATGTATGCTATGTACTGGGTGTCCCAATAAGAATGGCTCTCGGCCATATCTCAGGAACCGTTTATAGTACAGCTTTGAGAAAAAATTTTTATAACAAAAGTTGTATCGGGAAAAGCCTGGAAATTATTTTCATAATTGTAGCTTCACTGCTAAAGGGCGTAATTGAATATCAAAAATTAAAAAATCTAAATTTGACAAAATTTGCCTAATGAAAGGACACTGGAAATCCGATCATCGTATTCTAGATAAAATTCTACGCATATTTGATTTCACAAGTTTAAATCTACCTTTGCAAATAAGACGTGGGGGTGAGTGGGAACCTTGTTATGAAAAAATTACTAGAAGTCCGCTTCTGCTAAATGAAATTTTGCAAACTTGGTCTTGTCTAAACAATTAGCATGTCGATACCTTTTTCTCATCTCGAGATATCTTACGAAACGTGTATATTTGAAAACATAAATGTTACTGTCACCGGTAAATGAAGTGTAGTGTCCTATGGAAAAAACAAATAAACATTCTCCAGATGTCAACGTATATAATAGGGCTTTTCAATGCTTCTGATTTGTTTCGAGCATCTGTCATATGTCGTATATTAATATTATACACGAATTAAATGGCATTATGACAGAGGCTCGAAACAAATTAGAAGCGTTGCAAAGCCTTATTAATTAAAGCAACAATAAGACAAACAACACTATTAACTATAACAAACAAATAAAAACAACTATTTAGTGACGACCTAAATGTTCAAATTGTTGCAAGCAATCATTTTCGATGCAAGCATTTACTCTTTCATGAGTAGATTGAACAGCAGTCTCAATTTCTGCTATCGAAATGCTTTGAATGGCGTTTCATATTCTCTGGATCATGTTTTCTAGAGTAGTGTAGTAAATACTTGCATCGAAAATGATGGGCAAAAATTTGAACATTTAGGTCGTCACTAAGCTAAGTAGTTGTGTTTATTTCTTTGTTACATTTTATAGTGTTGTTTTTCTTATTGTTGTTTTACTTCATTATATTTTTTATATACATTAACATCAGGAAAATGTTTCTTTGTTTTTTCCACAGCACACTACTTTTCCTTAACTTAGTTTACCGGTGACAGTAACAGTTATGTTTAAAATTTACACTTTTTTAAGATATCTTGAGATATAGAAAAGGTATCGGCATGCGGATTTTGCTATTATATTGCTAATTTAATCTAATTTATAATACAGGAATAAAAATGCATACATGTATTTAATATTTTCCAAAGAAAACTAGATTTCTGAAAAAAATTAACTAAAAAATTAATTAATTAATTAAAAAAAATAACGCCACCTAGCTGGCATATTACTTATTAGACTGGTTCTAAATTATAACTCTTACATTGACGAAAAAGATCTGTTTTCAACAAGATAAAGTTTGCAAAATTCGATTTAGCAGAACCGGACTTACAGACATTTTTTCATAACAAGGTTCCCACTCACCCTACCTCTTATTTGCATAGGTAGACTTAAACTTGTGAAGTCAAATATGCGCAGAATTTTATGAAGAATACGATGCTCGGATTTCCAGTGCCCCTTCATTAGAAAAATTTTGTAAAATTTAGATTTTTTAATTTTTGATATTCAATTACGCCCTCTAGTGGTAGACCCACAATTATGAAAATAATTTCCAGGCTTTTCCCGAGGCAACTTTTGTTATAAACATTTTTTTCTTAAAGCTGTACTATAAACGGTTCCTGAGATATGGCCGAGAGCCATTCTTATTGGGACACCCGGTACATAGACATCAGGAATAAAAATACTTTGTCAAGTCCGTGGTCACATCATGTACGTGGACTATACAAAATATTTTTTTGAAATTACGGGAAAAACACTTTATATTTAGCTTGACCTCTAGCATTTGTTTACCAAGTGACTATATCTCTTTAATATATTCTTTAAGCACAGTTATTCCAGGTCAGTTAACAGTTTCAAGTTAATATAAAAATGGAAAGAAAAAAACAAATGTAAATTTTTTTTTAAATATCTCTTATTTTTTAGTTAATTTGTATTGAAAAATTGTACGTCACCGTTGACAACACTGTTTCAAAACGAGAGAGAATGTTGATCCTCTGCAACAGCGTCAAATTACGAAATATAATCTTAACCAGAAATAGAGAATGACCGCAAATACGCATATTCAGTCCCGAAATTATTTTAAACAACAAACGAACGAACGAACAATTTTCAACGTTCACAGAGGCGCATCTGCGAGAGCAACAGAGAGAAATAACTAAAATTACCCCCGTCCCTTTCCAGACTCGCTAGTCGCACTTTTAGCCGAGGAAAATTTTATGTTTTCCAATCCCGCTTTTCACGTAAACTAAATAAAAAAATGGTTGGTGCACCTAGGTGTGAGTGCAGTTTACTATGCATTCGTAGAAAATAGTAAATTTAAGGTCTCTAAAAGAAAAGGTCTTCTTTTTGAGGCACAGTCCATCTGTTTTAAAATTTGTTCCATAGATATTGAGATTACACCATTTACATCTTACTCGTATACGTCAGCATTATCTTTGGCTTTTACAATACTTCGTGAGTCTTTGCCGCCTTTACCATTGTCTTTCATTGGTTCCAAACATGTGCTACTATTCACCATGGTCTCATCTCCATCTTCTCCAGGTCTTCTCTAACTGCATCTTTCCACCTTTTTCTAGGCAGTTCTGCCGGTCTTCTACCGTCTGGTCTATTCCAAACACATGGCTAATCAGAGTGGCGTCATGACTCCGTATCATGTGGCCTACCCATCTTAGTCTATTGGCTTTTCTGAATCTCACGATGTTTCCCAGCCCGAAAATAGTATCTGATTCATTGTTGTATCTGCTCCTCCACTCGTTTGTCACACTGTCCCTGCAAGGACCATATTATATAACTCGCAAGATTTTGCGTTTCCATACTAATAGTTTATTGATTTCTTTCTTTCTCAATGTCCATGTTGCACTTCCGTATATGTCATTGCTGGTCGTATTATGGTTTTACACATTTGGATTTTGGTACATCTTAAGAGAAGCCTTGACCTGATTAGATGTTGAACGGCAAAGAAAGATTTATTCCCAGCCAGTATTCGTATTTCAACCTCCCGTTCACTGGTAATTGTTATTCCTAGGTATTTGAATTCTTTGACTACCTCGAAATTATGATCGTTTATGGTAATGTTTTGTCTTGTTCGCTGTCGCTCCTTTCTTGACACGACTCGAGATGCATCAAGCCAAACTAGTTTGATTTTATTCAACAAACTTGACTTGACTTGAAAACCAAACTTTTTTTGTAAAAAAATTTGACTTAACTTGATTTCAATATCTTTAGGTTTGACTTGAAATCAAACTTCTTCAAACAGTTTGAAGTTTGAATATCATATTGCGCAACGTGTTTATTTCCAATTCTAATTGAGAGCGTACCGACTTTTGTTTTGAGTTACTTGGATAAGTCTGAATCTTTTAGTTCATATTATTAAGAAGTATATGCTTGGCATGTTTATTACGTTCGTTTTTAACTGTGTGTTTTGTGAAATATTATTTGAACCTGAATATTTTTCGACTCAGAATAAGTACCAGATCAAATTGAGTCTGATTTTGAAGGTATTCCCAGTGCAAAAATTAAAAGAAAAAATCTGCATAGTTTATGTAAAAATAAAGAACAGCGTTATAAAATGACAAATAGTGAACTAATTCTTTAAGACGACATTGCCAAGTCGCAAAAATTTCATTAAACTGACTCTATCAACAATATAATATTTTGTTAAAATCCACAAGGAAAAGAAAAGGTTTTCCTGTAGTTGGCTGTATACCATCAATCACAAAATTGGAAAGAAATCCTTTGTAAAAGGTATAAAATTTTTTTATTAAAAATCCCTTAAAAGGGCTACATCACAACAAAACGTTTTCGATTTTTATAAAAAATCATCATCAGTGTTCGATAAACTGGATGCTAGCTGAGCCACAAAAGAAAAATATCTGGGTAAAAACCCTTTACATATAATATAGATGCCTTAAAAGTGCATACTTCGCTAAAAAGGCCTGTGATGGTCACATGGCAAACAGGATAATGCCCTAAGGTAAGGTATACAGGTTTCCCAACACGTGGGATCCAAATTGAGTTGGTTCTCAGGGTTTCCTCTTGTTATGTAGCGAATTTTTATAAATAGATCTCTCTCCCTTAAACATACCTAAATGTTATCAAATTGATTTGCATATCTCTGGTATCATTTAAGACAAATGCATAGATAGCCCAATAAATGACCGTTTTGGAGTGTAATTTCCAGGGGCAACTCCGAATTGCATGAAAATTTGGATTTAGGTTCTACTTACCCTCTACTTCAAAGTTGAGTTTGTGCCGTTGGTTGCTTTTACTTGGGGGGCGACATTTACCCCTCCTCGGGGGTGAATAACGAGTGTTTAAAATAAGGCCAGAAATGGATAAATTTACTTATTTTAAGCACTTTTGTACTATAAAGTTTTTTACGTAAGTCAATACTTTTCGAGTTATTAGCGATTTAAAATGTTGATTTTTCGACAAAAAACTACGTTTTCAGACCGTTTTTCCCAAATAACTCACAAAGTAAATATTTTATCGAAAAAAATATTTTTAGAAAAAGTGTAGCCTATAAATAAACGAAAAAAATGGTGTACAGTAGAGTCTACAAATTGAGTAGAAGCAAAGTTGTAGCTTATGAAAAATACGTTTTTCAGGAAAACCTTATTAACATTTTTAAAGTATCGAAAAAAGCTTATTATTTGTTTTTTACAAAAGTTTACAGCATCAAAAATAAACGAGTTACACTGAAAAAAAAAGTTGGCCCCTTTTTTGTGGTAAAAAAGATCGTGAAAACCTCCCTCTATTTAGCACCCAAAATGAAATTAATCGTTTGGCTTTACCACATATTTTAACTCTATGTGTATTGTTTATATGATCTGTAAGTTTGATTGGTTTGAAGTGCCTATTTTTGAAAACACTTAGTTTTATAGTAAAAAAAATTTTCTAAAAATTTTTGAAAAATTTCATTTTTTCAAAATAATTTAGAAAGTATTAGTGATAAGAAAAATCTTAACGAGTAAAAAATGTAGGGTTTGCTATTATAAATGTGCTAGTTTTATTTTGTTTCTCCGTAAGACAAAAATTGGTTAAGATATGGCTGTTCAAAATTTGCATGCACTCGTGATTAGTGACCCATTCAAGCTTTCTCAATATAACCCTTTCAAAAATAAACACTTTAAACCGGTGAGATTGACAGATCATATAAAAAATAGATAGGTAAGTAAATTGTTTGTAAAACGGTAGCGATTAATTTCATTTGGAGAGCTAAACACGGCGAGATTTTCATGAATTTTTACAAAAAAAAGAGGGCCAACTTTATTTTGAGCGTAACTCGCTTATTTTTAATGCTAAAACTTTTGTTAACAATTAAAACAAAGCTTTTTATAAACACTTTAAAAAGGTTAAATGGGTTTTTTCGAAAAGTACTTAATTTTTCGGTGATTTCACCGTGAAATATTCGATTTGGAATTAGACGAATAAGATCGTATTTTTCATGAGCTACAACTTTGTTTTTATTTGATTGATATACTTTACTTATACACCATTCTTTTTTGGGATTTTTATAACCTACACTTATGCTAAGGACATTTTTTTCGATAAAATATTTACTTTTTGAGTTATTTGCGAAAAACAGTCTGAAAACGTAGTTTTTTTGTCGAAAAATCAACATCAATGGCAATTAACTCGAAAAGTATTGACTTAAGTAAAAAACTCTATAGAACAAAATTTGCTTAAAATCAGTCAATTTATCCATTTCCGGTCTTATCTTGAACTTATGTTTTTTCACCCACGAGAAGGGGTGACTGTCACCCTCCAAGTAAAAGCAACCAACGGCACAATTTCAACTTTGAAGTGGAGGGTAAGTAGAACCTAAATCCAAATTTTCATGCAATTTGGAGTTGCCCCTGAAAATTACACGGTATCGCCGAATTTCCCGATCATTTACTGGGCTAAGATATCATTTAATGCAAATGTTACAATTTGACTATTAAACTAATAACAAAATAACGTGTTTATTAATTTGCAAATCGTGTTTTCCGGAAAGCATTATATTTGAAAATCGGTTGAAATCGTAAAAGAATGTAATTTTCCTGAGCTATTTTTGGGGCCGGCAGGCGCACTTTGTTAAAGAGTTACATTATTTATTGCTCTGAGCCGAACAATGCAAAAAATATGTCCGGTGCCCTACCAGAGGCAAAATGCAATTCTGCTGGTTGCAATATATTGCAACGAATTTATATAAGTCGCTAACTGAAACGCCACGTACAATGCTTCTGACTCGTTGGAAAAAACGTTTGTAAAGGGAAGTTTTTTATTTAAGTATCTCCTTGTTTGTAATTTATGTTGTGTTGTGCAGCCTGGATCTGAATGCATTGTGTAAGTTGGAGGACGTTGTCCACAAAATATCAGTTTGGTTTCTATAAAAAAGTTTTTGTGAGATTATATATTATTATATATGATTTTATATATCGTAACTCAGAGCAAACCTGTATTAAGTCCAAAATTTCAGTTTTTTACTTTTTTGGCTCACTGGGCTTACAATTTTCCGCTCTATTCACTGGTGTTTCCTATTCGCTGTTTCGACTGAAATTGGCCAAAATAGCCTTGTATGAACAGTATTAAGTCCACACTTCGCTTAGAGCAAAACAGTATCTTCTGCACTTCAAATGTATTAGATCCAAAATGGTGTATACGTTTCCCAGGGCAAAACCATATTATGTCCAACAAAAAGTATTTTGTCCCACATAATGCAATTCAGGCAAAGCATTAAGTCCACAATCTTTTAAAATTTGGCAAGTTTGTGCCTCAGAGAGCACAAATTCACCGACAATTTTGGAATCATGAGACCACCATAGATCCAAAAAGACAGTTTTTATGTTCTTATCTTGAAAAAACGTGTATCAAAAGAAAAAGAGAACGGATAGGTGCTCAAGCTAGCGATTGTAACTGGAAATATATTTTTACCGTTGAAGAAAAGAGACTCTAGATATTTCTCAATCTATTGTTCAGTTGAAAAAATGCGAACAAGTGGAAAGTGGAGTTTTAGAGTGTGACAAAAGAGGAAAGCAGCCATCTAAAAATAAAGAAAATAATGAGGTAAAGGTAAACGATAGGATTCATGAGCATATAATGGACTGTCCATATCCATATGAAGAATCACATTATAGTCGAAGAAGGATGGCGAACAAATATTTAGGAGGTCACTAAATTATTTCTACAATGTTTAGGATGTTTAAGGAAGAATGAGATGAGAAAGACATTCCTTCGGACGGAGTAGACAAAGAATTGCTTTTCAATTACATTTTTAATACAGAATTTAATTTATCATTAGCTGTTCCTTCAAAAGACACTTGTGCTAAATGTGATGAATTTCTAATCAATCTAAGAGTCAAAGTCTGAAGCTGAGTGAGAAACATTACAAGTGATGGTACAAATTGAAACAAATAGACATCAATAGCCCTGGACAAAAAGTTTTAATGATAAATTTACAAAAATGTCTTCCTTGCCCAAAGCTAACTGATCCTCAAAGTTTTTACATTCTAAAACTCTGGTGTTTTAATTATTATATACAATTTATGATTCAACGGAAAAACTGGCGAACTGTCTAATGTGGGATGAATCAATTGCTGGTTGACGTGGAAACGAAATGGCCTCATGATTGATCCAATACGTTCATTCATTACCTCAAAGCACAACTGCTATTGTTATTTGGACCAATAATTGCTCATCCCAAAACCGGAACTTACAAATGATTATATGCTACTTTCATCTACTTTCGAGATATCCACATATAAAAGAAATCACTCGCAAATTCCTTTTGAGAGGGCATACGCACATGGAGGTGGACAGTATACACCCAGTTATAGAACGAGAGGCTAAAAAAATGCCCTTATTTTCAAATTATTATCTACTCCATAAAATTGGTTACAGTTGGCTAAAATTTTCGGGAAAGACAAATATTTCAAAGTGTATGAAATGACAATTTCTAATCTTAGAAGACTTTAATAAACTGTGCAATTCCTACGATTCGCCGTTTCAAAATAAAAATAAAACTGAGAATAAAAAAAAATTAAAACAAAATCAATGGGAAAGTCCCCGTAGCTGGCTGTATACCATAGTTAAAAAACCATACAGAAGTAAAAACTTCTTTTGTATATTGGTATAAAAAGTTTTATTAAAAAACATAAAAGTCCTCCAAAAGGATTTGCAAAACGTTTTCAATCTGAATCAGATCATCCTCAGTGCCTAGAACGAAGT
Organism: Diabrotica virgifera virgifera; assembly: GCF_917563875.1. NCBI lineage: Eukaryota > Metazoa > Arthropoda > Insecta > Coleoptera > Chrysomelidae > Diabrotica > Diabrotica virgifera. The sequence continues at coordinate 26,780,733 of NC_065446.1, read as the reverse complement.
ATTTCCACGTTAAAATGAATGCAAAAGGTTAAAATTGTGACTAGATTAAAGAAAAATGTGGCAATACTTACGTTCTGCTTCGTAAAAGAAACTAGCAACTTTTTGAAAAAGGTTACATCGATATTAATGGTTTACATAATAATTAAGTGATATTTGTAGCGACTCCAAGTCGATGTTACAAGATGAAATGTGCTAGGAGTGCTCAAAGGGCAACATGGTTCCCTGCTCGTTAAGAACTTGTGGTTCTTGCCAGTTCAATGGACACAGACCAACAAAAGTGAAGGAGATGACAATCTAATTATCAGACCGAAGTGACATGACAAGATAGGTAGTCAATTTTTGGTTATGAATTTCAAATTATTATTGTTGTTTAAAAAATTTTTGGATTATATATTAGTAACTGTATAAAATTGAAATTTAAATTATAATAATTAGATTTTATTGTAAAAGTATATAAGGCAACTCTCTACTCTCTGTTACAGAAAGAACTGTTGTTAGTGTTAGGTAGATAAAATGCTAGTCAGTGACGTCATCGGTGATTAAATTTGAGAAAGAAGGCAAACAGTTTTATTTAGTTTGAAAGAAAAGGAAAATTAGTTCTATGTACACCACCTATATGATAGGTACCAAGATAAGGTGTATATTAATGTTGTAAAAATAGCTAGGTGATGTTGGTTGCCTATGTATATGTTTGTAATGTTTATTGACAAATTGAAAATATTATAATTTAATTGGTTGTCTGGATTAGAGAACTAAAAACTAGAAAAGATAATGGAGCAAACAGACTGATATGAAAATAATGTATATTATTGTGAAGCTTCCCACGTAGGCGAGAAGATTGTTTAGCAAAATCAAGTTGAGAACGAGTGATGGTGGTTGCCTGATATTATAGGTTGAAATTAAAATTGTTTAATTAAAATTACTGAAAAAATATTAGTTATTTAATAATAATTACCTAAAAGATGTTGTCAGAAAATTTTTTTAAAAATTTTTTAAATTTTATAATTATGATTTAAAAGAATCCAGTCAAAGATGGAATAACCTGAATGATAATATCAGAAATGCATAATGAATTATGTGTCAAACAATTGTTATTATTAAACTGAATGGATGAAGTTAATGAGTTATAACATAAGAGGCAACCATAGGAATTCGTTAGGGTGTGAGTGTATATTGGAATGATATTTATATAATACAGGCTAAAAGTTGGGGTTATTGTCAATATGAGGCAAGGATCTTGATGGAATAATTCATTGGATGGGTTAACTGAAAATTTGAAATTTTATAGTCAGTAATGGAAAGCAGGTTGATATATTGTTGAGAGAGAAGTAGAGTAGTGTTGCCAAATGGAAAAAAGAAGAAGAACAACCAGATCAAGAAATGCATGGGGAACCGGAAACATCAGAGACAAGAGGTATGGCCATGTAACTATGTGGATTGGGAAAATGTATGAGAGAGGAATGGTAATGGAAGAAGGTAAACTTTGTTGTGGTTGCTAATCTAACTTAGATTTAAGGAGAATGTGTGAAGGAAGATTGGAAGAGAAAGGAGGTAAACTGTGGTAAGGGTGGGATAGATAAAAAAGGGGGGACAGAAAGAAAAGAATAAAAAAGCATATTTAAGCATAAAAAAGCAGAATAAAAAAATTAATTTCACAAACAGTATGTAAGTAATTCAGAATTCAGTCAAGAAAATCCTGGGATTCTGTACTTTAAACCAGACTTCGATTTGGAATTTAAGAGTGTAGACTTAACCGAAGAATCAATCTGTAGAAGATTCTCTGATTTCGTTGAGAGATACCTTACATCCGATGAGTACTAAAAAATTCAATGATCTTCTGCTAAAGTGGGTTTCAGCGAGAAATCTTTTTTTAGTACTCGTATTAATGGTGTTGTTACAAGTACTTCCTTATAATATTTTTAGTTCTTTATATCCAAACATTTCCTTAATTTTGTAAAATAGGTATGATATTTTTCGTAATAGAGCTCCGTCTTTGTCAGAGGATAGATAGCAAAATTAATATTAAGTCACAATCAAAAATTTATTTTTCAGAGCGAAAATGCGTTAAGTCCATTTTTTCCAAAAACACTAATTTTCAAAAAAAATTCTTTTCAGTAGTAAATAGAACAATGATCATTATTCACATTTATAAAAATTTGCTAAATAAAATTTAATGTATTAAATGGAAAATGTTACAAAACACTAAAAATAATTTTTGTTTTCGCTCTCCTGTAAAATTTACATTTTGTGACTTAATACACTTTTGTTCTGAGGTACGGATATGTATATAAAAATCACTCAGTTTTCGGGAAGAACCTCTTTGAGAACCGTTTAAAATTCGACGTTTCACCCATTTTGGGGCAATTATCAAGAGAGATATGATTCCGTTCGAGTTCGGGGTGTTCACTTCCCTCACTCGTGACGTACCAGTACCTTGTTCAAACGGCACTGAGGTCTCAATCTGCTTACTCCTCAGTTTTGAGTGCCTACTCCAAGATGTCTTAGTCCATCTTTCATCCTTGTGCCTTAAAGTGTGTCCGGCAAACTTCCATTTAAGCTTTGCTACTTGGGTTGAGACATTTTTCTATTTTTTTTATGGATCTTTTCGTTTCTTCTCCTGTCTGATAGTTTAATAATCAGCATTTGTCTGTCCCTGGGTCTTTCTGTATTTACAATCTTTTCCATATATTCCTTTGTAAACGTCCATGTCTGAGAGACATATTATATGAGGACAGAGAGTATACCTACATTGATTGAACACTCTTGTTTTTAGGTATTGGGGGTATTTTCTGTTATAATACAAGACAGTTTTCCGAATGATGCCCAGGCCAATCTTAGTCTTCTCTTTAGTTCTTCGGTCTGACTTTCTTTATTTAATTTAGTGATTTTTCCTAGATATAATATATACTCTTTTACTTGTTCTATTCTTGTTCATGCCACTGCACACTTGCTCTTCTTGTTGATTGGTCATGGTTTTTTGTTTAACTGTAATTTATCTTCAGTCCTATCTTTGTCGATTTTCTATCTAGTTCTTCCATAATTCTTTGTAGTTCTTCACTTTTTTCTGTTAATAATACAATGTCATCAGCATAAGTGATCATCAGCGCAAGTGATTCAGATATTGCCCGTTTAACCTTTAACTACACGCGTTGGCGTATTTTGTACGTCAGATATAAGAATGATACTGCAGATATATTTAAAAATTTAATTTTTGATCTTGTTTATTTCTCTAACCTATCACTGGAATGTGCTTTACAATTTGGTTTTAATTTCGTTATAATCGGCGTTCTGGGAAGATCGTAATTTACATTTTATTATTTGTTGTTTCCGGTGGTGGACAATATACGCCACGAATATGTTAATATAAGTAGTAATATAAGTACATATTTCAATTGTTTTTTAGTCATTATGGGACAAAATATACCTATTTTTGTTTATAAACAATACTTTTTCTCCTGTAAAAAATCACATTTCAAAAAAATTTTATTAGTAATTTTATTTATCATGGAATCCAGTTATTCCATGATTCCAGTTATAAATCCCAATTGGCTTACTGAGAAGGAACTCCTAGTATTCACTGATGCCGAATAAGGTTTACAACAAACAAATAAGTGTATTTTTTCAAAAAAAAAAAATAATAAACAAATCCGCTGTTTTTACTTGTATTTCCTTGTGGCGTATAAAGTAAGCCACGCGTGTAGTTATGCTAAAATTTGATGCGCGGGTAGTTAAAGGTTAAGTTAATACCCAAGCCATCCCAGAGTAGTTGTTTAAACACATCTAATAACGCTTGGTTAGAGCTTCACGATACGATACAATATCGAAACTTTGTAAGTATTGAGTATTGTATTGGTTATGCCAATGAAATATCGTATCGAGTATCCATATCGGCAATACTTTCTTATAAAAATATCGTATTGATATAGATTTCCATACAATATCGATACAATACTCGATAACATATCCATATAAAAAGGATTATTAAATATAATAATCCTTGACATAATTAAGAGAACATTAAATTAATAAAACAAAAACTATTCTTTATTCATTTATCACTATCTTTATAAGCTCTTAAAATATACATACTACAGTCACTGAAGGTGGATTTCGGCTTTGTTGAACCTTCATAAATTCTTTTGAAAATTGGTGCGTGGTTAGAGGATACCTTAAGGAACAAAGGTCACATAGTGCCAATTTGCGATTTTGGCATTTTAGGGGTGAAATCCACCCCTGTTTTAAAATTATTTTTTATATTTCTGAAAGTGAAATCAACGAAGATTTTCACCTCCGATTTCGTTGAACCTTCGTTGATCTCATGAAAATTGGTGAATAGTTAGAGGATACCTCAAGAAATAAAAGTGATAAATATGGTGTCAACTTGCGATCTTTGCATTTTATGGGTGAAATCAACCCTTTTTAGAGGAAAAAAATGCTGATTTAAACATTCTGGTGTAAGTAATATAATCTACTTTAATCAAATAAAAAAAATTATTTTTTAAAATAAGCACAAGGCCAATGATTTATTAATGCCATATTTTTTTATTTATTGTCAAAATTTTCATAAATAATCGATATTGCTAATTTTCTTTATATTGAATACAGGATGAGTCAAAACGCAAGTACATTATTTTCTCAGTAATTTTAAATAAAACACCTTGTATTTTATATCAATATCGAAAAGTACCATTACCGTACTTTAATTTTTATATAACATTTCCTATGTCTAAATTTATTAGTGTTCGAGATATTTTCATTTATCAGGGCAAATTATTAATTACGGGTCTAAATCTACTAAAATTTTTGACAAGCCGTAACTGAATTGTCTAAAACTGACAATTTACGATTACTGATTATCAATATGTAATCAAAGTTGGTTACAATTTTTGTTATTAAGTTTTATTGCTGTCTATTACTATAACGGATCTACGGAACTTTACCCCAATAATCAATCACCCTGTATAGATAAACCGTTTTTATTTATTTCAAGCTATTTAAAAAATGTGACTAATACGTTGTGTATGTGTTTAAAGTACGTTAATAAATCGATATCTACAAATTGATGGTGGATCAGTGGCATTAGACTGTAGATCGAGAGTTCCCTAGTTCGTACACGGCTGTTGCGTTTTTTTAATTTTTTTAATAAATAGTTAAAAGTTGATATACTTAAAATTCATATTTTATAAGTTAATTATTATATATACCATTTTAAACAAACGTGCTATTATAAAAAGTACTTTTTTATACTAGTGTAATTTTTGGAATTTTAATTTTAATAGTTAATACACCTACTAAAAATTCATATTTTATTCTTTCGTAACATGTTGTGTCCTGTATACATATATAATATAACAAAACCGTGTTATTATAAAAAGTACTTTTTTAGTATAGTGTAATTTTTGGAATTTTAAGTGTTTTATATCGTCAAATTATTTTATACTCTCTCCTATAAATAATTAAAACGTTTTATTATAAAAAGTTATTTTTTATAAAAGTGTAATTATTATGTATTTCCGTGTCACTTGAATAATCCGAATAATTTCTTTTATTAAAACATAATTGAAAATTGGTAATATCACCAAAAATCTATATTTACCAGCATTATAGGAGAAAACTGTTTAGGCCTGGATCCGGCGTACCAAAAAAAGTTTATTAATAGCCAGCTGGAAATTTGTTAATAGCTTAACGGTGTCTACTAGTCGGACAAACTTTTATGTATGGGAGTACTGGAACAGGGAAAGTTTTAATTGTGGAACTTGATTTTAATTGTGGAGCGTGTCATCCTGACAAGTTTATGATTGTGAAAACTAGTAGGTTATTTTTAAGTTTATTCAATAGCAAACTTTATACACTATATGAAAAAAAGAATGTGTGTATACTTTGTACGCACGTAAGAAGTTATACTTCTATTATAATATAATCTAACTTCATATTATGATTTCAACGAAATTAATATACCTTTCTACTTTAAACAGTTTTTTTTTAAATACTTTAACTTTTAAAAACTTTCCTCAGGAAAACAGGAATTTCCTCAGGCACAAGGAAAATTAACTTCTCAACTCGGTCAACGATTTCGTTTCACCACGATCTGCTCACAAATGCCAATTTCACCACTTTATACCGACTTCTCACTTTTATAAAACTGGACTGTTCTCTCCAGATATTCATTACACAGTGGCCATTTTTTCTTTCCTCAAACTCAGACTCCACACTCTCATCCCCACCATCTATCTTTCTCCGCCAACCACAAACATCTTTTTTACCCACTACATTCATATTTTCATTTCTTAAGAACCAATTTATTTTGTATACAACTTTTCCATTTTGTTAAATTCTAGGAGACACCAAATTACTTTCGTTGTTTCAAATTGCTAACCAAAAAACCTTATATTCTAAACTCAATAAATTTGTTTACTGCCTGTCCTTCTAAGAAACATTTATAAAACGTCATTGTTCATTCCAAAGCGAAATAAATGTATTTTCTAATCTTCCCGCACCATTGTTTAAGTCCGTTTCAAGACCCATTAACAAACCCCTTAACGATTTCACTTTCCGCGAAAACACTGATTACTAACTAAATTATCCTATTTACAATTCTAGCTCATATACAGGGCGATGAAAATCTATGATTTCGTGGTCTCTGATATAAATTTATTTTCTAAATTTTTCCCATAAAAATTTATACAACAATATTTACTAAAAACACTAATAATATATTCTTTTCACGTACACCTTATTTGCGCTACATAACATAAAAGATGTAGCGACTAATACCATACTGTCGCTGTGCGTATGCGCCAGGGAATGTAAAAATTTACCCTCGTGACTAAAGAAGTATACCTTCAAACATGTTTGTCCGACAAATATGTTGGGCAGTTTAATAATTCCGACACGTAGAACATGTCAAATGACAGGCATTGTGTTGGTGGTAAATGTAGCAGTCTGATTTTTGTATGAGAGTTTAATGAAAGGGTAGCAAATCAATTGGAAGTTCTGTCCGACAAAATACAGGGGACGTTCGAAACCTGTAACCTGTTCCACAATTAAAACTTCCCCTGTTCCACTGTTCCCGTACATCAAAATTTGTCCGACTAGACACTGTTAAGCTATTAACAAATTTTCAGCTTGTTATTAATAAACTTTTTTTTGGTACGCGCCATCCAGGCCTATTTTATTCAATTCTACAAATTTAAAATATACTTACCATTTAACTTTCATGAATAACTGTGTTATCCAAAGAGAATTTCAATTTTAATTAGCGTACTCTTGGCTGTTAATTAGAAATAGAAAATTACAGTTTAGCCACAATTTACTCTAATGCATTGGTAATGTAATAAAAAGTTTAATATAACGTAAATTCTAAAAATTAAAGACTAGTTTAACAAAGTTTTAATTTCTCATTTATTTTGCATATGTACAAATGAATGATGAAACTTTTAAAACATCCGAAAATATCGAGTTGAAATTCTATTTCTTCTTCATGTACCGTGTCCTTTCAGAACGTTGCCTACCATCATAGCTATCTTAATTTTATTCACTGCTACCCTAAATAGTATATTGTATCAACACAATGCCAATCTCGCAAGTTCTTCAACCATGAGGTTCTTCTTTGTCCTGGACTGCCTGCTATTTTTTATTTTTCCTTGCATAATGTTCCGTCAGCAGAAGACGAATATTCGATCTAAAGAACTTAAAGAATCTGGTTTGCAACATCCACTACGGGAATATTCAGAGCTCCAAGAAATAAAATTATCATTATCAGAATGATTGTCAAGATGTATGCATTATTATTGTCATTCAATACAAGGCTTATAGCCAAGTCGGGATAGCATTTGACCTTGCATTAGGAGCTGCCCCAAATTTTATTTTTCTAATCTTTAGGGAGGTTCAATATTAGTATAAATTTAAAATCTCGACTGAATTCCGCCGTTGCATTAGCCGCCATCTTGATTTTAAACGAGAACGGTTTTTGCTCAATATCTCCGCCATTTTCAATTTTTTGACAAAAAGTGTAGAAACTGAAATTGTTGAAAATGCGATTTTCTATAGTTTCATTTATTATAATTTTTTCCGTGCGGCCGATATTTTCCGAGTTATGAGGGGAAAATAGTGACAGTTGTAGCATAATTATTGAATTATTGAATTATCTCGTTTATTATTAGATTTACAACAAATATATACCTATACAAAAATTAAGAGAATTAAAATTTGTACAATTTTAATGCAGTACTTTTTTTTGATAAAATCAATATTTAAGGTAGTACGTATGTGGTAAAGGTGCGAGCGTAAGACCTGATTGATTTTGTAGCAATGGTTTTTATTCAATATCTCCGCCATTTTCAACTTTTCGACAAAAAGTGTAAGAACTGAAATTGTTGCAATTACGATTTACTATAATTTTTCGAGAGAACCAGTGGCGGGTCTACAAGGGGGAAATGGGAAAATTCCCCCTAACAGGGTCCAAAATTAAAAAAAAAAATTGTTGAAACATCACGATATATTAGCTGACATAAAACTTAAAATATCAATAGACAAATTCAACCAAACCCGCTTGTTAATAAAATTAAGTGAACTTAATGCATATAATGTCTTTTTATGTCTTTTATATACTTAGTTTGGTTGATGTTTCATTGGAAGTTTCAAAAATTGTATAAAATATAATTCTCTTTATTTTTGTTTATGCACAATTATGTCGTAAAGTTAATAATAAATGAGACAATTCAATAATTATGCTTCCCGTCCGCTTCCATTATTTTCCCCCTTAACTCGGAGAACATTGATCGTATAAAACAATTGTGCCAAAAAATTGTAGGAAATTGCATTTCCAAGAATTTTCTTTCGCACCATTTATGTTGAAAAGTTGAAAATGGCGGAGATATTAAGCAACAACCGTTCTCATTTAAAATCAATATGGCGGCTAATGCAACCGCGGCATTCAGTTGAGATTTTAAATTTACACTACTATTGATCTCTCCTAAAGGATAGAATTATAAAATTTGTAACTCGGAAAATATCAACCGCATGAAAAAAAAAGAAATTGTAGGAAATTTTATTTTGAACAATTTTAGTTGAAAATGGCGTAGATATTGAACAAAAACAATTGCTATAAAATCGATCCGGTCTTACGCTCGCTCCATTACCGCATACGTACTACCTTAAATATTAATTTTAGCAAAAAAATGAAAGAAATTAAAATTGTGTAGAATTTAACCCTCTTCATTTTTGTATAGGTACATATTTGTTGTAAAACTAATAATAAATGAGATAATTCAATAATTCAATAATTATGCTCCAACTCTCGCTTTTTCCCCCTCATAACTCGGAAAATATCGACCGCACGAAAAAAATTATAATAAATGAAATTATAGAAAATCGCATTTTCAACAATTTCAGTTTCTACACTTTTTGTCAAAAAATTGAAAATGGCGGAGATATTGAGCAAAAACGGTTCTCGTGTAAAATCATGATGGCGGCTAACGCAACGGTGGAATTCAGTCGAGATTTTAAATTTTTACTAATATTGACCCTCCCTAAAGATTAGAAAAATAAAATTTGGGGCGGCTCCTAATGCAAGGTGAGGTCTGTTATTCGTCTAACCTGACTGGACTATTATTTTTCATTATCTTATGTGAATTTATCAATATAAATCGTATCGTTGTGCTAAATAAATCTTTTTCCAAAGCTAGTTTTATCATACAAAACAATTATCCCTAACAAACCGTGGAAAAGATTCAACATTAGGTAGATATTAATATATGAATAAAACCAACGCGCACGAACAAATGCCATTATTTTATTAGCAAAGTATATAAATTAATTAATAAACAAATTATTACCGTCATTTCATTGTATTATACTAAAAAGTAGGTATATTGAATAGATGAGCAAAAATAATAATTTAATTTAAAATTTCAATTGTCCTAGCGCGTCCACCAGACTTTAAACTAAACGTAAATTTTATGTGTACTTGGATGCTTTTGTTTTATTGAATTTAATAAGAACCTTGCGTTTAAACTCTATTTTCAAAATGGGTGTATTTTATTTATTCAAATATCCTTGTATAGATAAAACAAGAATAATAAGTGGCGCATACAATATTCCAGCTACAAAAGATCTGATATGAATATTACGTGGCGCGAAAATATATTTTCATTTTGATGCAAAACAAAATTTTAGTTTTACTCTGGGCTAATTAGCAAAATTCATGGAAAAGTTATTTACCAGCAATTTTATTGCTGGAATCGAATTATAAGATCCTATATATTAATAATATAGGTATGCAAAGTCCGCAGATAGTGTGCTACTTTTTTTATAAACAAAATGGCGCCGACCAATCGTATTTTTTTCAATTATTGCTCTATAACTCCGAAGATTTTAATTTTACAACAAAAACACTAAAATAAAAATTCTCCGCAATTAAATTCTGCATAGAGATATGTTTTTCACGATTTGCTCCGACGAAAATTTTCCTCGGAAAATGCGGGTTTTCCTAACAAAAACTATAATTTTCAAATAAAGTTTTAGGTAAGTAATTATTAATCAATAATTAAATAACTTAGTGACATCAAAAATTTCTTGGTATAGATTGTAATTCCAGAAGCCGGTGAAAATTAAATGAATATTTTAGCAACAATTCAATTGTTAATTAACAATTTACGATCGCAATAATAACCAAAATAATCATGATACATTGATCAAACTTATAAAGATTATAAAGATGAGATGCTTGTTTAATATTTTGTCGACAAAATATAAAGTTTTCTTTTTTTTGCATAATCTTTAAATTTTGAAAAAAAAAATAGTTATAATACGTTGGTCTAATTAGTAAAATAAAAAGAAAGGTTATTTACCAGCAATTTTATTGCTTTAATGGAATTATAAGATCTTATATATTATTAATATAGGTATGCAACGTCCACAGATAGTGTGCTACTTTTTTTATAAACAAAATGGCGCCGACCAATCGTATTTTTTTCAATTATTGCTCTATAACTCCGAAGATTTTAACTTTACACCAAAAGTACTCAAATAAAAATTCACCCCAATTTAATTCTACATGGAGGCATGTTTTTCCCGATTTGCTCCGACGAAAATTTTCCTCGGAAAATGTGGGTTTTCCCAACAAAATCTCGAATTTTCAAATAAATTTTTTGGGCCAGTAATTATTTATTAATAATTATATAGCTTGGTGAAATAAAAGCTCTCTTGGTATAGATTATAAATTCAGAAGCCGGTTAAAATGAAACGAATATTTTAGCAACAATTCAATTGTTAATTAACAATTTACAGTCGCAATAACAACCAAAATAATCATGAGACATTGATCAAATTTAGAAAGATTATAAAGGTGTGATGCCTATTTAATATTTTGTCGACAAAATATAAATTTTTCATTTTTTTGCATAATCTTTAAATGTGTAAAAAAATTGTTATAAACAAATTAACATTTCTTAGAAATTGTTCATTATATTCTAATTTTAAAAAATAATTAAAATGCTTATTTCATACGTCTTGAAAATGAATGCTTTAAAAACATTTTCCAACCATTTGCAAAAAAGGTAGGAAACAGCAAAATAAATATACGATATCTCCATTGTTTATAATTTGTTTTAATTGTTTCAAAGCTTAAAAGTGAGTCTATGGTACAATCTAATTACTCACAAAGAATGTCAAAAATTAGTGCAATCGTTATATTATAATCAAAGATTAAAAATACTTTTTTTTGTAATTTTTAGCGCGAAAGTAGGCTTGATACAGAGCCGGAGATAAAATGTTCACTCGAAGCGACTGACACGCTTAAACTCGCGCGAGTTGTGTATGTGGGCGGGTAGCTACGGTACTGTATTATTCTACTTTCGCGCGTGTAAATTACAAGAAAATATATTTATAATCTTTAATTAAAATATAAGCATTAAGCTGATAATCGATATTGTTTTATAAATAATTAGCTTGTACTTTAAGCTCACTTCTACGCTTTGAAGGAATTAAAAAAAATTACTAACACCGTAGTAATAGTATGTTTATTTTGCTGTTTCATAACTTTTTTGCAAATGGTTGCAAAAAAGTTTTAAAGCATTCATTTTCAAGATATTTGAAATGCGCATTTTAGCTATTTTTTAAAATTAAAATATAATAAAAACTTTCTGAGAAACGTTAATTTGTTTATAACTATTTTTTTAACATTTAAAGATTATGCAAAAAAATAAAAAAATTATATTTTGTCGATAAAATGTTAAATAGGCAACTCATCTTTATAAGATTTCAAAGTTTCATCAGTGTATCATAATTATTTTGGTTATTATTGCGACCGTAAATTATTAATTAACAATTGAATTGTTGCTAAAATATTCGTTTAATTTTCACCAGCTTCTGGAACTATAATCTAAAGCAAGAAGGCTTTTAAGTCACCAAATTATTTAATTATTGGTAAATAATTACTTTATTTAAACTTTATTTGAAAATTAAAGATTTTGTTGGGAAAACCCGCATTTTCCGAGGAAAATTTTCGTCGGAGTAGATCGGGAAAAACAAGTCTCTATGCATAATTTAATCACGGTGAATTTTTATTTGAGTGTTTTTGTTGTAAAGTGAAAATCTTCGGAGTTCTAGAGCAATAATTGAAAAAAACACGATTTTCGGGCGCCATTTTGTTTATAAAAAAAGTAGCACACTATCTGAGGACTTTGCATACCTATATTATTAATATATAGGATCTTATAATTCGATTCCAGCAATAAAATTGCTGGTAAATAACTTTTCCCAAAAATGGCCTATTCTCCGATAATCAGCCCAGACTATTTTATTTTAAAAGATTTTTCCATAATATTTGCTAAATTTGAAGTAAAACGCGCCACAAAAGAGTAACTTTGATACAGTTTGAATTTTGAAACTCTTTTGTGGCGCGTTTACTCCAAAATTTAGCAAATATTATGGAAAAATCTTTTAAAAAAAACTAAAATTTTATTTTGCAACAAAATGAAAATACGTTTTCGCCCACGTAATATTCATATCAGATCTTCTCTAGCTGGAATATTGTATGCGGCACTCATTTTTACGGCGTTAAGCGGTTTTTTTATTCTTGTATCAGGAGTTTTTAAAAGTTATTTTATAAATTAAATGTATGAAGTTGAATGCATTTTTTCTCGATTACAGGTTAAGCTCTATAAATGGTCACCTTTGTCACGTTATCTCCCAAATGATATGGTGTCCATCGAATGTACACGAGATTTTTTCTATTCGGAATAGATTGAAAAAAATTATTGGGATGGCCGGTTAATGAACTCGGTTGCTTGTTGCCAGATCAAATTTAGCGTCGTAACCACTACAACTACATAAACCATTTCGGAAATAATCGTTAATTTTATTATACTTTTGTAGATTAATAACTTCTAAACGAATTTTGATCAGTAAACATGAGTTTGAAACATACTGACAAGTAGTATCTGATGCATCTAAGGTCAAGTATGATAACTGAAGCTATTACAGGAACTATTGAGCTTGAAAAACCGTTTTTCCCATGGGAAATAGATTTGATCATACTTATGAAGCCTACAACTTAAAAATTCGAATTTTACCGGATATGAGGTATACACCGTCAGATTCGTCTAGAGTCATTCTACAAATGCTCAATAAATTTTGAGTAACTGTCGAAAAACCAAAATTTTCAAAGTTTAGTTTTTCAGTTTTTTGGCGATACTGCGCCGTGTGTATGTCTGATTCTGACAGCTTAAACACCATTTAAAAGCTTAACTCAACACTATTGATTTGGTGTATTTGCGGTTCTTTGCGGTGTATTTGTCTCTTTTTGAACCGAAAATATACACCCCCAAAAAATATGCCGTTTTGTACCTACCAAGTTCTATAGCTGGCTTATGGGTGGCCAAAAGTCACAAACTACACCGGTTCTGAATCGGCCCTGATCTCCTCTTCAAACACAGAAAAATCATTCAGATCGGTTCAACTGTTCCAGCCACATACATACATCTCCACAAACATTTTCCCTTTTTTAAATAGAAATTGAGTCATATTTCTGAGCTCGGTAACTTTTGAATGGTATAACCCATTTTCAAAATTAGACATGCGTTGGAAATTGGAAAGGTAATAATCAGTACTATTAGAACTCGTAATGGTCTGACTTAAATTACCGAAGTTTTTGGTAGTTTTGGGGATGAGAGTGAAAAAGAAGGCCCTAAATACGGAGGGCCGTAAAATCCACACCCTTGGACCAAAATGGATGGTTGATATATGAATGGGTGTCTTTTCCTGAACTTTAAGATGGGAGTTGGTACAAGTTTCAATTCCGTCAGATTTAGAAAATCGAAAATTTTGTGTATACAGGGTGATTGATTAGTAGGGTAAAGCTCAATAGCTCCGCTATAGTAATAGATAGCAATAAAAGTTAATAACAAAAATTTTAGCCACCTTTGAGCTTCACATTACAAAATTAGTTAGAATGTTACAGGGTGTTCGATAACACAGTGGCAAACCAAACATGTTTTTTTTAAATAGAACACCCTATATTTTATTTTAAATTCGAAATCCTGTTAACTTCTCCGAAAAAAGGTCGAAATTACGGCTTTGAAATTTTTGTCAAATGAGGGTTCTTTGGTCCTTAATATGTGACGAAAATTTCAAAGCGATTTATCCAATTGTTTAAATTTTATTCAAATTGTTTATCCCAGAGAGCTTTGTTTGCAATAACATAAGTCAGAAAAAAATGAATTTAGAGCCATTCTACAGGTGTCAAATGAAAGATCATGAGCTATATTTTCAAACTGGTTTAATAAAGTGAATAAAAAGTGCATTTATTAGTAATTAATAATAATGTAAAAGTATCGTCAATTTTTCTTTGTAAACTTTTTGAAAAACTTTTTCAAAATAATTTATTGTTTAATTTATTTTAAATAATTATTTATTATCTACTAATAAATGCATTTTTGTTCAGTTTTTTAAGCCAATTTGAAAATTTACCTCATATTCTTTCATTTGACACCTGTAGAATTGGTCTAATAGCATTTTTTTCCGACTTATGTAATTGCAAAAAGAAGCTCTCTGTGATAAACAATTTGAATAAAATTTAAACAATTGAATGAATGGCTTTGAAATTTTTGTCACATATTAGGCACCAAAGAACCCTCATTTGACAAAAAATTCAAAGCCGTACACTAATTTTTTCAATAGTTATTGCGAAATAATTTTTTGCAATTCCGACATTTTCGCAATTATATTAACAATAAATGCGTACATCAAACTTTTTAATACGCCATTTTAAAGCTTTTTCCATGCTGTAGAAGATGTTTGTACTAAAAAACCATGTTTTACTGTTTTCCATTGATTTGAAAGAAAAAAGGAAAAAAGCCGTTTTTTGACACTAAATTGTTTATAAATAAAAATGCCGCCAGATCCTACGCAGGAAATAGTTACAATTTACAAGGGTAAGAATTGTCTAAAAACAGGTTATATAGTTTTTTTGAACGAGTCATCAGCAATTCGTTCACTCCTAATTTGCATTTGTTTTACCAAGTTAACTTTTATTGAGTGTTTGTGTTAAGACTAATAATTCAGGTATCTAATACATAGAGGACAACCACTGTTTTACAGGAAACCAGTAGATAACTATGTTAGTAAAACAGAGTTTTTAAATCCAAACGACTTCTTATCATAAAAATTTTCGGTATTGTGAAATACGAAGTTACTTTAATCTTGAGCGAAATTAATACTTTTTGACATACCTTGTATAGTATTGATATAACTTGATATATGATGGTGGTATCTTAGGTTTTAGACCATGCAGAGCTTTTTATCAAGAACAAGTTTATTTCGTAAAATTATTAAGTAAATAATTAATAATTAAAAGATTATTGTATTTATAATAAATAACTATTATGTTGGTATCGGTAATAAGAGAAAAGTTCGAAACAATTAGAAAAATATATTTGCAACTTTTTGAGATAACAATTTTCGATACTGTGAAATATAAAATTTAATATTTTACTCTTGAGCGAAACTCATATTTTTTTGACATACCTCGTAGAATATTCATAAAATTTGATATCTGATTTTTACGCCTTAGGTTTTATACCATGCAGAACATTTTGTTAAGAATAACATTTTTTCGTAAAATTGATACTAAAAAAGTTTCCAATATGTGGTTAACTTATGTGACACGCTGTATATATCTATATCTATATCCATTTAAGTATTTTATCTATATCTATTAGTATTGTAATAGCTTTCTTTGTAATTCAAATATTTGTTGCATATCGTTTAATAGTTACTTACCTTATCCAACAACGAGACACTAAAAGGCCACCCGGTAAAACATAAAAACAAACAGGTCCATCCACAGTGAAATGAAGAACCAATAAATCAGTATATCCATTAAATTATTTTATTTACTGTATCATTTTTTGCTAATTGGTATCTGGTAGAAAATATCCACAGTTCCAATTAAATCATTCCATTAGCGTGGCAATTGCTGATTGCCGCGAGGTTCGTAATCTAGAACAACTTTTTTTTTCAATAAGAGGGTTGCTCCGTGTAAAAAACGGATTGAAAAAATACATATGTCCAAAAAAGTATATTAATGTTAGATGATAAAACAGGGAGTTTTATCATCAGGGGATGAAATCTGTAAAGCCATATTCTAACTTAAAATATTTTCAATTCATTATTGTATGTTCGTGTACAAATCGCCTTTAATAATAATTATTTATTATCAATTAATTAGAGGTCCCGTCAATTGGGAAGGCACTAATTTGCATATTATTGCACTTGTATAGAAGTCAATCAAGATTAAAATCAATACTTTTACCACAGATCCACAAGTACAATGTGGATTTGTCCCTGGAAGAGGCACACGAGAACAAATTCTTAATCTCAGACAAATTATAGAAAAATCTAGAGAATTTAATCTAGAAACATATTTGTGCTTCGTCGACTACTCGAAAGCGTTCGATAATGTAAAGTGGCATAAAATGTGGGGAATACTGAGAGACATGGGTACCCCCGAACATCTAATATACCTGCTGAAACAACTGTATATCAACAACACAACAAACGTAAGAGTCAACAACACATACTCCGGTAATTTTAAACTAAAAGCCGGTGTTCGTCAAGGATGTACTATCTCTCCCACATTATTCAATATATATAGCGAACACATCATGCGCATTGTATTCGACGGATGGCTAGGAGGAATATCAGTCGGAGGCCGAAAAATCAACAATCTCCGCTATGCTGACGACACTTTAGTACTAGCATCATCAACAAATGAACTTGAATACATCATGTACAGACTAGATGCTATTAGTCGTGAATATGGACTTAAAATTAATGTACAGAAGACCAAGGTAATGATAATCGATCGAATTAGAAATAACCAGCCGGAAATACGAGACGTAGCGGGGTTTGAAGTGGTAAGCCGTTTCAATTACTTAGGTACTGTTATCACAAACAATGGTGGATGCGAAGAAGAAATACGCCGACGCCTTACAATGGCCAGATCAGCAACGGTCACACTAAAATATGGAAAGATACGGCCATAACCAGGAACACGAAACTGCGCCTGGTACGGACGCTTATCTTTCCTATCGCTACCTATGCTTCAGAAACTTGGACCATTAAAAAGTCCGACTCACGACGTATAATGGCCTTTGAAATGTGGGTATATCGTAGAATGATGCGCATACCCTGGACAGCACATCGCACAAATATCTCAATATTATCAGAACTCGACATCAACACTAGGCTTACCACCATCATCAACCAAAATATATTGAGGTACTTTGGACACATTACCAGACGAAGAGAAGGCATGGAGAGGTTGGTGGTTGAAGGCAAGGTAGAGGGTAAAAGAACTCGAGGAAGATCGCCCCTCCGATGGTCAGACCAAATAAAATGCGCCACCGGTTACTCTCTGTCTGAGGCAGCACACCGCGCCCAGGAGAGAGAAGAATGGATAGCAACCATTCGTCAAATACCATAACGTCACCACATCCTTACGAAGGATAAAGGATAGAGGAGGAGGATAGAAGTCAAAATTTGAAGTTTTTCTTAAGACACGCCTTCTTCTTTTTTGTGTGCCGTGCTTGTTTTCAAGCGTTGGCTATCGTCGTATTAACAAGCTGATGAAGTTTCTCGGTCGGCAGCTAAATGAAACAATTCCTCGACTGTTCGACCTGTCCATTGTCTAATGTTGTGGCGTTTGAAAAAACTCAACATTAATTTTATATCCTATCCTAAATATTTTAAAACCGTCCCTGTTTGAAATGTTTCAAAATGTTACGCAACATTGAGAAACTTAAGAAATTTCCTGTTTATCTTTGTAAGAATCTATTTATTTTGTGCGTAGTTTACAACGACTGCGTAGAAAGTACGTTGAAGTCCCTAAAATAGTTTTGTAAAGTCAGCGCTTTCTTTTGAGCTCGAAAAATCCCATGCTACTATTGGATTAGAATTTAAAAGATCCTTTAGTAGTCTCAGCCGATTGGTCAATGTCTTCAACCGAGGGGAGTGATCGGCTCGACGCGCGAGAAGAATTTTCGGTGAAGGATAGGTACCCCGTCGAAGAAAAGCAGTTCCATGGTACCCTCTTAGAGGATAATACGTTAGTCAGGTGAAACTCAAGAAACCGCACCTACCGGCTTAAAATTGTCTTTTGTCGCTATGTTAGATCAAGTGAATGGTTCATTCTTTGTTCTATGACCATTGAAGAACACCCGTGAAAAGTTTCACTCCATAATGTTGGATTTATAAGGTGAAAATCAGCAAAATCGCAGTGCAAATAGCGTGACGCAGTTGAGCTGGTATGGTAGTGTGTGGTTTCTGTTTTTTGTTTGAAGTTCCCGTATTGAAGGCTAGTTTTATAGTTTCCCGATGAGATGTTTGGTCTCGTTCCAGTTTCCAGCTTATGTTTCCTGTTACCCGTTCCAGTGAAGCCCTGTGTCGTCGTTATGAATTGAATGCCTCGCCCCGTGTTGAATGAAAAGTTTTGTTCTAGTGTCAAGTGTGACAATAAGATTTCGTTTTAATAAGGTATGGTACATGTTCTTTTTTTAGACATAAGATTGAATAAATCCCAAGTAAATATTAAAATTTGAGTTGGTAAAATTTTTAGTATTTTATAAAGATATTTTGCTTTCAAAATGGAAAAGTTAGTTTTTTTTTATTGCTAGGATGTCAGATCACGAATACACTAAGAGATTAACATTTTCAAAACCAGAGGGCACAAGAAGTAGAGGACGACCACAAAGAAGATGGATTGATGATGTTGAAGAAGACCTAAAAATTCTAGGGGTCAGAAGATGGAGGGAAGTTGCCAGGAATCGACAGGAGTGGCGACTTCTTTGTGAGCTTATTACGTGCATATTTGCATATTTTGGATAAATTGTATAAGAGCATATGCATTTATTAAAATATTTCAGATATATCACGATATTACAAATATCTTAGGACACAAATAATGCAATTTAGCGATGTAGGTAAAAATGTCCCTCAGAAATGATTGTCCTTATTGGTATAAAAACTTATTGGTATTAAAATTGTCATAATTGCCTTATTATAGCATAATATGACAATATACCCTAATGGACAGTAATGCGGCCTATAGTATTAGATATTTATATCTTCTCATCACGCATGTCCCATATATTATCTCTAGTTTTCTTCTCTTAATTATTGTTAGAGGTACTTCTCTTTCCTTATGCATACGTCTGTCTCATTACCTCTACGTTGGTTATTCTACATCCACATCTCGAATGCATCCAGTCTCATGTTAATTTTCTTCCACGCTTCCATCCCGTAGTACAATACGGATAGCACATAGCACCTCAGCAGTCGTATTTTTAACTTAAGGTTTAAGTCTCTACGGAAGAGTTATTTTAAGTCTCTACAGCAAATTTTGTTAAAAGAAAAATGACAGATATCATAAAAGAATTCAAAAAATAATCTTATTAAGATGGGGAATTGTGAGGATAATTTAATTTTACACGTAGAACCCTCAATTATACAACATTTTAAGATGGGCTCCTTTAACTTCATGTGAAGAAAAACGCAGTTTTTCCGCATTTAAATAATACTTATTATCAGATAGACGGCACAGTTTTTTCTAGAAAATTTATAAAAACATTCAGTAATACAGTTTTAAATATAATAATCATATGTATAATAAATAATGATGATGATGATGATGAATATAAAGAATAAATGAATATAATATGTAGGTAATAGAAATCTCATTTAATATTTTTTGTGATTTTAGCATAAAATAAATTAAATACCTTCAATATAAGGATTACTGCGTTTTTTATTTACATGCATTCAATCCATAAAAGCATATTTTAGTGCATATTTTAACTGTTTTTTGTGCATATTTTAGGGTTTTTTAAGTGCATATTTCCCGAGCTCTAATGATGACATATTCTTTTTTAGACATAAGAGTGAATAAATCCCAAGTAAATATTAAAATTTGAGTTGGTAAAATTTTAAGTATTTTATAAAGATATTTTGCTTTTAAAATGGAAAAGTTAGTTTTTATAAAGTTAGTTTGTTTGTTTCTTAAATATTTAAAATAAAATGACAGCTCAGTCAAATTTTGTTTTGAGATACACTGCTCCATAAAGTTTAAAATTTTTGTATTGATAAAAAAGCATGTATTTATTTGTACCTATTTTTGTACATAAAAAGTACCTATTTTTATTTTCTATAACCCTTTGGAAAATTATTAACCAGATTTCTAATGCAACCGAAATTGAGTTTTAGAGTAAACGAAGAGAAATATTTCATAGAAGCCAAGAAAGATGATAAAGATAGCCCAGTTTGACCCAACAGAGGAATATCAGATGAATGTCCCCCCAATTTGTATCCGTAAGTACCGTAATGTATCCAGTAAGTACCCAATAAGTGAATCTGAGGATTTATTTCAAACGACGTCATATATTAAATAGTAGGAAAGTTCTCAAGTCTGTGTAAGTATCCTTTGCATATTTGGTAATGGTAGTTAGTCTTCTGTAAACTCTCGTACCCCCTAACGAATATCCACGACTCAGCTCACCGAACAACCAATTTGTAACGGTCCACCCGTTATAATATCATTTTTAGTGCTTTAATTATTTTTATAATTATTTTCTCTTGTTCTCTTAATTAATTTCTCCAATTTTCGCGTAAATAACTATTTCTAATTATTATCTCTTATATTTAAAATTTCGTGCAACGATGCCACACTTAATTATGTTGGTATCACTGGTTGACTGTATTATACGCACCTATTGGAGAATTTGACTTTGTGTTCCGAGTCAGAATTTTGGGGAACAGAGAAATTCTGTGCCACTTGTGGCTGGAGATCCGTCTAGTATGGGTGGCGTGTGAAGAACAAAAGAGGTTAGACCTCGGTTCAGTTAAAATGTGTGAATTTCGAAGGATGGATCACCAAACTTCTTCAGAAATCTTTGGAAGGAATCAATAATGGGATTTCTGCATAAAATCATCGTATCACACGGTAACTAGCGATATCTGTTTTTATATCATTTTTTTTATAACTGCAATGAACTGTCAACACTGATGGAATGGCCCCGTCCCATTCCAACAGTGAAGCGAGATAGGCGCCAACATACAAGAGAGAGGTTCTAGCACTTCTAGAGAGACATGAGAGAGACAGAGAATTTTCAGGTAAAATTTTGTTACAACTACAACGTACCTGACTAGCACTGTCCAATTATCTTCCCTCCTTTACCTGATTATCTTCTATCTCATCCTGGCGCCATTAACTTCGTTTTATGGCGATTCCATCAGTGTTGACAGTTCGTTGTATAACTGTCAGCAGCCATTTCATGGTGACATATAATTTTTCCAATTAAATCATATGTGTAAATTTATTCAGTGAATTTAGTAGATATCTTTTAATTAATTCAAAATCTTTAAGTAATATTTTTTCACAGAAATCCTAATCTTAATTTTTAGCTATTTATCTGTATTTTTGATATCTGTATATTTTATTCTTACATCTAATAAGTAGCCTATAATTATTTTAAAGGAATCAATATCTATTCTGTAGTTAAATCCCAAATCCACATGGCTGTAATTAGAAATTCTCACATAAAGTTGTCAAGGTTGAGTATTCAGTATTTTCTTGTGCCTAACTAATGAGTTTTTTTCATTACTATCTATCAAAAAAAACTCTTTCCTAGGTTTTCTTCCTTTTCTTTGATTTGTTGTACACTTGGGAAATTGAAATAAACGGGAATTATGTTTTTAGTATCCACCCATGTGAAGACTTAAAAAAAAACACCGAAACACCGAGAGGCCAATCTCCAGCCATAAGTCACTGGCAGTAGTCACTTGGGGAAACAAGTTTTTTTGCAGACATTCCGGCTCCTTGGCACCTGGGCCTACAGGAGTCATGGTGCTCATTTTCTAGGATGCAACCGCAACCTCTTTAGGAAATCGTTCGATAAATGGGTTTGTTTGGGAACATTTAGTGATGTGTTTTTGTAACTATTGGTTTTTTTATATTTCGGACTTTTGGTAATGCACTATGTTTATTAATATTTTTTCAGATTTAGCTGCCTGTATTTTTTTATATAACATATTTGTTTATTAATGTATTAGGTTCCCAAACTTATTAACGATCATATGGTACGTTACATTGTGCACAAGGTAATAAGCCTAGAAAATTAGGTTTTGTATTTTATTATTGGTTTGATATTTATTTTGTAATATTACTTGCTTGTTTCCCAAATATTTTATTGTTATTTCGCTTTATTCCATTTGTTCGGTTAATTTAGGTCATCGTTTCAGTATTTATCTCAACTCCATTCCTATTTTATTCATTGTATATTTAACTTGCTTAATTCATTTAGTATTTTCCCTTAGTCAGGCTTGTGCCTATTTATTTATATCACTTTTAATATTTTTCGGTTTTAATTTAGTCGTCCGTAGCAAGCGTACTATAACCATTTGGTAGAAGACTCATGTGAGTTGTACCCTATATGTAAGTAAGAGGTACTTATGTAATTTTGTAACAGATAAAATTATTGTAGTTATCTCAAATATAACTTTGTATAACTTATGTCATTTTAGAGTCACATGATATGCACTTGGTGTAACTCAGAGATTGTCAAAACTCTAGTAGTTATTTTTAATAAATATTTACTTATTTTGTATATCCTTATTTTTATTATTCCTTTATATTCATTATTACAGGTTTAATATATTTAATATTTGACAGCAGTGTAAGATGCCTGGGAGAATGATCGAAGATCATTTTCATGGCGCCCATGATTTGTTAGTTTTATTTATTTTGTTCGTCTTTAGCAATTATTCATCTTCATTCATTTTGAGTACATTATTCTTATTTTATTATTTCACCTTTTATCCATCATTACTATTCACTTAGAGCTACTGTTCTTCGACAGGCATGCAAACGAGCCGTATCCATCCTTGAGTGTCAAGTTGTTCTCTTGCATCTTATGCTAGCCAACTCTATTCAGTTTGCCTCTGTCTCTTCATACTTCTACTTCCATCCCTTTAATATCCCCTTCTCTTCACTTCTACATCCTTCCACTTTCCTCCACTAATACTACTGGAAAGTAGTATTTTTCCTACTGCGGCTTCTCAACGTAGAAGCCACTTCACTCTCTTCCTTACACCCCATCTATTTTCATTTTTGACTAACTAGTTACTCGCTTTTCCTTACTTCTGTTGGAGTATATCTTTCTTTTTACTTTCACTCCAACAGAAGTGTTCTTAATTTTGTTACAAACTGATGCGCCGTTCGCAAAGAAGGTTTGAGTGCCTTCTCCTTCTACTTTAGCTCCATTTCAACCCCCCAGTATTCAAGTAGTTCGTCTTATCCCTGTCCCATCTGAGCAGACATGTAAAACTCTTCAATATTACGCAGCCAGGACAGTTGTTTTCTTCCAACCCAGCGTGTTCCTTCGATTTTGCTCTGAATGATCAACTGGAGTAAGCGATACTTAGGTCCTCTCATTATATGACCGAAGTATTGAACGTTTTTTATGACGTTGATCAATTACCGCTCTTTGTACATGGCCTCCAGCACACGTTCGTTGGATATGTCTGCTGTCCATGGGATTCTGAACATGCGACGGTAACGCCATAACTCGAACGCTTCTAATTTGTTGAGATTCTTTACTTTTGTTGTTCATAGAACAAAACGGACCAGACGCAGCACTTCAATACTCTTAGACGTGTGGTCTATGACAGACTTCTACTACACAATACAGGACGCCAGCTAATAAAGCTTTTTTGCACGATTGATTATTTTTGACTGTTAACCGTGACAGATTTTACGTCAGTAGGTGACATTTACCAGCAACTCGACGGTAAGTAATCCAACTCGACGGTAAGTACTCCAACTCGAGGGTAAGTAATTCACTTACCGTCGAGTTAAAAAATCTCTTAATTTTAATTTATTTTTTGAAAGAATAAAGAAAACTAACGAATTATTTATTAATATTGAAACTTTTGGTACAATTTGTTAAATTATTTAATGAAATCCCACTTGTTTGGGCTGTGGTTTCACTTCTAACAGAAACTCCTGCAGAATCGCATACATTAATAGTGTTACTAGTATTGCACAATATTTTTTCGGCAAAATCCATTTTATTTTGAAGAGAATCTTCTACATAGCTTTCTGCCACTGTCGATGAACGCCAACCAATTTGAGTTATCCTCCCTCTCAAAAAGGTCCGGAACATTGTTTAAATAATCAAAATGTCAAAAAATTAAGGAAAAATTAGATTTTTTTCTTGGTTTTTTGTTTATAACTTTAAAAGTATTCATTTCCGAGAAAAGTTGTACTGACATAAAAGTTGCGTAATTAAATTTCCTACCATATAGAATTGGTTAAAAATTTAAAAAATTGTCACCATTGTTGCAAAATAGCAATAATTGTGAAAAAAACATACAAAAACAAGTATTCGCATTTTACGTTTTTCAACCATTTATGTTACACTTAGGACCTTCATATTTCACCATGAAAAACTTTATGATACAGTAAAATAATACTGTAAATTTCGTTAGGATCGGTTCAATAAATTTTCCAAAATAAATTTTGCAATCCAGCTTTCGTAAAAAGAATTCATTTTTTCAAAATGTTACAGGACTGAAAATAAAGCAGATAGCAAGTTGAAAATTTTTTTGCTTATAGAAGTGTACTGTACCTTTCATTTGCAATTTTGCAAAATTAAAATCGATTAACACCACGGCGCCAGGAATTTTTTTAAATAAACATTAATTATTGGTGCTACGCGCAGGACAGCGGATAGTTTGCTCTGATTGGGCATTCCAATGACCTTTGATAATGATTGATACATTTTAATTTTTATTACATTTCGATATAAATAAATAAATTTGATTATTGCAAAATAAAAACCCATACTATATCCTTTGAAATAACACTTTTATTAGCAAACACTTTCTTTGTTCATATATTTTAACTTAAATAATAAAAGTTTATTATTTTTAAACATATGCAATTTTTTAAACAATATTTCACAAACAATAATAAAATTAGTTTGATTTTTGTGGAATTAAATTATTAAAATACAGCAAAATATTGAGTAAGAAAATAATATATTAGATATAGATTGGAAGAAATTTTGGTGGAAATCAACTTGTGTGAATCGAACACCGCTGTCTTGCGCGTAGCACCAAAAATTATTGTTTATTTCAAAAATTTTCCGATGCCGTGGTAATTGATCGATGTTAATTTTGGAAATTGCAAAGGAAAAGTACAGTACACTTCTATAAGCAAAAAAATTTCAACTTGCTATCTGCTTTATTTTCAGTCCTGTAACATTTTGAAAAAATGAATTTTTTTTTGCGAAAGCTGGATTTCAAAATTTATTTTGCAAAATCTATTGAACCAATCTTAATGAAATTTACAGAATTGTTTAACTGTATCATAAAGTTTTTCTGGGTGAAATATGAAGGTCATAAGTGTAGAATAAATGGTTGAAAAACGTAAAATGCGAATACTTGTTTTTGTATGGTTTCTCGCAATTATTGCTATTTTGTAACTAGGGTGACTATTTTTTAAACTTTTAACCAATTCTATATTGGAGGAAATTTAATTACGCAACTTTTATGTCAGTACAACTTTTCTCGGAAATGAATACTTTTAAAGTTATAATCAAAAAACCTAGAAAAAAATCGAATTTTTCCTTCAAATTTTTGATATTTTGATTATTTAAACAATGTTCCGGACCTTTTTGAGAGGGAGGATAACTCAAATATTATTATTTGATTTATTTTCAAGCAATTTCTGCAAAAAAATTTGAGTCACCTCTCAACATCCATCTCAAAACAGATGCGCCCTGGACTAATTTTCTGACGGATATTCTTGAGTTAAAGTTGATTTAATGTAATGGAATGAACTACATATATTTCAATAAAGTCGTCCCCGGAGCGCAACTCATAAATATTGGCAATACCATTTTAACGTCGTCTACTTTAAAATGTAAATATAAATATGTCTGAATTGTCAATATATTTGGGACAGATAAAATTTAATTAGAAGTTTTTTTTACCAAGGAACAAAATCAAAAGTTGTTTAATTTATTAACGTTTTGTATTTTGATAACGATTTCCGAAGTGGAAGCTTTGTCTTTACTTCCAAATAAAATACACAGTAAATTATATGCGTAAACTTTATACGCGTAACCTTTATAATAAAAAAAGTACCTACCCGATAATGGGCCCTATTTGTCTTTCCTGACCCTCTCCTGGTAGAAATATCAACAAGCACACTTGAGCCGCTTGCCGAAGGATGGCGCTACCATGCTAGGAAAAGCAAAGCGTAAAGCTGAATGCGATGGTGAGTTCGATGCGTTTGAACAAAGCATGAATACAGCGGGACTTTCAGGATATTGCTGGGAAAGAGAGCTTTACGGGATAGGAAATTGTTGCACAATGATAAGGTTAGTGTTGTTTTTTTAGGGTTTTTAATGAACTGTTACGGATTTTTGTAGAGGTTTATTGCGTTTTGTGGGGGATTTTTTCCCGCAATTTTTAATTGAGACGATACACGCCGAATTAAAACGATAAGCTTGAATTTTATCAAAGTGTAACTGATTTACGATAAAGGATATACTTTGAAAACTTACGAATCTATACTTTGGCAATAAAGTTCAAAGATATTTTTATTTAAACTGATCATTATTATAATTTTGGCCATGAAAATAAAACTTTGAAAATTTCTTTTTAAGGTATTAAGAGAAGCTGGTTAGGAACTGGATACATGTTCATAATATGGATCTTTTATTATTTATCTTCATTAGGATCAAAATATTACATCAGGAAACTTTAAAAATAATAATAGCCATAACTGAAGATAGATCCTGAACCATAAGGTTATATTCTTTAGAATCGTAATCGGTTTACAAAGGAATTTTATCATTTGATATCAATTTAAGGAATAGATATCAACAAAACTTTAGGCACTAGCAATAAAAAGGTATCACCATTTAACAGTTAATATTTTTGGAATAAAGAAACCTTTTTGGTCACAGAACTATTAAGTACAATTTATATGAAATAAAAGCTAAAATTCAAAGAGACTAAAGAAATATAGATTCTTTAATACATCATAGGTTAAATGATAAAAGATACAAAATTTCAATTAAGCCAACGAAAATTAAAAGAAAGAAGCGTAAAAAAGAAAACTAGAAAAAATAAATCTTTGCCAATAAAACAATTTTTGCCATCTCTACAAAGGTGAAAAAATAATTGAATTTATTTGATCGAAGAAGGGAATATACTATGGGCCCAAACTTTCTCTAGTCATCATTACCTGATAAAAAGATAGTAAGATTATTATTAAAAATTAAGGAATAAAAAAAAGAGTGGGCATCCATTTTATGAAGAAGTTTGTCATAATTATTACCATCAAATAATTTAAGTTGAGCTTTCCAGACGTTAGAATTTTTTAGAAATATCTCTGGTAGGCTGTTTTTTAGAAATACCTCTAGTAGCTTTCCTAAACTGTTGTAAGGAGTTGAGTCGTTTACTTCACAGACGCCACCTGCAAGAAAATTGTGGCTTTTGAAATGTGGCTTTATCGTAGAATTCTGAAGGTATCTTTTACCGACCACGTTACTAATGAGGGTGTTTTGCTGAGAATGCAAAATGAAAAAGAGCTGTTAACTACAATAAAAACAGCCAAAATCGTTAACCTTAGTCACATAATGAGGAACAGTGAAAGATATGGACTGCTGCAACTAATCTTGCAGGGAAAATTAGATAGAAAATGAGGACCACGGAAGCGAAGGATTTCCTGGCTGAAAAATCTACGTACATGGTTCAACACAACAACCACAAATCTTTTCAGAGCAGCAGTGTACAGGATACAGGTTGCCAGGATTCTCGCCAATATCCGAAACGGATAGGCACTACAAGAAGAGAAGGTTGTTTTAAACTAGAATTAGTTTGATATCCAGCTAGCACAGTTATAAAAATTAAGAAAAACATGTAGATACGTCTATTTTTAAAGATGTTACTAAATATCTCTTCAAATATAATATCAACAACAATAATTGAAAAAATAAAATTGTTATAAATTCAGTTTTTTTTGTGCAATTAGCAAAAACAAATTTTTCATTGCGTAGAAATTGAAATTCAAAAAGTGTCTAGAAATTGCGTTACGTAAGATTTGAACACATTTTGTGAAGAAAAATCGAACAATTTTTTATATTATGAATTATTTACTTAGAGTGAATTTTTTTAATACCACATAGTTTTTTGAAATTTTTATCAATTTTCTTGTGACTATTTCACTAGAATGTTTTTAACTGATAAAACTCCTTAGCGACGTGATTTCTCAGCGACAAAATTATGACAGATCCGTCACGAAAGTGTCTGGTAATAACAAATAAATAAAGATTATATTTTGTTGATATGGTGCATTAATTGTCTCGTGAAATAGTTTTGTTGAATATCATTCGAGAGAAAATTATTTACCGACAAAATTTTCTCCTGGTTTCATTCAAGTTTGTTGCCTTTTGGTAATTTTCGCTTATGAAATTTTGACAAAATAACTCGGCTGACGTCTCGTGATTTAAGTCAAAATTTAATTCGCGAAAATTGCCAGGCAACAAACTTTCATACCAGTCGAAAATATTGCCGGCAAAATTTTCTCTCTTGTGATATTATATACGAAAAAAATCTGGTTTTTGCAAAGTGTGATAAAATATTTTCAAAACAGCCATAATTCGAAAATTTTAAATTTTCGTTAGTGCTGGATTGCTAAGCTATTATGCAAAAAAAGAAAAATAGTTAATTATCCCCTTTTCCTTACATTAATGTTTAAGACAAATACTCTTTTTTATACCTAATGGTTTTGGCTTAGCCAACTAGCCAGATTATTTGTAATTAGTTAGTTGATCTATTATTGCATAGGAGTACAACACATTTACTGCCATATTCTACTGACAATTAATTGTGTTAGTTAAAATTTTTCTCATAAATATAAATATTATTAATTTTTTATTTATGCTTGTATTTAATTTTTTTTTATTTATTTTTAATTTTTTTATAAATTTTTCTTATGTCTATTTTATTTAATATTATGCGATTTTAATATTTTTTTGATACATTTTTTGTTTTTTATTATTTATTTATTTGTGCTTTTTTATTCTTTTTTTTTGTATGACAAATTTACAATATTGATAGACAGACATATACGGAGTGTAACAAAAAGGCAGGTCAGAAATTAAATCACATATTCTGGGACCAAAAATAGTTCGATTGAACCTAACTTAGGTACCATACAAATGTGCGCATAAAAAAGTTACAGCCCTTTGAAGTCACAAAATGAAAATCGATTTTATAAAAAATTATGGGGTTTTGTTCCCTTACCCTCCCCAAATATTTTTGTACGTTCCAATTCAATTATTTTTGTGGTACCATTAGCTAAACAATTTTTTTTTTAAACTTTTTCTCCATTTTTTTTTCTCCATTTTCAAAAAAATAATCTCCAATAGTTTTCGGTATATTGGACAAAAATTTATTTTTAT
Organism: Diabrotica virgifera virgifera; assembly: GCF_917563875.1. NCBI lineage: Eukaryota > Metazoa > Arthropoda > Insecta > Coleoptera > Chrysomelidae > Diabrotica > Diabrotica virgifera. Next base: position 26,750,701 of record NC_065446.1, on the reverse strand, counting down.
TTTGTAATTTTCAAGGGCTGTAACTTTTTCTATGTGCATATTTTGTACTAAGGTAATTTAGGTTCAATCGAAATATTTTTGGTCCCAGAATATGTGATTTAATTTATGACCTACCTTTTTGTTACACCCTGTATATTCAAAAATGTTAGGCCCAATTTTAAGACACTTCAACTTTAAATCAAAACGAAACCGTAGATTTTCTTATTTTCTTACTACACTCCAACGTGTTTTACGGTTTTCCATATTTAATTTTTTTTGCTTTCCACATTTTTTTTTTCGAATTTTCATTTCTTGAATGAAAAATTTGTTTATATTAAATATTTCTGTAACTTATAAAATTCATTTTACCTATTTGATAGTAATTTTTTATCTATTTTTTTTTTCAGGAATACGAGATTGTCAAGATAACATTTTGAAAAAATAGACCCCTAGTCTCCTAAGTAAATTTTTTGTTCTAAAAATTTTCCTGAATTTTTTGCAATATTTTTATCTAAAGAGTACTCAAATTTTAATTATTAGCAACGTACCAGAGACATTTCAACAAAAATCTAATTTCCCGAAAACTGCAACCAACTCTTGACAGGTTTCCACTGAAAAAAGGGACATTTGGAAAAATTTTACACGATTACGAAAAGATCAGTAGCCTCTTTAAGAGTTTTGAAACAATATAAAGATAGTAGACATGATAATTTGGATTTTGTTGGTTTGGGATATTCTTTTTTTTATATACATATTATGTCAATCTGTCCATAAACATGTATTAAACGATTTGGTCTAAATATTTCTGTATCTATTTGCAGGAGGCTGGTTAAGGAAAGCAGGTAATAAATAAACAAATACAGCAGAAGCTCATAAATAACTTTATTTGCATCAATAACGAAAGCACCTACTAATTCTAAATTAGTGCAAAACAATACATCTACATATTCACTGCGCACTAGAGGCAAATAAAATAAATAATAGATTTAAACCTTTCTATTACTAATGACTGTAAAACTCTACATCTAAAGCATTAAACTATATCCATTAGGTATCAGCAGGAGGGTATTTAACTTCAAAAACAGATTACCACTAATGACTAATTACTATAATTTTACTATAATATTACCACTAATTACTATAATTTTACTTATTAACCTATTTATATCATTAAGCTAGAATTAGACACCACCTGTCTAAGTAATATGTACTACCTGTAATTTGTACTACCATTCCAAAAATATGCAAAACAACTTACCTGCAGATATCTATGGATATTACTCGATATATTGTACTATTAACAGTTAAAATATCGTAATAATTTACGAAAGAAAAATTGGTCTTGATCTTACGGGTATTTATTATTAGTTGGTAACACTGCAACAACTATCAAGTCAGTCACAACTACTAAATAAATGAATTGTTTTGTGTTTACTATTTAGTGACTAAGCTTCGTGACAATATCAAAAACTTTTTAATATATTGAGAATTCAAGTCAAGTAAATTTGAACTAAGACGAGTTAATGAAACTGACTGAAGATAAACAAGTACGTTGCATTGCTAAACAATCTTCCTGCGGAAGTCTCCAAGCAATTGCTGGCTATCGGTAATGGCTTTATTCATAATGGCTGTTATCATAATTAGAAATATATACCCACTAAAACTATGTAAGGGATGTTTGGTGGTGTGAAAACTCATAGGTAATATAAAATACACGCGACGATATTCAAAGAAAGTTCGCATTCCAAGATTTCCGAAGATACCAAATGTCATTCGAATTTAAACGACTTCAACGTCCAATTCGCCGTGATGATTAAACAAACCACAAGGCAATCGTTACATGTTTGTGGACAAAATATAAAGATAATAGCTGCTTCTCTCATTGTCAAATCTACCTAGTATATTGTCGTGCAGAAACGTGACGAAACATCCACTTCGTTCATTCCCGCGCCTGGCAACATAACGAAAAATGTAGCATATCACAAGGTCCATGAATGAAAATAACCGACACTAGTGCAAATCATTCAGCAAATATGAAGAAACCGACATATTCACACCGAGATGGAGTCAAGACTTTATACAGTAAGTATAGTCTTCGTAAGACCAATAATGACATATTCATCAGAAACAAGATCCGACACAGCCACAATAGATAGACTACTGGAAACCGCAGATATGAGAGTACTGTGAAGAATGACAGGAAACCCGATGACAGATCGAAAGCGGAGTGAAGATATTAAAAGAAAATGTAAGGTTGGGTGTATAAACGAATGGACACTAAATAGAAAAAAGGATACAATAACCGCATAAGCAGAATAGGGGAGGCACGTGTCGTCAAAATAGCAAGTGATAAATCACCAATTTTAATAGAGGTACCAATCCGTCAATGTACAAGCGGAGTCAAATGGCATTTGAAAATTATTAAAACACTATAAAATATCTTTTTGTACAGAAAAAGTTGTGCTATGTTACCAGTATTAAGCAAAGAAAAATTGGTCAAAAAATATTTAATATTTAATATATTGAATTTGTTTATTAAATGTTACTATATTTTCAATTGCAAAAACGCGGTTATTGCCAAAGAAATATTCACCTGAATAAGATCTCGCTATTTTGATTTTTATCGATAATTTCGATAAATGCATTTATAAATTCAAATTTCAACGAAACTCCCCCCTAAAATGGCATTTGAAAATTATTCAAATTTGTTTATATTTTGTTTTTTTAATAACGTCGCGGGGATTAAGTATTTTGAAATACCGTTTCGATAATTGGGTTCCTGGGAATTTTTTACTAATTAACAAAATTTTTTTGTCGTTTTTTCTTCTTCTTTTTTTTTCTTGGAGTTATATTACTACGGGCCCTTTTAGGGTTAAATTTCATTAAGAATATTGAATCTGTGAGTTGTAGATTCTAGACCTGAAAATATTAAGGTTTAACTAAAATCTCTTGAATAAAATGTGGCTACTTACTGAGTTACAGGGTGTTTTATTTAAAAATTTAAAAATGATTGTTACCAAGTAATTTAAAACTATTTGACGTATCCTTATCATACTTGGCAGAAAGTGTGGCTATTATACACCCTACTAGATTGTGATTAATAATCGTTTCTAGCTAGTGCCAGAGGCGTACGACAGGGGATAGTGAATGATTAACCATTCCCAAATTCTACGCCACTGAGTGAATTACTATTTTAGCGAAATTTTTAGATTCTCCAATACTTTGTATGTAAATAATTTTATTGGTATCGATAAAGTCATCAGTTTGCGAGATATTGGAAGTTTAAAATGAATGAATTTTTAATGAATCAAAATAACTATGTTTCATTTTAAACGTCCAATATCTCGAAAACTAATGACTTAATCGTTACCAGTAAAGAGTATATTATTTACACAAAAAGTATTGGAGAATCAGAAAATTTCACTAAAATAGTATTTCCCTCAGTGGCGTAGAATTTGGGAAGGGTTAACCATTAACTATTCCCTGTCGTACGCCTCTGGTAGTAGATTGAAACTTTTATTTATCACAGTTTAGTAGACTGTAGAGTACTCACACTTTCTGCCAAGTATGATAAGGATACGTCAAATAGTTTGAAAGTACTTGGTAAAAATAATTTTTAAATTTTTAAATAAAACACCCTGTAACTCAGTAAGTAGCCACATTTTATTAAAGTGATTTTAGACCAATCTTAATATTTTTAGGTCTAGAATCTACAACTTGAGATTCAACATTCTTAATGAAACTTAACCCTAAAAGGGCCCGTTGTAGTATAACTTCAAGAAAAAAAAGAAGAGGAAAAAAAGACAAAAAATTTGTTAATTAGTGAAAAATTCCCAGGAACCCAATTATGGAAACGGCATTTCAAAATATTTAATCCCCGCGAGGTTATTAAAAAACAAGTTATAAACAAATTTGAATAATTTTCAAATGTCATTTTAGGGGGAAGTTTAATTGAAATTTAAATGTATTTGTTAATATGTACATTTGTCGAAAATATACATAAAATAAAAATAATAAGGTATAATACAGGTGAATATTTCTTTGGCAACAACCGCGTTTTTGTAATTGAAAATAGAGTAACATTTAATAAACAAACTCAATATCTCAAAAAACATTAAATATTTTTGGACCATTTTTTTTTCAATTAATACTGATAACATAGTGCAACTTCTCCAGTAAAATAATATATTTTATAGTGCTTATTTAAAACGCTTAAAATATTTTTTTGCAAATTTGTTTTTAAAGTTTTATGTATAATTATTTAAATAAATAGGGGGTCAAATTTAATTTAGTATGTCTTATGTGAAATATTTACCCTTCAACTTTGCAGAAAATAATTCTGTAGACCTTCATTAGTAATTGAATTACTTCAGCAGTTAAAAACGTAATTTTTTTGCAAAAATTACCCCTTTTTAATTATTTAAACAATGATCCCCTTTTATGATTTGGATACTTTTTTGAAAATATCTTTTGTACCCACCTAAACTTTGATATAAAATTTGTTTCAACCTGTACGAATTTACATTTTGATTTACATGTAGTGTAGTTTTATTTTACTAGACTAATAGTAACAAATCTATTATTTCTGTATACTGCTAAAACTTCATTGCAAGAACTGACAACTATTTTTTGATTTTACAAGTATTAAGTTTAGTTTTGTATAAATAGTATTTATTTGGTTCAACATGCAAATTTTTCGGCAATCTGTTTAGTATGTGGATATTTTTATAGACCTCCTCGATCTAGGGTATATCTACAAAAGTATTTTTGGTTCTTCTAGGTTTACGTTCAACATATATATGTTTCATATAAGTATTTCAAGCATAAATAGCCTCATACGTTTTTACCAAACTTGTTTCTTGTTTATTAAAAAGGTTCAAAGATAAATATGTAGTCCATTCACTCACGGTAAAATATTGCAAAACCTTTGAATTTTAAAGAACCACTTGGACTAACATGAAATTTGGCATACACATACTATAGCTAACATATTATTAAAGAAAAAATGATGGTGTGCCAATCTGTGGTTTTGCCCTGGGGGTGACTATAATCCCTTCTCCGGGGTGAAAAAACACACGTTTAAGACACGATACACAAAGTCTTTGTGTATCGTGGTTTAAGATAAGTTCGGATACAGATACACTGACTAATTCTAAGCAACCTTTGTTTTATAGAGTTTTTTAATCTTTCTGAGTTATATGCGAGTGAATATGTTCATTTTTCAACAAAAAAAAACACGTCTTAGACAATTTTTTGCAAATAACTCAAAAAGTAAGTATTTTATCGAAAAAATATTCTTAGTAAAAATATAGCAATAGAAGCAGAGTTATAGCTAATGAAATGTGGGTTCTTATTCGTCAAATTCCAAAATCGAATAATTCAACGTGAAATACTCAAAGAATAAAGCACTTTTCGGGGAAAACCCATCACAACTGTTTTGAATTGTTTAACGAAAGCTTTTTGTTTTTTTATTTGCTAACCTAACGTTAAAAGTAAGCAAGTTACGTTCAGAATAAAGTTGGTCCATTTTTATTTGGTAAAAAAAAAGAAACTGGCAAATGGCTAATTTTGAACTGCCATATGTTATCTTAATCAATTTTTGTCTTACAGAAAAATCAAAAATCTAACATATTTATGCAAAACCTACATTTTTGCACTGTTTGAGATTTTTGGTATCATTAACAATTTTTAAGGTATGTGTATAAAAAAAGGAATTTTTTCAAAATTCAAACAAAATTTTTACTTTAAATCAAATTATTTCAAAAATAAGCACTTTAAGCCGATGAAACTTACATATCATATAAACAATATTATATGTAGGTACATATAAGTAAAGTAATCTGTTAAACGATAACGATTAATTTCATTTGGAATGCTAATTAGGGGGTGATCTTCACGATTCTTTTTTTGCCAAAAAAGGACCAAATTTCTTTTGAGCTTAAATTGCTTACTTTTGATGCTAGATTTTTTAAATGGAAATAAAGCTTTTAAACACTTAAAAAAAGTTAGGATGAGTTTTCCCTGAAAAGTGCTTCATTTTTTGGTTATTGCCCATTAAAATATTCGATATGGAATTTGAAAAATAAGAATCTACTTTTCCTTAGATATAACTCTGTTCCTACTGGGTCTACATACTTCATACATTTTTGTTTTAGTTTTAACTATTTTTGTTTTAGTTTTTTATAAGCTATATTTTTGCTTAGAATATTTTTTTCGATAAAATACTTACATTTTGAGTTATTTGAGAAATCCGTTTAACAACGTTTTTTTTAAACATGAACATATTCACTCGTATATAACTCTCGAAAAGTATTGACTTGTTAAAAAACTCTATAGAACAAAAGTTGCCTAGAATAAGTCAGTTTATCCATTTCCGGACTTATCTTGAACATTCTTTTTTCACCCCCGAGAAGGGCTGATATTTACCTCCAAGGCAAAAGCACACATCGGCACACTATCGCTGTTTTCTTGACATGTTCATGTTACTATGCATACCAAATTTCATTTGAATCCAAGCGGTTCTTTAAAATCCGGAGCAAAAACCGTGGGTAAATGGACTAATGTAATTTAGTCATGTAAATTATCCATTGCATAAACTTTGGTCTTTTTTTAACCACATGTGTTGCGCTGTGCAAAACCCTCTTGCAAAATTAAATGGTACGCACGCGAGTTCATTGATCCGTTATTACGTATAATGGCAAACAACCCTTTCACCCTCGCTCCCGTTTCGAAATGTCTTAATAGCAACCCTCCTCTGTCTTTTGTGATACGTTAAGGAATCCAAAAGGAAAATTTATTGTGGGACTGTACGCTGCGACAGAGTGCATTTTTCTTAAAAGTGTTGCGCAATGTGACGTTCTTTTGTGCGCGGATCGTTAGAGAAATTCCACCACGCACGCGCTCTTGCCAGAACGACACGGAAAGATCACAACTTTCTAATACAAGGCGGTGAGTCTAAGACGGGCAAAAATTTTTCTTAAAATCGAAAATTAAAAAATTAAAAGAAACGAAAAAAAAATTAAAAGTGTTTTTCATGGGGACTCTAAGGAAGTGGTCAATTATAACTTTTTCCAATTTTTTTAGAGTAGCAATTTTCAGATGAATGTTTTTTGTTAAATTGCAAGCGTATGTATTATTTAGCGTATCCGCGTTAGCATATCTTCTCTATGGCTATCTCTATTCTTCTCCCAATCTCTTGCCAACGGTCGGTTATTTCGAAACTCCTTTCAATTAGTATCCTTGCAAGAATCCAGAGGGTTTTTTATTGAAAGAAACCTACTTATGTCTCTGTCGTTAATACCAATACCAACGTGAGAGCGGAGCACAGGAGCGTTAATTTTTCTATACTCCCTGACAAGGGCATGTTCTCGACGGATGTGTGAGGGGGTAATTAATCCGGTCAACTTAGACATCAAAATGCTTGGCAAATAACAAAAATTGCCGGAGAGCCAAATTTTGGTGGAGAGCTAGGGTATACCATAACAAATCAAGTTTAAAAAGTCCCCATCGATCCCATGTGTGCGTCAAAAGTTATTCGAGGTCAAAGGTCAAAATTTGAGATTTTTTGGATTTTTTTCGAAAACGGTAAGTTTTATCAAAAAAAAACCTCAAACCAAAGTTGTAGATCTTAACATTCTCTACAAAAATTTTCCTTACAATTTTTTTCCTAAGAGTTACCATTCCTTAGATATCGCGATTTTAAAAGTTACTTTATACATTATATGCACATATAAGTACGGTGACCATATGTACTTATTTAAGTAGGACAGTACTTATTTTTAAATATTGTCCTAATGTACTTTAAAACCTTTCTAAGGGCACGCAAATGTACTTATTTTTTCTAAAAAATGAATATTTTTTATCTTTTACTACTTTTAAACAAATTTCTTTGTATAGACTGCTCCATGTATTGAAGCTTTTGTGTCTTGATGGTTTCCAATATTTCCATTCTTTTGTTGACTCTTCTCACGACTTCGTTGTTTGTTATAGGCTCGGTCCATGCTATCTTCAGGTACCTTCACCCACAGTTCAAATGCTTCCAAATTTTTAGTAGTCGACGCGTTAATTGACCATGCTTCTATCCCGTAAAGCAGAGTCGAGAAAATATAACACCTTGCCAGCCTAACTCTCAAGTCTTAATTATTTCAATTGGAAAAAATATTGCCGTTTCAATTGCCGTTTTGACCTACTTAATTATTTCAGTTCTCTTGCACAAACTACCTTTCTCATTTTATTGAAGTTTGTTCTTGTCTTCTCTATTCGAACTTTGATTTCTTTGGAGTAATCGTTTGTGTGATTAATTATTGTGCCAAGATAGTTGTAGTTTTCAACTTGTTCTAAAGTTTTACCTTTAATTGTAAGTCTTTTATCATTACTTTGGGTTTTTGATATCCTCATAAATTTAGTTTTCTTGATGTTTACTGATAATCCATATTCTTCTCCATACTCAACTATCTTGTTCATTAGCTTTTGGAGGTTGTCCGCTATTATGATAGTATCGTCCGCATATCTAATGTTGTCAGTTGGCGTTCCATTTACCTTTATTCCTGCTGTTCCTCCCTCAAGAGCTTTTTTCATAATTTCTTCAGAGTATGCACTGAATAGTAGTAGTGACAATAATACACACCCCTGTCGCACTCCTCTTTTAATTTCGAACTGTTGTATGTGTGCCTGCTGTTTATACTTAATATAGATTTGTTATAATTCAAAAGTCATTGTATTGCAATTTTTTTGCTTTAAGGACGTCCATTAGCTCTTTGTGGCGGACTTTATCTAAAGCCTATCGTAATCTATGAAACAGACGTACATATCCTGGTTCACATCCAAGCATCTCTGGATTAGTACGTTGAATGCAAACAGAGCTTCACGGGTACCTACGCCTCTACGGAATCCAAAGTGGGTTTCTTCAATATCCATATCAAGTGTGTGGTAAATGCGTTTGTGAATGATCTTTAAAAACATTTTAAGTGTGTGAGACATCAGGCTTATGGTGCGGTGGTCGTGCACAAGACTTTACTGCACAAGTTAAACATTTTTACACAAAATACCTACCTTTTACCTACCTAGAAAACTGGAGTACAAATGATCATGAATTTACAGTATTCAAAAGGATAGATCTAAGAAGTGAAATAACATGGAACGATGTTTGTTATTCTCTCGAAGCTTTTAAATTGTATAGGTATCAAGGCAACCATGTTAAACGAAGATCAACTCTTTGACGAACTGGGAATTTTGAAAGACGTGGCTACAAAAGAAAAAATTGCTGAGTGGAACAGAGAAAAAAATAGTCAGGATCGATGGCTTCAAGTTTTTAAGTGTGTGGATCATGGACATATAAATAAAGATCTTTATAATTAAAAATCTTTATTTATACGTCCATGGTGTAGATCAATTCAAACTGAAAAACTTACAAATATTATGCGAATTTATTTTTTGTCTTCCGGGTACTGTTGCGGCTATCGTGCGTTTATTTTCTGTAATAAATAATTATTGGACGTCGGAAAAGTCACAAATGTCCATATCCACTCTCAAGGCAGCGATGCTGGTGTACGCAAATTTTGATGAGACTTGTATGAAATGTTTCATTTACTTCAGTCGAAGCCGGACCTTCTTAAATTAATTTTAAGTTCAGAAAAATATGAATGATGCAGAAAACCGGAAGAAGATGAGGCTATTCCAGGTCCCTCATCTAAAAACTCTTAATTACAGGCTTGTAACTTTTTCAAAGTTAATATAACGTTAATTATTTATATGGGAAATAAGCCACAATTAAAATGAAAAAAATAATTTTATTAACGTTTCGACGCCCAAATCGGGTGCCGTTGTCAAAATACAAAATATTACTGAAATATTTTGTAATATTTAATAAAAAATCAGTAATATTTTGTATTTTGACAACGGCACCCGATTTGGGCGTCGAAACGTTAATAAAATTATTTTTTTCATTTTAATTGTGGCTTATTTCCCATATAAATAATTAATCATAAAAATGCCACAAGGAAATAGCTTCAGAACAACATTAATATAACGTGTTATGTTTAGTTTAATTTATATAATTTTTTATGGTTAGCTACATAGCTTATTTATTTTTAATGCCAAAATGTTATATTTGTCCAATAACAAGATACATTTTGCGTTTTTAATACATTTTTGTTTTTTGTACTTTTTTTTCTTTAAAAAGATATGGTCACCGTACATATAAGCCACGTATATACACATATGTGGCCCTTAAGACAAGTATAAATGCCTATTTGTGTCTCTTTTATATAGTATATTATACTATTCTGAAAATATTTCTTCAAAAGGTAATCAGTCCCAAACTGAATTTCCTCTATCCACGTGGCCTTGAAAAACATTTGGCTATACCATTGTTTAAAAAAGAACAGATTGTCTATTGTAGGCAATGGCTACAGTATTGTCCGTAGGTCTGGTTGATAATATTATCTGTTTCTTTTAGTGCTAAAGGTTCAGTTCAAGTGAATATAAGTATCTACTTATTACAAGCGTCTACCATTTAGTACCGTTATCGTTATTTGTAAAATTTTATAGTTTTAAAAATGTCTCAGTTTTGCTTTATTTGCAATAAACTTTTAAGTGAAACTAAAACAGTTGTGGTTGATCGTGGAATGCCAAATTTAATCGAGGCTAGTGTCGAGAGAGATAATGAGTTTATTGAGTATTTAAAGAACTCAAAAATCCGTTACAATACACGTGAATTGCAGAAAATCATACATTCGGAAAACTTCAATCGCTGCAGTGAAAATACAACGTGAGAAGGAACAGGCTAGTACTTCAAAAGTAAGTCCACATCATACTAGAACGCGAGTAAGTAAATCACATTTTTGTTTTAAAAAATACTGTTTATTTTGTGGCAATGAAGCCAATGAAGAATCTGAGATAAAGAAAGCACAGCATCTTCGAAAAATAATTCGTAACGTGACTACACTAAAATTCAAAGAATCCCTGTTGAAATTAGCTAAAGATCGTTCTGATGATGTTTCGAAGGCTGTTCTTTAACGTATTAATTTTGAGTATGATTTAGTCGCTGCTCATGCAAAATACCATGACAGTTGTTACAAATCTTTCTTAAAACCTAATACTGGTCGTAAAATTGGCCGTCCACAAGATGAAACTGTAAACTCTGCGATGGAGAAAATGTTTCAATTCATAGAAACGAGTGGTGATTGCCAGTTTTCGTTGGATGAATTAGGGATGTTTGTCAGATGTAGTTTTAGATGACAGAACTATAAAAATACGATTGAAATTGAAGTATGGTAGTAGAATTATTATTACAGAAAAGCCTGGAAAATTAACATTTATTTGTTTGTAGTGCCAAATGTGGATGTAAAAAAGTCGGGTTGCTGTGTTTTCTAGTGTGTACCAACTGCCAAGGTCAGTCTTGCTCAAATGTCCAGTTTAGTACAACAGAGGAAGACTCCTGTGATTTTAATGAAGAGACCAATGACTCAGTCACATTTGAACAATTTTTGAACATCCAGCAAGAGGAAGAGGAAGAAGATGAAATCGAAGAAGACTTGACTGTTGAAGTAGACTTTCAAGAATATGAAGATTAAAATATCTAAAGAAATCAAAACAATAGTTAACCTAATAATCAATATCAATAATGAGGTAATATCTAGAACTTGACCGGTATTGTTTCCTTAAATTATCCTAAAATTGTCAAAACAGTTAGTGTAGTAGGCGTACAGGGGAAACCACGGTAAAAAAAACGCGCCGAGTACACTACCTCACAGGTGGTGTGGAAACGTGTGCATATCATGTATAATGTGACTCTTTGAATCGCGATATCTCAGGAATGACAACTCTTAGGAAAAAAATAGTAAGGACTATTTTTGTAGAGAATTTTAAGATCTACAACTTTGGTTTAAGGTTTTTTTTTTTGATAAAACTTACCGTTTTCGAAAAAAATCCAAAAAATCTAAAATTTTGACCTTTGACCCCGAATAACTTTTGACGCACACATGGGATCGATGGGGACTTTTTAAACTTTATTTGTTATGGTATACCCTAGCTCTCCACCAAAATTTGGCTCTCCGGCAATTTTTGTTATTTGAAATGTCTATATAGACCGGGTTAAATGTGGCTTAGTGCTGGTAGCCAATACGTTGGCGTGGCCTTGATTGTACCTGATATAATCCGCAAAGCCTGGTTTAGTTGGGCATCAAGACTGGTGTGTGGGCTGTTGAGCCATACCGGTGCACAGTACTATACAGCGGGATACACGAGTCTCAACGCTGTCGTCCAATTGGTAGTCTCTGAGGAATCCCATGTGGCACCGCATAACTTTTGCAGAATGTTGTTTCGTGTTCTAAGTTTTGCAGTCGTCTTTGTAAGATGTTCTTTAAAGCTCATCGTTCTATGGAGTGTCACACCTAGATATTTTGGGAATTTAGTATGATTGAGGAGTCTGTCTTCAAAGTGGATTTTTAATTGGTAATTAGCCAATCTGTTGTTTAAATGAAAGCATGATACTTTCGTCTTGGAGGTATTGGGCTGTAATCTCCAGTGACGGAAATATCTCCCGAGGGTAACCAGGTCGTTTGTTAATATTTGCTCAGTAATCTGCAATTCTTCATAGCTCGTAGCAACTGCCCAGTCATTTGAATTTCTGAACATCTTTGATGTGGTTTCAGGCATAATGTAATGTGGCAAGCGTAATAAATACTGTAGTATGAAAAACATTGAAAGTTATCGAAGTATATGTATTCAGTCTGCAATAAATAAATTGTTCGATAATTTGACAGCTAAACAGTTATCTGGGTTGTGCAGTGGGCTTACTTCAGAGTCTCAGGTATATACTTAGAAAGTAATCTTCTTGTAGTACTGATGGACTATCCGGAACAATTTTGTCAAAAATTTTCCCAGAAGATGTGGTCAAAAATTTTCCCTCGTCTTACTAATTATTGATTCCTTTGAGAAAGGTAAATTTCCGGAGTGCCTAAAGACAGCCACTATTATTCCTCTTTATAAGGGTGGTGAAAAATCTAATGCCTGCAACTATAAATGAATTGTTTTACTTCTGGTACTCTCCAAAATTATTGAGAGACTTATTATATGTCCTTTCTGATTGATAACAACATTTTATCACAAAATCAGTTTGGCTTTTTAACTAATAAGTATATCACCGATGCCATGTTTTCTGTACTACATGATGTTTACAAAGCACTGAACAATAATCTTCATACTGCCACTGCTATTTGTGACCATGCCAGAGCTTTTGACTCTAAATCACGACAATTTGATAAACAACTAAATTTCTACGGAATTCGAGATATTTCTTTGAATTGGGTCCAATGTTACTTGGATAATAGGAAACAACTAAAGCAAATGATACTGATTCTAGTCTCAAAAATATTGTATGTGGGGTACCACAAGGTTCAGTATTGGATCCTCTACTTTTTCTTATCTTTCTTCTAATATAAAAATCTATGGAAAAATGTTAGTATTTTGATTATAATAGTACATATTTTGATCTATAGTTGGATATCACATTATGCAGCAGCTTGAACTTATCGGTTTCAAATATTGTATTAGGCAATCTGAAATTTATTTACATTTTGCAATAGATTGTTTTGTTTAGTTCATTATCTTTTATTTTGTAATATTGACGGTATAAATAATTTCAGTAAATTGTAATTGTTATTGTTATTTTTTGACTCTTTATAATATTTGTCTATAAATTTGTACACTTTTCATTGACAGCAAAGCATATTTTTTTTATTTAGCTAATGCCTCGACAACTAATGGCCATTGGCGGTGAATTTTTGCAGTTAGGTACCTAGTGTCATGTGTAGTGTGTGTGTTGAGTAAGTGTCTTGTTACTTTGCAAAGTCGACGTCATTGTCTTTGCAAAGAGACGCTAATTGTATCCGAACGTCTGCGGTCCCTCCGGTGAGTACCGATCCCACAAGGACAGAAACTATCATCATTTATTAATTTATAATAAACGAAAAATTCCTGACCCTGGTGAGATTCGAGCTCACAACCATTCGGACCTTTCGGTTCAAAGGTAGGCGCTCTTACCACTGCTATTTTATTCTATATATTACAAATGGTTGCTATATAGCCACACAGATATAGGAGATTATTGAAAAGCTCAGTTGTGGCTTTTCTAACACCAGTTTGAGACAACTTAAGAGGTCTCTTGAAAGGTAAAATACTTATTATGGAATAGATTTGTCCAATCGTGGCATTGTATGGGATAATAATTATTATTTGTACGTGTTTTACTTAACTGCATATTAATGTTTTGAAGGTTCACTATTCTCTGTTTAGCTATATTTTACTACTATTTTACTAATTGTTCGCCTACTATTTTCTTTATTGTATTTTACTGTTATTGGGGTTATTAGGTAACTTATTAGGTAATTGGTAATATGTTGATTAAAACAAAACTATATTATTCTCTTTACATATGTATATGGTTTTATATACCTTTTCAACAAACGATTTGTTTGTGAACTTTATTATCACCAGAAAATAATATTTTTTATTTTAATTGGATATAAAACCATATTCGTTATAGAAAGGAAAATTCTAGTTTTTGCTTCCAGTTTTGAAATCAAAGGCATTTTTATATTAAAATGGCTTCAAATGTCAATTTTTTATATCGATACAAAAAATGAGAATATATAGGTATATCTACATTGTTATAAATTATCCAATTTCTATACGATATCACTTAAGTTTAGTTCATTCTAATAATTGGAGCGGAAATATATCTCTGGTCAGGTGGCTATTTACAATTTTGATATGCAATGTTAGATATTATAATCAACAATTTAGATAATTACCCATTAACGCCCGAATTATTTTGTTTCAAATTTCAAAATTTTATATATACACACTACACACATACAAACAAACATAATGAATTTTTACAATTCATTAATACCCAAATTCTTTTTTAGTTTCAAAATTTGACTTATTTCTAATATGAAACTATTTATGAAATTTTTTATATCCTTGACGAATAATTGTTAACAACAAATGATATTTTTTTTTCAATTTTTCATTCAGAATACTTAAAATCACTGTCAAATACAAATGATACTTGTGACGTGTGTACAGCCCTTTAAATTTAAAAAATTAAAATCGATTTTTTCCAATATAGTCTAGGCGCCAGAGGGGTCACCGTGTCCTTTTCACCGGTTCACCGATATCTTGACCAAAAATACACCTACGAACATTTTCTTAAGCTCAAATTATTCCTTTTGAGTTCGTATATCATTATTGTTAATTAAAGTATAAATGTCTACAGCTCAAATTTACTTATACCCTTATAAATTACCCTTATAAACAAATTAATGAACAATTTTTTTAAGAAAATTATAACTTCAAACGGGTATAACTTTAAAACAAATGAAGATAATGTAATTTAACAAACTTTGTTTGGAAGCCTATTAATAAAGCTTTAAAATGAGACTTTATAAGGTTCATTTGCATACGTAGAAGCTGAGTTACGATCAATAAAGCTTCGAAAAATACTTATTTTGCAATTTGCAATTTGCATTGTGCACTAATTTTACAATATCTTGAGTTATAATTGTTGGATTTAAGTTTAGTAAACGTTTTTTTCTTCGTTTGTTATTAACGAACAAATTTTATTTGAAACATTCTTTTTTATCTCTTTTAGTTTATGAGCCAGAGCCTTATAAACAATTTATAAACAATTAAATTGTTTATAACAATTTTTTGACCACTCAGATCGAAATACACCCTCGAAATTCGTAATCAGCAGCCAAAAATCCATAAGAAACCGTTGAGTTTGTCCATCAGAATTGAAAAGGACATGGTGACCTCCGTTTGGCGCCTAGACTAATATATCGAAAACTGTTAGAGATTTTATACTGAAAATGGGCATCTGCCTTTCTTATGGCAGGAAAATCTTAAAAAAATAACAGTGAACTTTACATTTTAAGTTACTGAGAAATTTTGAAACATGTTAAAATAGAAGCCGATAAAAACTGGAATACCGAAAAAGTTGTAAGAAGCAAAAAAGTTATAAAAACAGTGTGTAGAACTAATGTTCCACAATAATAATTGAATTGGGACGTACACAGATATCTGGATTTGGGGGGAATGTAGTCTAAGCGAAAAAATCTCTAATAGTTTTCCGCATATTGGAAAAAATTTATTTTTATAACTTCAAAGGGCTGTAACTATTTTAATGTGCACATTTTTACTAAGGTGGGTAAGTTTAGTCCAGAAAGCCACTGCGCATCCCCTAGGAAAAATATTCTAATTCGGATTTTTTTGCACAATCTTACTCAAAAAGGACTCCTTTTAACAAATTTGCATGTTGCCAGGACCAAAAGGTGGTCAAACATTTTTTAAACATTTTTTTTTTGTTTTTTTGCTAAAATTATTTTTTTTTGCATGGAACAAAGTTTTTTTTAGGTTTTTTGGATCATTCCAAACAGAAAAGGTCTTTAGTGACTTTTCTCTAAAAATGATAGTTTTTGACATATAAGCGATTAAAAATTGAAAAATTGCGAAATCGGCCATTTTTAACCCTTAAAAACTATGTGAAAAACTGAAAACTTGAATGTTGCCATCGTAGGTAGATATTCTTTAAACATCGATTGATGAAATCCCGAAGAGTTTTTTGCAATATAATATTCAAAACTCCTTTGTTTTTAATTTCTAATCACGCGTGCGCGACACTATTTTCCACTGTTGCATGTGTATACAGTATGGTGCAAATGAAAGGAATAAATTCAAACCGGCTAATTTAAGAAAAAAACCCGAAACAGGTCGATTTTTATTTTTAAGTTATGATATTGTGGCATGTATGGTATACTAGTGACGTCATCCGTCTGGGAGTAATGACGTAATAGATTATTTTTTTAAATGAGAATAGGGGTCGTGTGGCAGCTCATTTGAAAGGTTCTTCAATTCTCTATTCAGTAATGTAAACATTTACATAATTATTTATACAGGGTGTCCAAAAAATTTTTATTAAATTAAATTATTTGACGAAAAAAGAAGTAGAAGGACACCCTGTATAAATAATTAAATAAATGTTTATATTAATGAATAGAGAATTGAAGAACCTTTCAAATGAGCTAGCACACGACCCCTATTCTCATTTAAAAAAATCATCGATTACGTCATCACGCCCAGATGGATGACGTCACTAGTATACCATATATGCCATAATATCGTAACTTAAAAATACAAATCGACCTGTTTCGGGATTTTTTCTTAGAGTCGCCGATTTACGAAATAACGAATTTATTCCTTTCATTTGCACCATATTGTCGGTGGAAAATAGTGACGCGCACGCTTGATTATCAATTAAAAAACAAAGGAATTTTGAATGCTGTATTGCAAAAAACTCCTAGGGATTTCATCAATCGATGTTTAAAGGATATCTACCTACCTTGGCAACATTCAAATTTTCAGTTTTTCACATAGTTTTTAGGGTTAAAAATGGCAGATTTCGCAATTTTTCAATTTTTAATCGCTTATATGTCAAAAACTATTATTTTTAGAGAAAAGTCACTAAAGACATTTTCTGTTTGGAATGATTGAAAAAACCAAAAAAACTTTGTTCCATGCAAAAAAAATAATTCTAGGAAAAAAACAAAAAAAAAACGTTTAAAAAATTTTTGACCGCCTTTTGGTCCTGGCAACATGCAAATTTGTTAAAAGGAATCCTTTTTGAGTAAGATTGTGCAAAAAATCCGAATTAGAATATTTTTCCTAGCGGATGCGCAGTGGCTTTCTGTACTAGTTAGGTTTAGTCAAACTATTTGGTTCCAAAATATGTGATTTAATTTATAACGTACTTATTTGTTACACCCTGTATATTCCGCCATTCTGCAAGTAATAGCATATTTAATTTTAATTTCATAATATTAGTTTTTATGTAACATTCTTATGTAATCCCAATCTACTTTAGGTCAAAAATATATTTAACTATTACAGTAAAAATGCATCCCGCCACTCGTGAAGTTTTAAAATTCTCAAAAATCCTCATTAAAAAATATATCTCCGTAAAATTTAAAATATACGTGTAATTAAAAGTGTACGAAATGAAGAAGGAGTCTCGTCGTTAGATAATAAAAAGTCAGAAAGGCGTACGTAAAAACGGAGAATTAAATTCATAACTGTTGCAATATAATGTCTCTGGAGCATTCAGCATCATTTTGAAATAATTATTCCTCTCACGATGAGAACCACGACACTTTATTATATTTTTATTTCGGGAACATTTTCTCTTAATAGCTAACATAAAATATCTTTATAGGTTAAGACATTAAATTTTATTTTAAAGAAATATTTCTTTATACAGTGATGAGCGCACTAATAACCGGCAAAATAACGCAAAAGATGAGACATAATACATTATGATATAAAAAGAGATAAAAGTAGTAAAGTTGTAAATCGATAGGAATTTAAAAATAATTCACATTACATTACACAGTTACTAGGCGAGCGGGAGATACCCCTAAAATGACCAGGTACTGACCACGGAGAGGTGAATGGCTAATTTTATTCATACTTTATATTTTTGGAGGTGCTGAAAACGAAAATGAGGTTTAGATTGAATTTTATGTGGAAAAACAGTGTCAAAATCGCAATTTTAACCTAAAACTAAAAAAAAAGAAATCACGTTTTCTTGCGTTTACCTCGCTACAACTCTGTTTAATTTTAATATTTTTTTTTCTGAAATTTATACAGTATATATCTCTAAGATTTCTGAAGACAACGGTACCTGCTTTAAGCTTTAATTCTTATTTTGATAAAGGTTATGAATTTTTCAAAGGAAAAGGTGCGGATTTGTGCATTGCAAAGTTTAATCGCAAAAGTTGACTGACGAAATTTAAAATTTAGCCTTTTAATCACGTTTATGTTAAATAGAGAGTACAAAGAAGTTTTCTGGAAAATTTTAGATCAAAATGTTTTATAGAAAAAAAAGTGCAACTTTTATTATCGACATTAGAAATCCCCAATATAACGGTTATTTTTCGAGATACTAACCATGGCTGGTGAATGGCTAATTTTGGTCTTAGATTATGTTTTTGACGGTGCTGAAAACGAATTTAGGTAGGGGAATATTGTCAAGTTCGCAATTTTACCATAAAAATAAAAAAAGTGAAATCACGTTTTTTGCGTTTAACTCGCTACAATTCTGGTCAAGTTTAATATTTTTGTCTAAGGTTTGTACACTATATGTTGCTCACTTTTTTTAAGACAGCGGTATCTATTAAGAGGCAAAATTTAAAATTTATCTTATTAATCACGATTATGTTTTATGTTAAAACATAGATTACAAAAAAGTTTTCTGGAAAGTTTTAGTTACAAATGTTTAATATAAAAAAAGGCGCAACTTTTAATATAGACGTTACACGTCCCCAAAATAACGCTTATTTTTTGAGATACTGACCATGGGAGGTGAATGGCTAATTTGGGTCTTATTTTATGTTTTCGATGGTGTTGACAATGAAAAAGAGGTTTATTTTGAATTTTATGTGACGGAACATTGTCAAAATCGCAATTTTAACCTAAAAATGGAAAAAAAGTGAAGTCACGAATTTTTACGGTTAACTCGCTACAACTCTGCTCCATTTTAATGTTTTTTTTTTTAATTTCTACGGCATATGTTTCTTACCTTTGTGAAGACTAGTCTTCACAAAGTAACTGTAGTCTTTCAGTCTTTTTTTCTTATAAAAGTTATGAATTTTTAAAAATAAAAGGTGCAGATTCGTGAATTGCAGAGTTAAATTGCAAAAATTAAGTGACAAATTTTAAAATTTGTCTATTTGATTACGTTTATGTTAAACCATAGAGTTCAAAGAAATTTTATGGGGGTTTTAGGTCTAGATGTGTTATAGAAAAAATATGGTGCAACTTTTAATTTTAACAAAAACGTGGTTAAACTGTTTTTATTTTTATGGCCAAATTGCGATTTTGACAATTTTCTCCCACCTAAAATTTGAAATAAACTTGATTTTCGTATTCAGCACCATCAAAAACATAAAGTAAGACCAAAATTAGCCATTCACCACCAATAATCAGTATCTCGAAAAATTAGCGTTATTTTGGGGATTTATAACGTAGATGTTGAACCTTGCACCATTAGTTTTCTATAAAACATTTTGATCCAAAACTTTCTAGAAAACTTCGTTATACTCATTTTTTATGTTTGAATTTGATTTAAAATCTATATTTAAAATTTTGTCAGTCAAATTTTTTCGAATAAACTTTGCAATTCACGAATCTGCACCTTGTACTTTAAAAGATTCATAACTTTTACTAGAAGAAGACTAAAAGCTTAAAGCAGAAACCATTTTCTTCAAAAAATTGAGCGATATATAGTGTACAAACTTTAGAAAAAAATATTAAAACGGACCAGAGTTGTAGCGAGCTAAACGCAAAAAACGAGATTTATTTATTTTTTTAATTTAGGGTACAATTACAATTTTGACAATATTTCCCCACCTAAAATTTAAAATAAGTTTCATTTTCGTTTTCACCACGGTCAAAAACATAGTCTAAGAGCAAAATTAGCCCTTCTCCACCCATGGTCAGTATCTCGAAAAATAAGCGTTATATTGGGGATTTCCAATGTCGGCATTAAAAGTTGCACTATTTTTTTTTTCTATAAAACATTTTGATCTTAAACTTACCAGAAAACTTCTTTGTACTCTCTACTTTAACATAAATGTAATTAAGAAGCTAAATTTTAAATTTCGTCACACAACTTTTGCAATAAAACTTTGCAATGCACAAATCCGCACATTTTCCTTTAAAAAATTCATAACCGTTATTAAAATAAGAATTAAAATTTAAAGCAGATACCTTTGTCTTCAGAAATATTAGACATATATACTGCAAAAATTTCAGAAAAAAAATTAAAATCGAACAGAGTTGTAGCGAGGTAAACGCAAAAAACGTGATTTCATTTTTTTTATTTTTAGGTTAAAATTGCGATTTTGACAATGTTACCCCACATAAAATTCAAAATAAACTTCATTTTCGTTTTCAGCACCTTCAAAAATATAAAGTGTGAATAAAATTAGCCATTATCCCCTCCGTGGTCAGTATCTCGAAAACTAAGCGCTTTTTTGAAGACGTCCCGCTCGTGTATACAAATTTAGACGTATCGGAGAAGTATGACAACTGTCACTGTGACAGGAGAATTTTATAAAATACTTCTTACAGAAAAAAATTCTTACAGAAATTTATCCAAGTGTTACGCCAAGTGTTACGCCACTAGTAGCAAATAATTTCTACTTTCATAAAACCTACCGATTAACTGTCCCGAGAAAATTCCCCAGAAATCCTTGTTAGCAAATATTCAAAAGGTGGTTTGTGGTTTTACTTATTTACTTATAGAAATTTCGAAGTTGTCCCTCACTATCCCCTTGGACTTGGCTTGGTTTTGCAATTATAATTTTAAGTAGTGAGTATCGAATTGTAAACCATCTTAAATGGACGTTTCTTAGTTAGAGTTCTCAACTCTCACGTATTTGTAGTGAAAAAGTATCGTGTTAGTATTCAACCGACGCATTTATTATTTAGGATCTCCCGCGTATTTTATATAGTTATTGTGTGTGTCTCACTAATGGTTTAAAAGCTACATGTTTAGCAAACGCTTATTGGTAATCAAGTTAATTAATAGCAAAATAGCTTGGTTCATGTGTTAATCAGTGACATTTAAGCTGTAGCAGTTCTGTTGTGTTATGTGTCGCGGACTAGTGTAAATTGGTCATTAAAACGACTGTTTAAATATAAGAACTTTACACTAAAATTTTGACCAGATCTTACTTAGTTATAGTAACAAAGTTAGTGATTAAATTACATATTATGTTAATTACATGTTAATTCTTGTGTTCTTATTTTTTACTTTAGTGTGCGGTCCTTCGAATTGTAATTTATTAAATTGGTTATTACGCTCTAAATGGTAGTAAGATCGTCATCCTAATTTTTTGTTCATCTTCCTACATTTTTGTTGAACAAATCTTTCGTTTATTTTTACCATTTTTAGAAGTGTTTTATTTAAAACACACCGACCAACCCAGGATTTAAAAATTTTTATTTGGTTTATTATTATTATTAATTTTCACCAAAGGACCCTGCAACACTCCTTATGGAAAAGTGGTCCCGGTCAAATTTAACGAAACTTTGGTCAATGATAGTCCTCAGTGAGTAGATTAAAAAAGTCCATGGCACCTAGGTCTGAAAAACTATTATTCTTGAGCTACAGCGTTCTGAAGTTCTTAAATTCAGGTTGTCGGTTACGTTAAGTGCACTAATTCATGGTCAAGTGAATGAAAATATCTATTACTGAAAGAAGACAGACTAATTTTCTTTATGCATATTTGGGTGTTGCATATGAATTCGTGGTCAAAAATAGATACATCGTATTTTAGTCTTCAGAAAACCTCCGAAAAGTCCTCAGAAAACTGAAAAAGTGCGATAGAAAATGTGCTGCTACAGTGACATCACAATTGTCATGTGTTTATGAATGCTCCACACTTATCCAATACCAGCATAGCTGCAGTTCCACCTTATCTTTAGAAAACTACTGAACAGTGGCGGATTTAGGGGGGGATAGGAGAATTCCTCCCGTAACAAGGTAAAGAAAGAATTATTGAAACAATATTATTAAACGTTGAAATATATGTTAGCTTACATGCAACTTACTAGAGACAGACAAATTCAACCCAATTATCTCGACAGTTAGGAAAATAAAGAGAACTTATTGCACAGGTTATTACCTATGTTTTTATATAGATTGGGTTTATCTATTTTATATATTCTGGGGTTGGTGTTAGGAAGTCGACCCCCTCCCCCAATGCAAATATTCCGTCATTGCTACTGAAATATCCTGATAGGTCGTTTGTTAACACGACATATGATGCATCTAACCGAAATCAGCAAAATCTTAACGCACAGATAGTCGAAGATGACATAAACCCGATTATTCCATAGAAGATTGTAATTAATATTTCTCGTTTACCTACTACCATGTAGCTATGTACTTTGTTTTTTCTTTTCGTATTGAGATCAAGTCCATTTTCTCTACTCATATCTGATATCCTCGAGATTACTCTTTGCAAATCATCTAAGCTATTTGCAAAAACTACTGCTTCGTTGTCATATTTAATGATTTTTAGAGGCATGCGTGAAAACGTGAGATGACTTGTTCTACTCTAGCAGCACTTATTGTGGTTGTTCCTCAATTTTCTGAAGGCGCTTCAGTAGCAGAGGCGGAACATTTGCATTTGGAGAGGGTGCGACTTCCAATAAAACACCAACCCCTAAATATATAAAATAGATAAACCCAAACTACAAGCCATAAATAATAACATGTGCATGTGCAGTAAGTTCGCTTAATTTTCCTAACTGTCGAGATAACTGGGTTGATTTGTCTTTTTGTAGTAAGTTTCATGTCAGCTAATATATTTTTTATGTTTCAACAATTTTTTCTTTAATTCTGGACCGAATTACGGGGGGTATTACCATTACCCTATTCCCCCCTAGATCCGCCGCTGTTCAGTAGTTTTCTGAAAATAAGGCGGAACTGCAGCTATGATGATATTGGATAAGTCTGAACCATCAATGAAAACATCATAATTATTATGTCGCTCTAGCAAACACATTTTCTATCGCATTTCTTCAGTTTTCTGAGTACTTTTCGGAGGTTTTCTGAAGACTAAAATGCGATGTATCTATTTTTAACCACGAATTCATATGCAACACGCAAATATGCATGGAGAAAATGAGTCTCTCTTCTTTCAATAATATCTTCATTCACTTGACCGTGAATTAGTGTACTTAACGTAAACCGAGTTTTTGAATTTAAGAACTTCAGAAGGCTGTAGCTCGAGAATAGTAGTTTTTCAGACATAGGTGTCATGGCCTTTTTTAATCTACTCACTGAGAACTATCATTGACCAAAGTTTCGTTAAATTTGACCGGAACCACTTTTCCATAAGGAGTGTTGCGGGGTCCTTTAATTGTTTTATGAAAAATACATCAAAATTGATTTCAAGTGTCCCCATATGTCTATTTGAAATAATCTAGAAATGCGTCTTATTTATAATTGAAAATTAATTTTCTTTAATTCCATTGGGAAATTATTCACATCCCATTTGTGTGTGTAGGACTATCCCTACCGAACAACACCATTTACTAAATTGGACCTACCTTCTATTTCTGTCTTATCTTTGCCACCCAGACTGTACCACTGTCAAGCAAAGAAACTTTCTACATATTCAAATTTAGCTGCATTAATGCCGTTTGGTTCATTATTAGATTGGTGGAAGATAAATTTTTGTGGAATTTACTTTGTTGTACTTTTCTAGTTGTTTAAGGGGCTGTTTAAATTTACAGGCAGTTACGGACACACAAGTTGTAAACTTCGGAAGTTTTTTGTGGAAATTGGCTGTCGAAACGGACTCACAAGTTGTAGACTTCCGGAGTTTTTGGTGGAGTATAGCTGTTGATACAAGACTAAACACTTCTTATTACGCTGTTTTCAGTCAAAAATATAGGAGAACAAAATTTATTTTGCCAATTCGGCGGCTGAGTGACCGAGCACACACGGTCTGGACAGCGAGACACCGATTTAGACCAATGCCAATAATAGGGAGAAAAGCTCTTCTAGCTACCCCTAAAATCAGGTGGCTTAACCACATGAAGTAATACAGAGGATGTTCCATTACCCAGGGCATCCAAAGTAACGTTAAATACAACGGTACGTCCTTCGATGGGGAGGGGTGGTGGTATAGCTTGGGGATCAGATAGGTACCACTCCATTACGGCGTGATGATGAGTACCCGCATGACCGGTTTGATCTTCGGACATGTGGGTCCCACTTTTCCATTGGAACACACATATCCCCAGAGGCTGGGGTTGATACGAGCATGTGTGTATGTGTGAGTCCAAAATATATTGCTAGTATAGTAGTACCCCTCCAAATATTGTATGTCCTAGTGCAATTGATAGCTTGATGAAACTATTACCGGATATTCCCACATAAAGCCTATGTACTTTTGACTCGTCAGTATGATAAGTGAGGACAATCTTGTGATTTCGGTATTATGTTCGCTTATACAATCGTTTATGTTGAATAACTGAAATTTCGAAATCCTGTTTGATAGCCTCTCTATGTTCATCTTTATAGATTGCGTTGCAATCTTTATGATTTCCAATCTGGAAAACCCCAGATGTGGAGCCAAATCTCCGGGATTTAGACTCTTAACCTTTATAATAAAGTTTGATAGGTAGTAGGAGAAGGTAGGTCTAACATCATTTGATAAGTCATTAATGAAATACCCTTTCCTTGTTTAATTAGGAAAGGGTTATTAAAGATAACTACATCGACTATTACTACTAGTGTCCAGTGTGGAATATGACCCACACATAGAGATTTGGTTCAATGCTAAACGTCTTGTATAGTTAAAATATAGGTGAAACAAAAGTAGGTTTGTTATGAAATATACACACATGACTTTCTATCAACATACAAAGTCTATATTTAACGAATGAACAAAAACTGGATAGGTGGAGACAAGCTCTTGAGGAAAAAGGTTTAAAACTTAGTAGGACAAGAAGAATCAGATTGGCGTGGGCAGTGTTTGGAAAGTTAAGATGGACAGTGGCGTAACAGACTCCGTCGGCCCCCCCGCAGAATTGAAAATCGGGCCCCCTTTAAATGGCCCCCCAATTACGAAATGCGAATTGTGTAACACAAACTTATATGTTTTATAGCCCCGTAAATGAACGTAAAATACGGCGATACCGTGTAATTTTTGGTGTCACCGCCGAACTGGCCAAGTCAATAATTTTCGAGTTATTTGTGGGTGAAAATGTTCCTTGTTAAAAAAAAAAGAATGTGTGTACTTTGTACGCACGTAAGAAGTTATACTTCTATTATATGATTTCAACGAAATCAATATACTTTAAACAGTTTCTCTACTACTTTCCAAAATTTTTTATTTAAACAATACCAAAAATAAAAAAAATAAAAGAATAAAACACACACAAACACATTGAAAAATTCCACAAATGATTTCTGAACAATAATTGTTGCCAAAAATTTTAATTAAATACGTATTTTCTGAAAAAAATATATAATAATATACTTACAATCATAAAATCCATAACAAAAAATAAAAAAATGATATAACTTGCATTGGGCGTGAACCTACTTCCCGTGTATCCCGCCGTACGAGAGTCGAAGCGATTTCAAACTGCACCACCTTCGGGTATACGTCATGTGGGAATATACACAAACTGAACAACTTTTTGACATTTTGTTTATATGAATTGTTATTAGTTTGATTTTTGTCGAATTAAAGTACAACAATATATAGAGTAAGAGAACGATACATTAGATGAAAATTTGAAGAAAGTTTGTTCGTAATCAGATTATGTAAATTAAAGCATTGCCTACTAGGGGTATAGCATAGCGAGTACTAGGTAAGTACATTATTTTTTTTTGCATTTTCCAAATAGGCATGAAGATAATTGTTTATTGAAATACAACTGAAACATTTAGAATTACGTACCTGTGGCTTTTCAAAACTATTTAAAAAGTCACTATAATTATAAATTTTATTTTATTTCTGTCCTCACAACAATAAAAACTAATATATTATACAACATTTTTGTTTACCGATAACCTCCATATTGAACAATTATTGACAGATCATTTCAACACCCAATCAGAGCCCGTATAAAGACTAATACCAAACTGTTGGTGTGCTCATGCGCGCAGATCAATATAAATTCACCCTCAATCTCAATCGCGCCTAAAGAAGTATAACTTCAAAAAACACTTTTTCAGGCGGTTATAATATCTCGTGAAAATCTCCCCCTATTTAACACCCCAAATGAAACTAATCATTACCGCTTTGCAAATTACTTACCTTTTTTATATGACTCTTATATGACCTATGACTATGATTTATAAGTTTCACTGGTTCGAAGTGCTTATTTTTGAAAGGGTTCTAGTTGAAAGGGCTTAAACGAGTCACTAATCACGAGCAAATTTTAAACAGTCATATCTTAACCAATTTTTGTTTTAGAGAAAAACAAAATAAAACCAAATATTTATAAAAGCAAAACCTACATTTCTTTACTCCTTGAGATTTTTTGTATTACTAATACTTTTTAAATTATGTTGAAAAAAGGGCATTTTTCCAATAGGAAAAACTTTTTTTACTATGGAACCAAAATTTTTCAAAAATAAGAACTTTGAACCGGCCAAACTTACAGATCATATAAACAATACATATATAAAGTACAAAGTAAGCTAACGATTAATTTTATTTGAGGTGCTCAATAGGGGGAGATTGATCAAAAAATGGACCAACTTTATTTTGAGCGTTCTCGCTTAGTTTTGATGCTAGAAACTTTTACAAAATATAAATGTAAAGCTGAGTTTTAATGAGTTTTCTTCGAAAAGTGCTTTATATTTCGGTTATTTCACGTTAAAATATTCGATTTGAAATTGGACGAATAAGAACAATTTTTTATGAGCTATAACTTTGGTCTTACTGTGTCGATAGGCTTCATGAATACACCATTTTTCTTTTTTGGTTTTTTTACAAGCTACATTTTTGCTAAAAATATTTATTCGATAATTTTTGATAATATTTTTAATTCGGTAAAATACTTATTTTTGGAGATATTTGCGAAAAACAACCTGAAAACAGTTTTTTGTTGAAAAATAAATAATTTTACTCGCAAATAACTCAAAAAGTATTGACAGATAAAGAAAATCTATGGAACAAAAGTTGCTTATAAATTAGTTAATTTATCCATTTCCGGACTTATTTTAAACGTATGTTTTCCACCGAGACCCCAAGTAAAAACAACCAACGGTATAAGTCAAATTTTGAGGCGGAGGGTAAGTACACCGAGAGAACAATTTCTTTTCTCCTAAAACACCGATTTCTTTGAGCAATATTTCTTAAAAGTTAACATATCCTATTAACTTAAACATACCGGTTCACATATAAAGAAACAAGTTTTTTAAACACAACTCAATAATTTCTTACAGATAATTTCTTCAATACTAAGAAATGCATTAATGGTTACATTTAATTTTCTTATCCTAATGTTTTTATTTCTTAAATTGAAAACTACAAATATTTTGCAGTATAAGAAATATAACATTAAGTTAATCCATATTTATATTTGTGAACAAGAAATTTTCTTTCAATCAAATAAATATTTTAAACCACAACAAATATTTCTTCAGAAATTCCGTATGTAGTAACTGTGGTTATAAAATAAAAACTTTGTCATTAATGCCGAAATGTTACTTGCAAAGAGATTTTCTTCCACAAAAGAATTGCGCAGATTAACTATTTATGATTTAGTCGTCAGTGTTTGTCAAGATGGCGTGATATGTTCATGTTCATATAGATGGATTTTGGATTTATTGGTGTTCTGTAAAAATTAACGGATATTTTGAAGGTACGTACATATATAGGTATTAAATAAAAGTAAATTGAGTAATTTAAGATGTAATAATAATATTGTTGCGTATCCGAATGGTTAAAAAAGAAACCTAATAGTATCTTTATATGCTTTTTAGGTATAATAATGGACGACTCTGAAATAAAGGAGCTTATTATTCTAACTGGGAAATATGCCACAATTTAAAGCTGGGACAGAATGATATAATATATAGCTTCAGAACAATATTAAGAAAGGAGTTATTAACTAACTGCCGGGCCTTCCAGAAATGGAAGAACTTCATACATGTAAGTACCTTTTTAAAAATGTGTATACTTATGTATCAACTATAATAGGTTTCTTGAATGTATCGTCTTCTATAAAAATATACAATACAACGCTATATCAAACATGGCGGATGCAACGCTGAGGATGTTTTCTGCTAATTTATTTGAGATAAAGAAATCAGTTAGTCTAAAAGAAATATATGTTTATGGTTAAGAAATGTTATTGCAGAAAACCGTGAATTAGTTAATATGTATTAAATGACTTAGATGTAAACTAATAATACTTTCCCCTAATAAAATTTCTTAATGATTAGGTATGCTGTCTCTTTTAGATTATAAAAATTAAGAAAATTACATATTATTATGTCTGCCTCAATGTTTTACATTGGTTGTATTTTCCGTCTTATTTTAGCTAAACAATGTTTATTGTGTGACTTAATATTATACAGATAAATAATTAATATTTCATTAACAAAAAGAAAAAAATAAACAAAGATGTGTAGGTTAAATAATGCCATGTTTGAACTAAATATGATTGATTATTATTAGTAGGTATTAATAGTTCTTTTGTGGGGCCGTGTATTTGTTTTTTTTTGTATTTCCTAAATTTGTCAAAATAAATATCTATATCTTTATAAAAATTTTTTTGTTAAAGTAAGTTTACTCTTTCTACATAACGATTTGTTTTAGTGAATTGCTGATATACGAGTACAAAGTGCTATTAACAAAAGAAGGAAAATTTGAGGAAGTTGGATTTGCCTCTCCATCCTTTTATTGTTGTGTAGAAGCCAGTGGTTTAAGAGTGGAGAAAATATTTGTATGTAATAATAACGTTTTATATCTTGTTTTATTAATAAATAATGATTAACAATGATTTATTTCGCCGTATGTAATATCACTTTATTTTCAAGAAATATTAACTTAACTCTAAATATACGTTTATCTCTGCTAAATATATTTCTTAACATTAAATACATTAATTATTAATAGTAAAATAATAATATTCCTTACTAAGAAATATTATTGCTCAGAAAGAATAGTTTTGTAATGTGTAGAAAATATATTTTTATGACTAATAAAATTAATTAACATCAAGTGTAATATCTTTCTGATAAATGGGTTTGAAGTTTGCCAGAAAGTGATAGTTTAATCATGTTTAAGATATATTTTTTTGGCTATAGTAGAATTTATTTGAAATATTTTAGAAAATTATATCTTACGTACAAAGATATATTTCTTAGGCAATATGCCAAGTCGATCTTTCTTACATATTAATAAAGTTTCTTTATGTCAAGAATTTTTTTCTCTCGGTGTAGAACTTAATTCCAAATTGTCAAGCAAATCTATCGTGACGCTGATAATTACACTCCAAAAGTGCCATTTACTGGGCTATTAGTGTAATCATGCACAAAACAACTTATGTTTTTCGTCTTTATCGTCATAGAATAAAATAGAACAAAAATTAACAAATGATTACATTATTAATTACTTAGTGTTATTCTACGAGATTAACAACTTTCTTCGTGCGCTACTATCAGCAAATATATCTACAATTTTCTTAATCCTTACTTAATCTTTCGCTACCGAAGGGTCAAGTTGTTTTGTAGTTGATGGAGGGGGTACGTTATATACCCCATGCATTTTTATAGATTAAATATTAACATAATGCAATAATTTTAGTTAAAACATAATTAAAACAAATGCAAGTATTTTTTATTGAATATAAGTAACAATAAAAAAATATATGGTGTCTTGAAAAAATTAATTATCGTTTTTTTGATTAGCTTTACATTTTGTACATATTATTGTTTGAATTGTTGTGGTTGTTTGATGTTCAGCACAAACAAAGAATTTACAAAAATTGCACGTTTTTCTGCTTTTGCGGTCCTTCTTGCGTGGACAAAGTAAACATTGCCCTGAGGATTTCAAGATGGTGGCGTCGTTTTCGCGATTCTTCCTTGGTGGCGGTGGGCATAATTCGTACATCGCGTTTATAATTCGCTTATGGAATTTTTGTGGACTTTGTAGTCGCCTATCGACATGGGGCTTTATAAGTTC
This sequence comes from Diabrotica virgifera virgifera, assembly GCF_917563875.1. NCBI lineage: Eukaryota > Metazoa > Arthropoda > Insecta > Coleoptera > Chrysomelidae > Diabrotica > Diabrotica virgifera. The sequence goes on along the minus strand of NC_065446.1, from coordinate 26,719,931 downwards.
TTGACCCAGGTTTATCAAAAATTCTCTGCGTCTGTGAGAAGCTTCATACGCACGAATGGAATTCTTTGTCCTCCACAGTACGTATGCATTCAGACCTGCAATGTCTAGAAGATTTTGAAACAAAACAAATGGCCATCTCTTAGAGGCTCTTTTACAAGAATATTCATTTACCATCTTATCCATAGTATCTACGGCACCTTTTGTAGAATTGTAATGCAAGATTATGTCTGGCTTATAGTCCGTCTCTTCTCCGCTAATTTTATCGTCGTTATGTTCTGTACTCAATAATATTACTGCCTTATTCTTTTTAGGAACGTAAGACGCCAGTGTTATTTCCTCAGTGAAGGCAAAAACTGAGGACTTTTCTTGTCTAGAAATATTGGGTAGTAGGGCTGGAGGGATATCCTGCTTGTTTTTTCGAAGTGTTCCACATAATGTTATTTGTCGATCTAGGAGTTGTTTTGCCAAGGGAATACTGGTAAAGAAATTATCAGTAGTGATGCCATAACCAGTTTTAGAAATGAGACCAAATCAAGTACTACTCTTTTGCCCTGGTCTTTTTCTGGTTTGTTACCATCTTTTCCAGTATAAATCTGAAGGTTAGCAGCATAGGTGATTGTTGCATCAACTAGAGCCCATATTTTGATGCCATACTTGGCTGGTTTTGATTTCATGTAGACTCTAAATGGACACTTACCTCTAAAACTTACAAGTTGTTCATCAACAGTTAGATGAGAGTGGCACTTAAAACTTTCTTTACAGTGTTCTACAAACTTTGTAAACACTTCCCTAAAAGCTGCTAGTTTGTCAGAACTTCTACGTTCTTCTCTAGTGTTCAAATCATCGAATCGCATAAGTGAAATTATATCTAGAAATCGGTCGCGTGACATGGCAGCCGGAAAAATAGATCGACTGTACAAAGGGTTTCGACACCACAAAAAGTGCACTGGTTCCCTATTGGCTTTTAGCGCACCCGCCGTAATCAAGAGTCCCAAGACCGCATAAATTTCCACTGAATCAGTGGGCAACCAGGTTCTTCTTTTATTATGATTTTTCCCATTCCAATCCTGAATGTATTTCTCCGCTTTCTGGTTTGTACATTTGACGATGATCTCTACAATTTTCTCATCTACAAATAATTTGAAGCAATCACTAATTTTAACGACATTTTTAGATTTTTCTGTAAGCCCTGGTTTTTCGAGCAAGTTTTTTGTGCGACATCTAGTTTTTCGTAAAGGACGATTTTTCCAAATTGTACCATTCTTGGAAATAAATGTGGAATCTACTGCCCCCAAAACTGGTTTATCAGAATCATTACTGTCGCTCTCGGATGGCTAAAATATAATAAACTCAAGATAGAAATATCGTACATAAAACAAAAATAAAAATTACCTGCAGAATTTCAGGCTCATATTCCGCTACTTCTAAATTATCATCTAATTCTGAATCATCCGATAAACTATCTCTTTCAGAAAGGTAATCATCATCACTTTCCTCTAACCACTGCACTGCAGTTTCACGATCCTGTTCTTTCCGGAGGTCTAACTTTATTTTTTTCGACATATCGGTAAATCGTGTAATCACAAATGGATAAACTAAAACGGTATGTTAGCACTAAGTCATCCACAGAACTGGTTTGTGTGTTATTGCAAACAACAGGTTTGGTGCCGTGCGCAAAACGTCTGGTTTAGTCAGTGGCGTCGACCGCAATGAACTGTACCGCGGTTGACGGAGGGGGTACAACTTGTACCCCAAGCACAGTGCTGCACTTTTCATAGGTAAAAATATGTCAAATTGAAAACAAATGGTTGGATATGCTTTTACACATCCCAATGAAGAAGTAACTAGAACAGTTAAACAAAATTCCAACATTTTTAAAAATTATTCATGAAAAATCGAATTTGGGGTACAATCTGTACCCCCCTCCGGTAGCGGAAGGTTAATAAACTTCATTTTCAATACTATACTGCTTGAAAAAACGTTGAGTATGTATGCGTAAAATAATATAACAATAACATATTTTTACATATGTTAGACGACAAGATGGGGCTCCTGACATCTTGGGGTCCCCCGCAAGTTTCATGCTGTGGGGGCTTCTGTTACGCCCCTGCCCATGGACTCTTTTAATCTACACATATCGAGATGTATCAGTGACCAAACTTTCGTTAAATTTGACCGGGACCACTTTTCCATAAGAAGTGTTGCATGGTCCTTTATCGAATTAGATTCTTATTTCATATAAAATAGGTACCACATAAACTTTACAATCTAATTGTACAATTGGTACTTCAATTATTTATTGATCTACGTAAACAATTAGTTGATAAAGGAATGTTTAATGGGATTAATCCTAAATATTACAGCATTAATTTAACAGTAGTGAACCAACTGACCACCCACGCGAAGAGAAGTGGCGAAGTAATAACTTCAAATATATACGAAGCAGAGTGTACACCTCTATGTATATGAACCTTTCTGCAGGGACTGCCGATCCCCTAAGGGAGAGGTCAGCATGGACGCTAACGGCGCGGGGGAAGCAAAGGGAGGCTTCTGAAACTTGTAAATGCAAACTAAGCACAAGGAGGGGAGTAATGGCTACTAATGATCAAAAGGGTGTACGAATATAGCCCTTATTTCACCGATAAGATAGATTACCGTGGCTTGTGACAAATTTACAATTTGGGAATTCAAGGGGAACGGAAGTATGTACGTATATGTTATGTACGTTCGTCTGTAGCTGTAGGAGTCTGTTTGTGAAGTCGAATTATTTTAGATTTTGGTTTGAATGTACAATAATAAATTTATTGCGTTTTACTAAACTTTAATGATTCTGAAAATGAGCCGGGTGAGATGAAAGGTACAAGAAACAACAAACAATTCTGAACATCTAAAATATAATTGAAACTAGAGATATGAAACTGATATTTTTAACGTTTTATAAGATTTATTGCACTATAATGAATATAATGAATATGTACCTTTAGAGATCGAACAAAAAACAGTATTCGGTGCAGGAAGATCCTCCATCGACCACATATTCACGCTCAACTAACTCACCAAAAAAAGTAGCCAGAAACAGAGAAATACATATAATATCTGTCGATTTAACTAAGACATATGATACCGTACCACTGTGTAAATTATGGCAAATACCGGAAAAAATCCCCTGTTAATATAACTTTAATAAAAGCAGTGCAAGAATTCTATAGAAACATTAAAGCGACCATAAAAATCACAAATTATCCGATAGATTTGTAACAAAATTAAGAAAACTTCTGTTGGAATGAAAGTAAAAAGAAAGATATAGGTACTCCAACAGAAGTAAGGAAAAAAATACTACTTATCACTCAATAGTTGTGTCTATATTGAAAATAAAAATGAAGGGGAAACAAAAAAAAATACTATTTTGCAGTAGTACTGAAGAAAGGGGAATTAGAAGGGATAGAAGTAGAAGTGGGAAGAGACAGAGGCAAACTGAATAGAGTTGGCTAGCAAGAGATGCAAGAAAACCACTTGACACTCAAGGATGGATACGGCTCGTTTGCATGCCTGTCGAAGAACAGTAGCTCTATATAGATAGTAATGATGACTAAAAGATGAAATAATAAAATAAGAATAATGTACTGAAACTGAATGAAGATGGATAATTGCTAAAGACGAACAAGATAAATAAATCTAACAAATCATGGGCGCCATGAAAATGATCTTCGATCATTTTCCCAGGTATCTTATACTGCTGTCAAATATTAAATATATCAAACCTGTAATAATGAACATAAAGGAGTAATAAAATAATTGATATACAAAATAAATAAATATTTATTAAAAATAACTGCTAGATCTTTGACAATCTCTGAGTTACATAAAGTGCATATCATGTGACTCTAAAATGACATAAGTTATACAAAAGTTATATCTAAGATAACAACAATAATGTTATCTGTTACAAAATTACAGGTATAAGTACTTCTCACTAACATATAGGGTACAAAATTACATAAGTCTTCTACCAAATGGTTATAGTACGCCCGCTACGTACAACTAAAGGAAACTGACAAAGATGAAAATACTACAAATAAATAGGCCCAAGCCTCACTAAGGGAAAATACAATAATGAATAAATAAAGTTAAATATACAATTGACTAAAGTAGAAATGAAGTTGAGATAAATACCGACGATGACCTAAATTAACCGAACAAACGGAATAAAGCGAATAACAGTAAAATATTTGGGAAACAAGCTAGTAATATTAAAAAATAAATTTACCCGAATTACATAAACCAATATCAAAGCAATAATAAAGTATTAAAAACCTAATTTTCTCTAGGCTTATTCCTGTGCACAAGAAGTTACCGTAGATACAAAGTTTGGGAACCAAATAATCTAATATACAAATATGTCAAAAAAAAACCAGAGGTAACCTAAATCTGGAAAAAAACATAGTGTATTTAACAGATAGTCTGAAATATAAAAAAACCAATAGTTACTAAAACAACCTCACTAAATGTTCCCAAACGAGGTTGCGGTTGCATCCTAGAAAATGATGCACCAGGATGGTGCGACCCCATGACTCCTGTAGGCCCAGGTGCCAAGACGAAAATTGAGCTGGAACGCTCCCATAGCTTGCTCCCAAATAGACATACTCCCAATGGTGACTTGGCCGTGGCTCCAGTGGTTTCCCTAGGTGGTCAAAGGGCTACGGTTTCATGTTAGGGTTTCTTCCAAATGGCTAAAAACATTCCCAGTTTTATTTCCCATTTTAAACATGAGCAAAAAGTAAAGGGAAGAAGAAATACTTTTTAGAAGCAATAGTATAGAAAAACCGGCCATTAAAAATGGAACAAAAAACCAATCTCAGGTAACCTTGAACTATTTTAAGTGTGAAGATATGAATAAATGACATTGAAATGATTTATTTGAGGAAATATCTGTAAAAATATATTGAATTTATAAAATATTGGATGTTCAATAAATTTAAAACCTACAGAGAAATGGTAATTATTTCCAATATTAATTTGAGGACTTCAAAATGTTTGGTTATTGTAAAACCAAAAACCCCATTAATATAAAGATCCATATGAAGATAATATAAAGATCGAAATCATCTACATCCTTCCCTTAATAGATTGACTAAGAAAGTTTAACAATGGGACTAATATTTTAAATATTCCACAACAAAAAACACATGACGATGGCTAATTAAAAAATTATTATAAAAAAATAAATCTCACCGAATGATTCCTATTAGGCTCCAACAGGAGTTGTCACACACATGTCTCCCTAACTCCAGACAACCCTTGCTGGTAACTTTTTACTTTAAAAACTGGATCGATGTTATAAAATAGGGTGTATGGAACTCATCCGCCATTTCATGGTACCAGTACCAAGTACCAAACCAACCCACTTAGCAGCCACAAACCAAGTGACGAACGAGAGACGTTTCTCCGCCAAGGTGAACGTCAAATTCTCTCAGAACACGAAATAATTCTCGATAGGTGGAGTACGTTCCATCACCGAGGTATGACGTCACCTCAGTAGTCCTATACGAGAAATTAGAGAATTTAAATGGAGACCGAGGGAAAATAATTATAATAATAATTAAAGAGCTAATTTCGTAACGTGACCGTTACAGCTTCATGGTGTATAAGGTTGTGCTCATGACGAGGCGCCGACCCTCGCTCTCTGGTATCCCTCGTACTGCTCGTACCATATCGACGGGTTTTTGACAAAACATCGTAAGCATCAATTTTCCGAAAATGGGAATTTTATCTTAAATAGTTCCTTACGATAGTATACAGCTAATTAAAAATTATTTTTTCCTAATAACATCCGAATTGTCTAAAATTGAATTTAATGTTTATCGTAACCACCGCTAACCAAACTCATTTTGTGCCTATGGTATCGTAAACGCCAAGGTAGTACCGACAGTTGATGGTAAACGCCATCAATCTTGTCGTTTACGTTTGGATATTTTGCCGCTTACGATAAGATTCAATGACCAAAATGACCGTTAGGATTACTCAGTGTTATCTTAAATGTGTTAGATTCAGTGGAAATTTTATTTCGCTCCAACAATTTAAAACGAAAATAGTGGTAGTTTTTATAAATCCTTTTATTCAATAGATGCGGTAAGTTTTTAATACTTGTTTTTATGGTTTATTGTCTTTTTCATAGAATTTGAAGTCTAATTTACTAATTTGGTAATGACGTAACATATGGTTTTTAGTTGTTCTTGTGCACATATCGTAAATATTATATTTGCAACAAAAATATATCAACTTAGTAGTAAATATATAACGTAGTAAGTTCACTGAAATCTGAAACAAATGTAGGGGAGTCAATATAGAACGAACATTGAAACATAGTTTTTAATTCCAAACAACTTCTTTTATTAACAATTTTCGATATTGTGAAATATAAAGCTACTTTACTCTTGAACAAGATTCACATTTTTTGACATACCTCGTATGAAATTAATGAAATTTAATATCTGATAAGTAGTCTTTTTAAACTAATAATAAAAAGTAATCAATATGATCCAAGTTATGCCGACATACTGTGTAAGGGCTCAAAAACAATTACATTTATACATTTTTAAGCTTGATATTATTTAGGTAAGTTGTAGGTACAGAAAAAGGTTTTGATGACTTTGTACAAACATTTTTTAACTGATATTTTTCGGTTATTGTATTACCTACATTTGTTTTATCTTTCTTAATTTTCTCAAAAAGATGTTGTTTATTTCATGTCTAACGCAAAATAATTTAGTGCAGTTTAAAGATTACATCTTAAGCTTTAAAAAACACATAAACCTATGTCAGAAACATGTCATACCACAGGAGTTCGTGCAAGAATATGAAGAGTTAAGTTACAAAAGTGAAATTCCTGACACATTGGCAGAAACTGATGAAGAAGATCAGAGTGTCACATATTAATATATGTATTAAATTTTATTTTTCTTTGTCGATTTTTGTCATGAGTCATGAATAATATTTTTCCTCTTAAGATACTTACGTTATTTATGAATATTCATTTATAAATTGATACCTTAAAACTATCGATGCTTATCTTAAGCGACAAGCTTCAACTAAAATTTACACAGACAAGGTCTCACAAAGTATCGTATGCTACATAATTTAATTAAGGAATGTTATATTACAGTTTTTTTTCTTTAATTATTATCTTTTTTTATGTACTAATTTATCACAGTTTCAAAATTTTAATTATATTAACCGAAAAGTCGGTAGAAGAAAATGTCGCCTCCTGTAAAATTTGCGTTTTGTCGGTTACGATGTTTTGTCAGAAAGCCATCGATATTATCGATCGCCAGATGCATTATTTTAAATGTGCGCGTTCACCAAAATAGGCGAGGATACCATCCTTTGGTCTCCGTAGTAAACAAGCCCTAAGGGACTACGACAGGGATGCAACTTATCGACAACACTGTTTAAAATCTATATAAATGAGTTCTTGAATAAATGGCGGAAATCATGTTCTGGCATGGAGACACAGCTAAACGAGCACAATATTATCTATATATGTTACAGTAAAAACCCGATTTCAGTTAAAACCCGAATTTACTAGGAAAAACTAGTTTTAACCAGTAGCGGCTCGTGATTTTTTCAATAGGGGAGGCTATACATAACTGTAAATTATCTAGAATCTAGACAAATTTGTACTAGCAAAAAAAAATCCGCCAAAAAAATCTAATTTAATTCAATTCATTCAATTCAATTTATTTCCAAAGAAGAATTTTGTACATTGTAATTAACAATAATATTATATTTAATATAATGCACCCACTTCAGGGAAAAAGCACACTAGGCAACTTAATACCTGTATTGTAACCTTAATCCCTGAAGGTGTACAATCTAATTGTACAATTTTAAACAGTAAGTACTTGTGGCTGGTATAATTTACATACTCTATGATTGACAAAATACAATTGAAAGTGAGAGGAGAGAAGACCTATTATTATATTACCTATTATATTACCTATAGACCTATATTATATTAAGGCCCCACTGTTTTGACCATTTTTCTTATTTACATTTTATAATATCATCATAATTCATAAATATTTCATAATATCATATCATTTTAAAAATAGTTAGTATAATTGTAAAAGTATATTATGTACCAAAGTTTGTGTCGTTTATTTGTTAACAATTCTATCTCTGTAAGTAGATCTGCATATCAAAATAAATGCAGATTTGAAGTTTTGCAGTCCATATAGGTTGAAAGTTTACATTGTTTAAGATACTCAACTGAATTTTTTTAATTCTAAAAGCGGCTTACTCTGCGATTGCAAAAACACGGTAAATTACCGATATTTTGCTTTGCATTACAGATATCGGAAAAAGTTATTTAAACAAGTTGTTCCAAATATTATTCTAATCCCACATACCAAATTTCATCACAAAATTCGCACTTTTAGTTTTTTCATTATTTGTAGTCAGGATCCTAAAATCCGCAGAGGAGGCTGCTGGCCGAAAAATCTCACTTGCCCGATCTCCAAGCAGCGTGTGCGTTAAGCGATGTGCAGCTCTAAGGAGACCGGGTCTCCTTAACTTAAACCATCCTTAAACGCTGCTGGGCTACGCGGAGCATTAGGAAGTGAGATTTTCCGGCCAGCAGCCTCCTCTGCGATTTTAGGATCCCGACTACAAATAATGAAAAAACTAAAAGTGCGAATTTTGTGCTGAAATTTGGTATGTGGGGTTAGAATATTATTTGGAACAACTTGTTAAAATAACTTTTTGCGATATCTCTAACGCGAAGCAAAGTAAACAAAACAGTGTAGCGTGTGTAAAGAATTTATGGGGAGGCTAAGCCTCCCTTGCCTCCTCTGACCTTAGAAAATTCTAGTTTTAACTAGTGAAAACTAGTACTATCAAATAGTTTTATTTTATATATATAATAAATAGTTAATAGTTAAGCATATTTCAGCCAAAACTAGTTTTTACTAAACTTTTCAGTAATTTGTCCAGATTCAACGAAAACTCGGTAAATAATTTGCTACCCCGGTTGTTTGCAAATATTTTCTCTAAAACGTAAAATACTCTTGACAAGATCGTAAACGTAAAAAACTCAAATCTTTTTGACCAAGTTGTTAACTAACAGGCTGCTAACATTTTCTTGATATCTTGGTTAGCTCGCTTGACTGAACCTTGACTCTGGCTGTGCCTTGGTTTTCCATCAACTAATTTTTTCTCAGGCCAGTATGACATTACCTCATTTATAACTGCATTACCGAACTCTCGGCCAAATGCATGGTGCGCCAAAAGTCAAGAATATATCCGTTAATAAAATTGATAAGCAACTTCTTCCGCCCTCTTACGTTGTAATGGTCTCAAAAAAACAAATTTTGTTAAATAGTCTTGATAAACCACAATGAACTTGTAGCCGTGATCCTCTTGGGATTGTATATCGATCATATATGTCTACCTAACAGCGACTATTCATTTCTGAATGCAATGTAGGTTTCGACACAAGACCCCTCTTCGCTGTACTCTTCTTCCGTTGGCAGGTTTCACATACTTATTAATATAAAATTATTAAACATATCAATGGTTATATTTGCGTATTTTCTGGCGGTTTTAGTCTTCTACCTATCCCAACCTCCATAACCAATAGCAACGTTTAAAACCTTTATAACCAATAGCAATAGCTTCAATTATGTCAAAAATGTCTTCAGCAGGTACATAATATTGATATTTCTTTAAGATTTCTAGTTTTAACTGAATTTAGCAGTCTAATGTAGTTTTGACTAGTTAAAACTAGAATTGTCTAAAGCGCGTAGTTAAAACTAGTTTTTCCTAGTAAATTCGGGTTTTAACTGAAATCGGGTTTGAACGGTAACATATACAACAAATTTTACTGACGATCAGGTGGTGCTTGCCCAGGATAAAGATTATCTTTTATTTATGACAAACCGGCTGTTTCGAGAATACAAAAATGGGGTCTATAAGTCAATATAGACAAAACCAAATAAATGTGTATAGTAAGAGAGAAAAATGAGTTACAACTAGAGGATGATATGGTTATCGAAACAAGCTCTGATTTTGTCTACCTTAGGACGAGAATCCAACGAAGTTGAATCACAGAATTGGAAATAGATAAAATAATTATGAAAGGATAGAAAGTACAGTTGAACCCGCTTATTTGATTAGCTTTCGTGCCAAGCAAAAGTATTCCTATAACCGAAATATTCTAATAATCGATCATTAGTGGCTAGTAAAACCGTTTCGGGACCTCAAATTGCTATTCCCTAAACCGGGATATTCCCATAAACGGTATTCTAATAAGCGGGTTTGACTGGTCTAACTATTTATTATTGCTATTTTAAGTTTTTGATATTCCGCCATTAAGCTATTTTGTTATGACAGTGATGAGGAGGTTCAATATTGTGCTCATCTGCTCCATAAGTTTACGAAGCATGTTTTCGAGTTTAGTCATATTTATGTCTGTTAATGTTTCGGGCACAGTATTATCATTATGAGTACTACTACTTGGAACCTAGGTATTACTTACTGTTTGAGCAAAGGATACGCCTGGTTGTATTTGCTGTGTTGCTCTTGGGTGTACTTTCGTTTGTGGGTTGCTTCTTTCTCTTAGTGCTGGGTATAGCTTTTGTTGTAATTGCTTGTGTACTAGACATCCTCTATAATTTTCCGGATGGTCACCTCCGCAATTAACACATTTAATATTTCCATCACGTACCTTGCGAGTGCATTCCTTCGTGGTATGGAAATCTTCACAATTTACGCATCTAAAGGATTTTCGGCAGTAGGTTTTAGTATATCCAAATGACTGGCATCTTGTGCATTGCGGTATTATCCTTTTGGTATGTGGGGGTTTACATTTAAGGATGGTGTTGCCGTTGCCAAGTTTTTTCTATATGCAGAATTATTCCGTAATATTTCGGTTATACTTGTTATTAGATGTACCTATATAAGTATTTAAAAATTTTGTATTTTATATTTTATATCTAAAAACACCTGTATTTAACCCAGAACTAACTTAACTATTAAATATTGAAGGAAAAAAATGTATACGGCAAAGTGTAATACTCCATTTACTATAAAGTTATACAAATAAATATTTCTCTTATCTGGTATACTTGTTTGGAGTTTACGACCCTCTAAATATTTTGTTTGGAACAACTAATGTTATTTTCTTACAATAGAGACCGTACAATATCGTATGGCCCTTTCTGACAGAGAATTTTATCTTTCAGAAAACTAACGCATGATATATTTTCTAAGCGCGGCCGTCTGTTGTTTCTTACTTTGAATAAACATGTAAGGCTGAATATGAAACATAATTCACCAACAAAATAACGTTGGCATTGTTTTGAAAGCGTAGAGTCCAAATGTGAAAATGTAAATTTTACAAAATGTTGACGTAGTCATAGAATTCTTAATATTATAATAGTGGTACTACTGTTTTAACATCTCAATACACTTAGAGAAATTGGTGAAAGCAACCCTCTCAAAAGTCGAGTGTAAGGTTAGAGTGCAGAACGGAATATCAAGAATTTTCAGCCACAAACAGGATTTCGACAGGGAGATAGCCTATAGTGCCTTCTATTTAACATTGCCCTATTAGAAAATCTGGAATAACCACAAGAGGGACCATCATTAATAGCTCTCTCTCTCTCTCTCTCTTTCTCTCTCTCTCTCTTGTCGTTTCCCCATTACTGAGGATCGTGATTTCTTCCAATATTCCTAACAATGTTTCTCCATTGGTCTCTATCTTCAGCTGCTCTAAGAGCTTCGCAGAATGAGTTTTCAGCTGAATGCTTTATTTGGCCAGACCATCTAGTTGGTGATCGTCCTCTTGATCTTCTCCCCGAAACGTTTCCAGAAACAATTAATTTCTCCAAACTGTCGTCACCTCTGAGAACCACGTGACTAAAGAATTGAAGAATTCGTTGCAGACATATTGTGGACAGCCTTTCTTTAATATTGAGTTGGTTTAGAATGAAAACGTTTGTCCTATGAGCTGTCCAAGGTATGGGCAGCATTCTTCTTCAGCACCACATCTCAAAGGCATCAGTTTTTTGGCGCTCGCATGCGCGAAGAGTCCAAGTCTCTGCTCCGTATAGAAATATTGAGAATACAAGGGCATTCACCAGTCTCATCTTGATGTTTTGAGAGATATATCTGTCTTTCCAAACTTTAGTTAGGCGACTCATCGCATTTTTTGCCATACCAATACGTCTTCGAACTTCTGCTTCACAGTTACCATCATTAGTTATACTAGACCCGAGATAGATAAAGGTGTTTACTATCTGGTATTCCTGTAACATGTTAGTCAGTTGAGTAGTATCGAATCTGTCGACCACCATTATTTTTAAATGATGAAAGGGTTGCCAATGCGAGTCCATTATACAATTGGATATGGTAATTGAGTCAATACTCGCAATCTTTAGTTTGTATTTTTATTAGTTGTTACATAATCGTGGGGTTTATACGATTATGTAACCACTAATAAAAATACAAACTAAAGATTGCGAGTATTGACTCAATTACCATATCCAACCATTATTTTTGTCTTAGCTTTGTTGATTTTCAGACCAACTTTATTGCTTTCGCACTCAACTCTTCACAGAAGATCAAACATTTCGTGCTCATTTGCTGCTATAAGTGTAGTGTCATCAGCAAATCTTAAATTGGAGATTTTCCTACCAGCTACTGTTACTCCACCGGCCCATCCTTCTAAAACCATCCTCATGACATGATCACTATATATGTTAAATAAGTCAGGTGACAACACGCATCCTTGTCTAGCACCTCTCTCGGTCTTGAATTGGTTTGAGAACTTCTGATCTAGCCGTACTGTCGCTATATTAGACTGGTACAGATTTTTAATAAGTGTCACCAGGTGCATTGGTGCGCCCATTTCTATTAAAATTGATCACAGACTTATCCAGCTTACACAATCAAATGCCTTTTGGTAGTCAACGATGCATATTATTATAATCATAGGTACTTGAAATTCTCTAGACTTTTCAATGAGTTGTCTCAGCTTCAGGATTTGTTCCCTTGTACCTTTACCCTTTACAAACCCCGCTTGTTCCTGAGGTACTTGGTAATGTAGATGGGTTTTTAATCTGTTTTTGAGGATATGCAACAAGATTTTACTAGCATGTGTTATTAGTGACAATGTGCGGTAGTTTTTATATCTGGTAGTAGTTCCTTTTTTGTGTAGTGGGATATGAATTGAGGTACACTAATCAGATGGCCATTTTCCTGAATTCCAAACAGCGGCACAGATAGAATGGATGATATGTAATCTTTTGTCACCTAGTGACTGTAGTATTTCACATGGTATTGAATCAATGCCTGGGGATTTATTTCTCTTTAGTGATTAAATTGCATCTTTGACTTGACCGATTAAGACAGTAGGTTCTCTAGGGTAGTCAGAAGGCCACTGATTTTCTGCTGATACCTCGTTATTTTTATATAGCTCGACACAGTAGTTTCGCCATGTTTCCAATATTTCATTAGTATCTATCTTTAAATTACCTTCCTTATCTGACCACGTTTGAGGTTTAAATTCTCTGGTAAGGAGTTTAATCTTCTGGAATAAGTCCCTCGGTTCATTTCGACAGCCGTGTTTGCATATTTTGAGAGATTTGAGAGATGTAATCAGCTTTATCTTTGCGGCACTGTTTTCTGATTTCTCTCGATAACGCTCTGTATTCATCGTTTGTTCCGTATCTAGTTTTATGTTCTTTTCTGCGTTGAATCACAGTCCACGTATTATCGGATATCCATGGCTTACGGAGAGTGGAAACCGCTGCAGTCTTTTGCAGCCTCGATTACCTTATATTTGAGATAGATCCAAGTGCTCTCAGGTTCACTATCTACTTGGTCTAAAGAAAGAGCTTCTTCTAGGTTTTGTTGAAAGTCATTGATTTTTGATGGATTTAGAGACATGACTTTTCTCTGGGGTCTTCTTTTGGGGACTTTAAAATGAAGTCGAACGTTCAATACCAGGAGTTGATGATTGCTTCCACAGTCTGCGCCAGGATATGTTTTACAGTTGATGGACGACGACTTCCATCTTGATCTTATTTGGTTGTAGTTTGTTTGATTCCTTGTTCGTCCATCTGGGCTGCGCCATGTGTATAATCTCCGTGGATGATGTTGATATAACGTGTTTAAAATTAATAGCTAGAAGTGTACAAATAATAGCGTATGCAGACGACACTGATATTATAGCAAGAAGAAAGGCGGACCTGGTTCAATCGTTCTTCACGGCATTAGAAGCAGCAGCAAAAAAAATGGGGCTACAAGTTAACACTAATAAAACTTAGTAGGTATATGAAGGTCACAAATAATAATGAAGTAGCAAAACACGAAGATCTAACGGTTGCAAGATATACTGTCGACGGAGTAAGAGAGTTCATATATCTACGCCCACAAATCAACCAAAGTAATACAGTAATTGCAGAATTTAACAGACGTATATATCTAGCACATAGAGCATACTATGGATTAAAGAAACTTTTAATATCAAACATAGCCACAAAAAGAATAAAAATTGTGAAACACAGAACTCTAATCAAGCCCGTCCTTACTTACGTGTCAGAAACGTGGACGATAACAAAAAGTGATGAAGAACGGTTAGGCTGTTTTAGTTTTGCAAATGGCTGTTTTGCTCAATTTATTTAAATGTGAAGCTTTTTTAAGTATTTATCTACTGCTATAATTATTATAATTATTATTTTGTCTTCTTTTGTAATTATTTACCTTCTCCTGATTTTCTTATTAGGTCTTATATTTAATTTACATTAGAACTAAGTTGTTTCTGTATTACATTTCTTCTTGATGTCTCTATCCGTGACGAATGTTGGCGATCATTATGGAAATCTTTATCTTATCTGCAGCAGCACAGAAAAGCTGCAACGATGTTCTGTTGAACAACGGTTGAACCAAGTTCTGAGGCTCTTCAATCAGGATGTTATTCTTCCTGGACCTGGTTTTCCAAATATTTTTCCCTGCAGGATGGCTTGTAGGATGGCATATCTGGATTCATTTCGCATAATGTGATTTACATTAATATGCAAATAATAACATTTTAGCCATTAGGATATTCTCGGTTAGTTTTGGTTATTGTGAAAATTTCTTCATTTTTCCTTTTCTTGTATTTCTCTATCTCCTTATCCCACCCAGAGATAGAGCTTCACGATACGATACAATATCGATACTTTTTATAGTCCATTCTTTCACGGTTTTTGCTCTAAATTTTAAAGAACCACTTGGATTGACATGAAATTTGGCATGCGTATAGCTTAAATGTCAAAGAAAAAAAGTGATATTGTGCCGATGTGTGCTTTTGCCCTGGGGGTGACTTTCACCCCCTCTTGTGGGTGAAAAAATATATGTCCAAAATAAGTCCGGAAATGGGTAAACTGACTAATTTTAAGTAACTTTTGTTCTGTAGAGCTTTTTCGCCAAATCAACACTTTTCGAGTTATTTGCGAGTGAATATGTTCATTTTTCAACACAATAACCACATTTTTAGACGATTTTTCGCAAATAACTCAAAAAGTAAGATTTTGTCGAAAAAAACGTTCTTAGCAAAAATATAGCTTATAAAAAAGTAAAAAAAATGGAGTACGCGCTAAGTCTTTGGATCTCGCAGAACCAGAGTTATAGCCAATGAAAAATAGATGCACATTCAGAAAATTTCAAATAGAATATTTCGACGTGAAATATCCAAAAAATTAAGCACTTTTTGGGGAAATCCCATTATAACTTTTTTAAAGTGTTTAAAAAAAGCTTTATTTCTGTTTTTACAAAAAGTTTCTAGCATTAAATTTAAGCAAGTTACGTTCAAAATAAAGTTGGCCCCTTTTGTTTTTGAAAAAAAAAATCGGGAAGACCAACCCCTAATTAGCAACTTAAATGATATAGGTCTGGATCCCGCGTATGAAAAAAAAGTTAATTAATAGCAAGCTGAAAATTTGTTAATAGCTTAAGGGTGCCTAGTCGGATAAACTTTGATATATGGGAACACTGGAACAGGGGCAGTTTTAATTGTGGAACAGGTTAAAAATTTGGAACGGTCACACCACGAAAACGGCACATTTATTTTGTCCGACAGAACAGACTTTAACTCTCCGTACAGAGATTAAATTCTCATGCAAAAATCAGACTGCTATTTATCACCTGTCAGGTTTCCTGTCATTTGACATATTCTACATGTTCCACTCATTAAAACGCCCATTTGGTGATAAATAGCAGTCTGATTTTTGCATGAGAGTTTAATCTCTGTTCGAAGAGTTTAAGTCTGTCCTGTCGGACAAAATACATGTGCCGTTTGCGTGGTCTGACCGTTCCAAATTTTTAACCTGTTCCACAATTAAAACTTCCCCTGTTCCAATGTTCCCATATATCAAAGTTTGTCCGACTAGATACCCTTAAGCTATTAACAAATTTTCAGCTTGCTATTAATCAACTTTTTTTTCATACGCGGGATCCAGACCTAATATTAATCGTTACCGCTCCACAAATTATTTTACTTATGTTGTGTTTATATGATCTGTAAGTTTCATCGATTCAAAGTGCTTATTTTTGAAAAAATTTGGTTTCAAAATAAAATTTTTAAAAATTTAAATTTTGAAAAATATGCTTTTTTTCAAAATAACTTAAAAATTGTTAGAGATACCAAAAATCTCGAAAAACAAAAAAAGTCAGATTTGCTTTTTTGAATATCACGTATTTTTTTGTTTTTCTGTTAGAAAAAAATTGATTAAGATTTGGTGTTTCTAAATTTGCATACATTCGTGATCAGTGACTCGTTCAACCCCTTTTAACTACAACCCTTTCAATAATAAGGACTTTGAACCGATGAAACTTATAACATAAACAGTATATAGACGAGTTTAGAAACTTGTGAAGTCGTAACGATTAAGTTCATTTAAGATACTAATTAGGGGGTGATTTTCTCGATTTTTTTACCAAAACCAAAAGGGACTAACTTTATTTTGAGCGTAACTTGTTTAATTTTGATGCTAGAAATTTTTTTTATAAAACAGAAATGAAGCTTTTTAAACACTTTAAATAAGTTGTAATGAGTTTTCCCCGAAATGTGCTTTATTTTTGGTTATTTCACGTTAAAGTATTCCATTTGGAATTTGACGAATATGAACCTATTTTTAATTATCTCTGCTTCTACTAGGTGTAGAGACGTGATGTATACACCATGTTTTTAAATTTTTTACAGGCTATATTTTTGCTAAGAATGTTTTTTCGACAAAATACTTACTATTTGAGTTATTTTCGAAAAACCGTCTAAAAGCGTGGTTATTTTGTTGAAAAAATGAACACATTCACTGCCAAATAACTCGGAAAGTATTGACTTAGTGAAAAAACTCTATAGAACAAAAGTTACTTAAAATTAGCCAGTTTATCCATTTCCTGGCATTCTTTGGACGAATATTTTTATATTTTTACATGAAAACCACCTCCAGGGCAAAAGCACATATCGACACAACATCACTTTTTTTCTTTGACTTGTTAGCTATGTGTATGCCAAATTTCATGTCAATCCAAGCGGTTCTTTAAAATTTAGAGGTTTTTGCAATATTTTACCGTTAAAGAACGGACTATTAAGTACAGTGGAACCCCGTTAACTCGGATTAATCGGGACCGCGGCCGATCCGGGTTATCGAAAATTCGGGTTAGCCGGAGAAAATGGTAAAAATTATTAAAATATGGTATGCTTACAGATAAACTCCGTTATAATTGGCACACAGACACTTGTAAACCACGTTCGCGTTCCACACACACAAAGCGTCGTCGAGAGTCTCATTTTTAGCTTTCTTAGCTTTGCACCGATTGTCCAAACTGTCTTTTGTTATCATTTTGAAACAAAAACAACATTTTAAGTTTTATTGCCATTACGTAGACAAAAAATCACGCAAACACAAAATCTGAATATATTTACGAACGATTACAGAACGGAACGAACAATGCGACTTTACTACACACAATACCGTCTCGCAACGAGAACGAACTTATGTTATATAATAAGAGTGAAGACTAAGACCATTGTTTGAAAAATAATTTTTTAATAGTCTTTTCTAAACAATGCTAAGACAGTTTCAAGTAAATAAAGGATACTACAGATGCCTGTTGGTTTCGATAACACGACAATGCGCGTTGTCTGCCCTGCCATGAGTCATTTTTACTAAGGTATATTATGTATCAAATTACACAAATACGCATTATCTCTCATTGTATAATGTGTTTGACATTGAAAATTGAAACGAATGAACTACATAGGAATTCGCTAAAGCGACAAATTTTTACGAAGAAAGTTTATTATGATAAATAAAATTAGCCTGAAAAATATAAGATATTATAGTATTCGAACAATATGTTTATAAGGAAAGATAAAAGAAAATATTTTAAGATGTTGAAAAGAAATTGGAAAATCCAGCATAAAGGACATACATTTTTATTGTTGTAA
The DNA here is from genome assembly GCF_917563875.1 of Diabrotica virgifera virgifera. Classification (NCBI taxonomy): domain Eukaryota; kingdom Metazoa; phylum Arthropoda; class Insecta; order Coleoptera; family Chrysomelidae; genus Diabrotica; species Diabrotica virgifera. Next base: position 26,701,441 of record NC_065446.1, on the reverse strand, counting down.
TGTTTGTCTGATAAAAATCGGTCCGGGTTAGCCGGACTTCCGGGTTATCGGGGGCCGACTTATCGGGGTTCCACTGTATTGAGTATTGTATTGGTTATGCCAATGAAGTATCGTATCGAGTATCGATATCAGCAATAATTTCTTATAAAAATATCGTATTGATATTGATTTCGATACGATATCGATACAATACTCGATAAAATATCGACATAAAAAGAATTATACATCTGAGCTGTGTAGGCTCTTTATGCCCACTTTTGCATGCTTGGCAAATGGGCATTATTCTAAAAATATTACAAATATTTCTTATAACTTATAGATTCTTATAAAAATTGAATATGGCTGAATGCTTTTTTGAAACGACTAATACTTACTAATTCTTTATCTATTGTTTAAAAACTACTTTTGAAAAGATATGGAAATCCCGGAGATTCGGAATAAATCGCAATTCAGTATTTTTGTTGAAAATTATTTCTACGTCATCATCATTCACTTCCATAATATTGCCACAAATGCCACATGATATAAACAAGCACTCAAGCACTCAAGTGTAAAATACTATAACAGCTGATGCTTGGGTTGCAGATCACTTATTATTTAAATAATTATGATCTAAATGCCTAGTCCGCAAAATAAAATTACACAGCTGTGGTGTTTTATTTTTTTTCTCAATATCGATATTTTCAATAATATCGAGGCAAGCGTATCGACAATACAAGAGTATTGTATTGATTTCAGATAATGAGTATCGTATCGACATTAATATTGCTAAGGTGTGTATTGTATCGGTATCGTATTGGTTTTCGATACGATATCAATACAATATCGATATTTTTATCGAATATCGTGAAACTCTACCCAGAGACAACAATAGGGTCACTTGCATGTGTTTTTAGTTTATTTTATAGGTGGTATGATCCTCTCTTCATAATCTAGTTCTCTTTTTTTATTCATGTCAAGGTATGAAAAAAAATAAACAATAAAGTTTTATTGAACAAAAATATTGTAGTTCTTACGTTGTAATACTGTTAAAATTTTTTTAGAATACTGGTTCATAGTCCATTTACTTACGGTTTCTGCTCTAAATTTTAAAGAACCGCTTGGATGGACATAAAATTTGGTACACAAACAGCTAACATGTCAAAGAAAAAAAAGTGATAAGTGAAAGTGAAATTGTGCCGATGTGTGCTTTTGCCCTGGGGGTGAGTGTCGCCCCTACTCCGGGTTAAAAAACAACGTTCAAGATAAGTCCAGTTTTTTTACTAAGCCAGTTTTTCATGTTATAGGCGAGTGAATATGTTCATTTTTCAACAAACAAAGACACGTTTTTAGATGGTTTTTCGCAAATAACCCAAAAGTAAATATTTTATCGAAAAACATATTCTTACCGAAAATATTGCATACGAAAAAGTGAAAAAAAAATGATGTATGCATAAAGTCTGTACAGTACACCCAATAAAACAAAATTGTAGCTAATAAAAAGAAGGTTCTTATTCGTCAAATTTCCAATTAAATATTTCAACGTGAAATAACCAAAACATGAAATACTTTTCGGGGAAAACCCATCTTAACTTTTTTAAAGCAGCTAAAAAAAACTTTATTTTTGTTCTTAAAAAAAAATTCTAGCATCAAAAGTAAGCACGTTACTCTCAAAATAAAGTTGGTCCCTTTTTTTGGCAAAAAAAAACGAGAAAATCATCCCTTAAATAGCATCTACAATGAAATTAATCATTACCGCATATTAAGTTGCTTTACTTATGTATTGTTTATATTATCTATAAATTTCATAGGTTTAAAGTGCTTATTAAAAAAAATGGTTTTAAATAAAAAAAAATTTAATTTTGAAGTAAAATTCTTTTTTTTTTCTCGACAAAACTTTTATTCGCGATATATACCAAAAATCTCAAAGAGTAAAAAAATATAGGTTTTGCTTTTCAGAATAATTCGGATTTTTTGTTTTTCTTTAAGATAAAAATTGGTTAAGATATGGCTGTTCAAATTTTGCATACACTCATACACTCCTGATTAGGGACTCAATACTGGTCTTTCAAAAATAAGCACTTTGAACAGGTGAAACTTACAGATCATAATATAAACAATACATATAAAAGTAATTTGTGAGGCGGCAATGATTAATTTCATTTGGGATACTAATTAGGGTGTGGTTTTTACAAGATTTTTTTTAACGAAAAAAAAAATGGAATAACATTATTTTGAGCTAGTTATAGCTTCATTAGCTATAACTTTGTTTCTGCTGGGTTTACCGACTTTATACATACACTTTTTTTACAATTTTATAAGCTATATTTTTGCAAAGGATATTGTTTTCGATAAAATACTTACGTTTTGAGTTTTCTCGCACTCGCAAATATCTCGAAAATATTGACTTAATGAAAAACGCTATAGAGCAAAAGTTGCTTAGAATTAGTCGGTTTATCCACATTCGGACTTCTTTTGGACGTATATTTTTTCATCCCTCTAGAAGGGGTGATACTCTCTTCCAGGCGAAAAGCACACATCGACACAATCTATCTTTTAGAAAGAGCACACATCAACTTTTCATTTAATGTTGTTCTGAAGCTATTTTCTTGTGGCATTTTTACAATTTTAACTATTTATGATGGGAAATAAGCCACAATATTATTAAAAAATGATTTTTATTAACGTTTCGACGCCCAAATCGGGTGCCGTTGTCAAAATACAAAATACTATTAACATAAACAAAAATGTTGTTGCTTAGTAAAAAAATTCTTCTAATAATTTATTTAATTTGACTCATTTATATCGGCAATTCAGATACATATTATACATTTTAAAGTAGAAGACTTTAAAATGATATTGCCAATATTTATGAGTTGCGTTCCTGGGACGACTTTACTGAAAGATAGTTCATTCGATTACATGAAATCAACGCCAACTCAAGAATATCCTTTTTGTGACGGATATTCTTGAGTTGGGGTTGATTTCATGTAATAGAATGAACTATCTTTCAGTAAAGTCGTCCCAGGAACGCAACTCATAAATATTGGCAATATCATTTTAAAGCCTTCTACTTTAAAATGTATAATATGTATCTGAATTGTCGATATAAATGAGTCAAATTAAATAAATTATTAGAAGAATTTTTTTTACTAAGCAACAACATTTTTGTTTATGTTAATAGTATTTTGTATTTTGACAACGGCACCCGATTTGGGCGTCGAAACGTTAATAAAAATCATTTTTTAATAATATTGTGGCTTATTTCCCATCATAAATAGTTAAAACTTTTCATTTGACATGTTAGCTACGTGTATGCCAAATTTCATGTCAATCCAAGCGGTTCTTAAAAATTTGGAGCAAAAACCGTGAGAAAATCAGAAAATGGACTATAAGCCGACATTAATACTATAAAGGGCAGGCTTTGTAATAACTGTAGTAATACATGTCACATGTATGCCAATACCATTTCTCCAAAACGAATAAAAGCAAAAACATCACAGAATTTTATATAATATCCCATTACATTTCACTATAATTTCACACTTTTTTTTGTAACGCACCAAAAAAGTCGAATTGTGTGCGAGAATAATTAGCGGAGCACGTACCTCAAAGCAAACTGTCAGCTCAGTTTTGGTTTGTGCGGCATTCATTTAATTTTTCAATATAAAATAGACTTCGTTAATATTAACATGGCATAGCACGGCTTTGGAATCTGAAATTCGTGACGTCGAAAATGCACACACACATATAAATTCGGAGCACCAGTTTTTGTCTGACCAGCTTTGCGAGCACGCAGTACTAACATATAGAGATGGGATTAGGCTCTTCCACAAACATAAAAAAAAATAGAGTAGTAATGAAATATATTTAGAAAAATACGCAAATGTTAATTAGTCTACCGCCTACGAGCTATGCAGTATATCTCATAAAGCAGGGGTCGGCAACATGCGGCCCGCGGGCCGCATGCGGCCCTTTGGAACTTTTTATGCGGCCCGCCAAAGCAAATTTTTATGCGGCCCGCCAAATACAATTTTAGGAAAAATCAACAAATTTATGAAAAATAAAAAATTAAAGACAGAAACACAACAGACGATTAAGTACAGAAGTTGCATGGACCGAAATTCACCAGAATATAAGAAACTTAACAAGGCAATAAGAAAAAAAAAACATCAGAGACAACAACACCGAACAAATCGAAAATATTATAGAGAAAAACAAGAGTTTGAAAGTGTTAAAAACTCTAAATAAGTAGTAAATACCGACAACAAATACACCAGATAAAGGATAAAAATGGAATCAATAAAACGACAAAAAAAAAGATAATAAAAAATATTGTTGAAGATTACTATTTATACAGAATTATACCTAATCATTCAGCGTAGCATAACCAGAAAACCACGGTATGGAAATATTAAATGTAGGATCTGAAATACTACCAAAATTACTAACGAGGAAGTTATAAATGTCTTAAAACAGATGAAAAATGAATATACAGAGTAAGTTTTATGTATGGAACGCCTCAATTATCTTAGAAACGGCTTGCACGATATTTATAAATTTTTGTGTGTAAAGGTCTTGTGATACAACCGATATTATGGTATTATGTATTTATATTATGTATTTATGTATTTACATTGTATATTATGTATTTACATTGTTGTCAGATCTTCCGTTTTTCTGAAAATCTAATGAACTTTCTTATTTCAAATAGGACACCCTGTATATTTTTTGCGTTTGAAGTCTGATTAGAAGACTGATTATTTTTTATGTAATATGCACTATACCTAAATGCAGCAATTTCGGAGTTATTGCTACATTTATTTAACAAAAAATGTTCTTTAAAATGCATCTCTATAGTTATAAACAATTTAATTCTGAAAACAACGAACGTTTTTGTACGTTTGAACGTTTTTGAGTTAGAAAGAATTTAATACTGAAAACAACGAAAACTGACGATTTTCAATGCTCAAAAACATAAATAAAAAACATTATTTTTGAAACCACGAAGAGCCTAAATTAAATTTGAAGCCTTCTTCTATCAGCTCCCCATGAGAATTTTTGGCATGTTTTATTCTAAAATATTATTTTTTAAGAAGAGTCTAAATGAATCGCTGAAATCCGAACACAATGTAAATACCACCATAATATCGGCCGTATCACAAGACCCTTACATACCAAAATTTATAAAGATCGTGCAAGCCGTTTCCGAGATACTTGAGGCGTTACATACATAAAACTCACTCGGTATAGATTAAAAAAACACAGGTCCATCGAATGAGCTATGTTACGAGTATCTCTGAAAAAACATATACGAAAATAAGGACATATGAAGCAGGACGAAGGTGGAGGATGTAATTGGAAGAATTGCGCAAATGAAATGAAACTAGGTAACACGTGACATGACAAAACAACTAAATGTGGACGAGAAACATTATACATCGGAGACCATACGAGCAAGCCTTAGTAATGGAAGACCACAACAACGATGGCTAGACGATATCAAAGCACAAGTGGAGAGTAACTGGCACTAAATAATACAAAACAGAGAGAAGTGAAGAAGTCATTGGAGGCCTTTGTCCAGGAGTGGATGCAAACAAACTGAAGAAGAAGAAGACTATTTAAGTTATATTTGAATATGCGGCCCGCATAAAAGGTTTTATTTTGAACATGGCCCGCCATCCGAGAAAGGTTGCCGACCCCTGTCATAAAGTATACACGATATAAAAAATTTTTTGACATCCATTTTGTTGCGATCAATTTTATTCTTCTTCTTTAGAAACAAATCATCTAATGGATGATAGCGATCACATTTTTCATTAAGTCTTTGTTTTTTACAATAATGTATCAGATATTGTATGTTGTTAATCCCTGTCCATTGCCTTATATTTAGGAGCCACGATATTTTCTTCCGTCCCATTCCTCTCTTGCCTTCAATTTTGCCCTCGATTATAAGATGGAGGAACTGGTATTTTTCATTTCAATCATGTGATCCAGATACGCCGTTTCCCTTTTCTTGATCGTTTCGAAAAATTGGCGTTATTGGTTGATTCTTTTAAGGACATCTACATTTTGTGACTTTTGCTCTTATTACCTACAAAAGTGGACAACATCAATCCCAAATAGACTACTTCATGATAAGGAAAGAAAAGATACGTGAATGCAAGGACTGCAAGGTAATAGTTAGTGAGCCAGTAAGCCAACAACATAAGCTCCTTGTTCTGGACATCGAAGTAAAAAAGCGAAACTAAACAAAAATATCGGAGAGGACCACAAAAAATCAAGTGGTGGATGTTAAAAGATGAGAAACAAGGTCTATTCAGGGAAAGAATAGTAGGAAAAATATGTTGGAACATGAAAGGAAACCCTAACACAATTTGGAGAAAAATGGCCAATATTATTAGATAACGGTTATTGAAATACTTGGAAAAACGCCAGAAAAGAAGTTTGAGGATAAAGAGACTGGGTGGTGGTCAAATGAATTACCTTCAAGTAAAAGTAAAGGAGAAGGGAAAAATTATATAAAAAGTGGCAAGAAACCAGAACCTTTAAAACTATATGGTCGCCAAAAAGCAAGCGAAAGTAGCAGTAGCAAAAGCTAAAGCAGAAGCGTATTCAAACCTATACAATCAACTTAATACCAGGGAAGGCGAAGCAAAGATATATAAAATAGCCTAACAGAGAGCAAAGAAAGCAAGAGATTTTAATCAGATTAGATGTATCTGAAATGAAAATAAAATACTAATTCACGAAAAGGAGGCCAAAAAGAGTTGGACAAAGTATTTTGACAGTTTATTAAATGAAGAATTTGACAGACAGCCCGTGGAGTTAACGGAGACAGTAACAGCAATGGTTACCAGAATAAGAAACGGAGAAAGTGGCTCAAGCGCTTCAAAAAATAAAAAAGGAAAAGCAGTCGGACCAGTAGACATTCCTGGGGAAGTATGGAGAGCATTGGGAGAGACAGGAATAAGTTGGCTAGCAGGTCTATTTAATAGAATTATGGAAGTTGGACAAATGCCAAAAGAATGGAGAAGCAGTATATTAACCTGTCTACAAAAACACGGGAGACATACAACAATGTACAAACTACAGGGCTATAAAACTACTTAGCCACACCATGAAAATATGGGAGAGAGTAATTGATAGACGGATACATGAAGATACCGAAATATCCGATAATCAATTTGGTTTATGAGGGGCAGATCAAAAACAGATGCAATTTTCATTGTATGTCAACTAATGGAAAAATACAAGAATAAAGAGACCAACGCTCATATGGTATTCATTGATCTTGAGAAAGCATATGATAGAGTTCCTCGATAGACTCTCTGGTGGGCATTCGATAAGAAAGGAGTCCCTGGCGAATATGTAAAGATTGTGAGAGATATGTATGAGGGAGTAACGGCTAGTGTTAGGACAGGTGTGGGAGAAATTGATAAATTTCAGGTGAAAGTAGGATTGCACCAAGGCTCGGTGCTTAGTCCTTATTTATTCTTATTAGTTTTGGACCAGATAACAGCGAAACTACAGAGTAGCATTCCATGGTACCTAATGTATGCTGATTATGTAGTGTTAATAGGAAATAGTGAAAGAGACTTGGAACAAAAACTGTAACAGTGGAGACAAGCATGGAGGAAAAAGTTTTAAAACTTAGTAGGACAAAAACAGAGTATTTTTAACGGAGTAGGACAAAAACAGAGGACAAGGCAATAAGAAAAAAAAAAACATCAGAGACAACAACACCGAACAAATCGAAAATATTATAGAGAAAAACAAGAGTTTGAAAGTGTTAAAAACTCTAAATAAGTAGTAAATACCGACAACAAATACACCAGATAAAGGATAAAAATGGAATCAATAAAACGACAAAAAAAAAGATAATAAAAAATATTGTTGAAGATTACTATTTATACAGAATTATACCTAATCATTCAGCGTAGCATAACCAGAAAACCACGGTATGGAAATATTAAATGTAGGATCTGAAATACTACCAAAATTACTAACGAGGAAGTTATAAATGTCTTAAAACAGATGAAAAATGAATATACAGAGTAAGTTTTATGTATGGAACGCCTCAATTATCTTAGAAACGGCTTGCACGATATTTATAAATTTTTGTGTGTAAAGGTCTTGTGATACAACCGATATTATGGTATTATGTATTTATATTATGTATTTATGTATTTACATTGTATATTATGTATTTACATTGTTGTCAGATCTTCCGTTTTTCTGAAAATCTAATGAACTTTCTTATTTCAAATAGGACACCCTGTATATTTTTTGCGTTTGAAGTCTGATTAGAAGACTGATTATTTTTTATGTAATATGCACTATACCTAAATGCAGCAATTTCGGAGTTATTGCTACATTTATTTAACAAAAAATGTTCTTTAAAATGCATCTCTATAGTTATAAACAATTTAATTCTGAAAACAACGAACGTTTTTGTACGTTTGAACGTTTTTGAGTTAGAAAGAATTTAATACTGAAAACAACGAAAACTGACGATTTTCAATGCTCAAAAACATAAATAAAAAACATTATTTTTGAAACCACGAAGAGCCTAAATTAAATTTGAAGCCTTCTTCTATCAGCTCCCCATGAGAATTTTTGGCATGTTTTATTCTAAAATATTATTTTTTAAGAAGAGTCTAAATGAATCGCTGAAATCCGAACACAATGTAAATACCACCATAATATCGGCCGTATCACAAGACCCTTACATACCAAAATTTATAAAGATCGTGCAAGCCGTTTCCGAGATACTTGAGGCGTTACATACATAAAACTCACTCGGTATAGATTAAAAAAACACAGGTCCATCGAATGAGCTATGTTACGAGTATCTCTGAAAAAACATATACGAAAATAAGGACATATGAAGCAGGACGAAGGTGGAGGATGTAATTGGAAGAATTGCGCAAATGAAATGAAACTAGGTAACACGTGACATGACAAAACAACTAAATGTGGACGAGAAACATTATACATCGGAGACCATACGAGCAAGCCTTAGTAATGGAAGACCACAACAACGATGGCTAGACGATATCAAAGCACAAGTGGAGAGTAACTGGCACTAAATAATACAAAACAGAGAGAAGTGAAGAAGTCATTGGAGGCCTTTGTCCAGGAGTGGATGCAAACAAACTGAAGAAGAAGAAGACTATTTAAGTTATATTTGAATATGCGGCCCGCATAAAAGGTTTTATTTTGAACATGGCCCGCCATCCGAAAAAGGTTGCCGACCCCTGTCATAAAGTATACACGATATAAAAAATTTTTTGACATCCATTTTGTTGCGATCAATTTTATTCTTCTTCTTTAGAAACAAATCATCTAATGGATGATAGCGATCACATTTTTCATTAAGTCTTTGTTTTTTACAATAATGTATCAGATATTGTATGTTGTTAATCCCTGTCCATTGCCTTATATTTAGGAGCCACGATATTTTCTTCCGTCCCATTCCTCTCTTGCCTTCAATTTTGCCCTCGATTATAAGATGGAGGAACTGGTATTTTTCATTTCAATCATGTGATCCAGATACGCCGTTTCCCTTTTCTTGATCGTTTCGAAAAATTGGCGTTATTGGTTGATTCTTTTAAGGACATCTACATTTTGTGACTTTTGCTCTTATTACCTACAAAAGTGGACAACATCAATCCCAAATAGACTACTTCATGATAAGGAAAGAAAAGATACGTGAATGCAAGGACTGCAAGGTAATAGTTAGTGAGCCAGTAAGCCAACAACATAAGCTCCTTGTTCTGGACATCGAAGTAAAAAAGCGAAACTAAACAAAAATATCGGAGAGGACCACAAAAAATCAAGTGGTGGATGTTAAAAGATGAGAAACAAGGTCTATTCAGGGAAAGAATAGTAGGAAAAATATGTTGGAACATGAAAGGAAACCCTAACACAATTTGGAGAAAAATGGCCAATATTATTAGATAACGGTTATTGAAATACTTGGAAAAACGCCAGAAAAGAAGTTTGAGGATAAAGAGACTGGGTGGTGGTCAAATGAATTACCTTCAAGTAAAAGTAAAGGAGAAGGGAAAAATTATATAAAAAGTGGCAAGAAACCAGAACCTTTAAAACTATATGGTCGCCAAAAAGCAAGCGAAAGTAGCAGTAGCAAAAGCTAAAGCAGAAGCGTATTCAAACCTATACAATCAACTTAATACCAGGGAAGGCGAAGCAAAGATATATAAAATAGCCTAACAGAGAGCAAAGAAAGCAAGAGATTTTAATCAGATTAGATGTATCTGAAATGAAAATAAAATACTAATTCACGAAAAGGAGGCCAAAAAGAGTTGGACAAAGTATTTTGACAGTTTATTAAATGAAGAATTTGACAGACAGCCCGTGGAGTTAACGGAGACAGTAACAGCAATGGTTACCAGAATAAGAAACGGAGAAAGTGGCTCAAGCGCTTCAAAAAATAAAAAAGGAAAAGCAGTCGGACCAGTAGACATTCCTGGGGAAGTATGGAGAGCATTGGGAGAGACAGGAATAAGTTGGCTAGCAGGTCTATTTAATAGAATTATGGAAGTTGGACAAATGCCAAAAGAATGGAGAAGCAGTATATTAACCTGTCTACAAAAACACGGGAGACATACAACAATGTACAAACTACAGGGCTATAAAACTACTTAGCCACACCATGAAAATATGGGAGAGAGTAATTGATAGACGGATACATGAAGATACCGAAATATCCGATAATCAATTTGGTTTATGAGGGGCAGATCAAAAACAGATGCAATTTTCATTGTATGTCAACTAATGGAAAAATACAAGAATAAAGAGACCAACGCTCATATGGTATTCATTGATCTTGAGAAAGCATATGATAGAGTTCCTCGATAGACTCTCTGGTGGGCATTCGATAAGAAAGGAGTCCCTGGCGAATATGTAAAGATTGTGAGAGATATGTATGAGGGAGTAACGGCTAGTGTTAGGACAGGTGTGGGAGAAATTGATAAATTTCAGGTGAAAGTAGGATTGCACCAAGGCTCGGTGCTTAGTCCTTATTTATTCTTATTAGTTTTGGACCAGATAACAGCGAAACTACAGAGTAGCATTCCATGGTACCTAATGTATGCTGATTATGTAGTGTTAATACGAAATAGTGAAAGAGACTTGGAACAAAAACTGTAACAGTGGAGACAAGCATGGAGGAAAAAGTTTTAAAACTTAGTAGGACAAAAACAGAGTATTTGGAATGTTCATTTAAAGATGGAGTTCCTACTAATAAAATGGTATCTTTGGATGGTGAAATGATTGTGAAAAGCAATAGTTTTAAGTACCTAGAATCGGTATTACAGAGGAATGGAGAAGTAGATGGAGATGCATGCAGTAGAATTAGGGCTGGATGGATGAAGTAGAAAGAAGCGAGTAGTGTGTTGTGTGACAGAAAAATTCCAATAAAGCTGAAGGGAAAATTCTATAAAACAGCCATAAGACCGGCTATGATGTACGAAACTGAATGTTGGGGAGTGAAAAAGAAAGAGGAACAACGAATGCATGTGGCGGAAATAAGAATGCTTAGATGGATGGGTGGAGTGACAAAGAAGATAAAATTAGAAATGAGTATATTAGGGGAAGTCTACGTGTGGCACCAATTGATGCCAAAATGAGAGAGCATAGGTTAATATGGTTTGGTCATGTTCAACGGCGAGACATTAATCACCCAATACGAGGAATAGCTGAAGTGCAGATTCCTGGAAGGAGTAGGAGAGGAAGACCAAACAAGACTTGTGGGGAGACGATAAGGCAGGACATGTTGGTAAATGGGATTAACATTGATATGACCCAGGATAGAATTGTGTGGAGAAATGCAATTAGGGAGGCCGACCCCGCATAGGGATAAGGTAAAGAGAATGATGACGATGACATTTGTGATTTTTATTGTCGATGGCATCTTAAGGTTACAGCGATAAAGCCACATTTCGAAAGCTTCTAACCTGTTCCTTCGTTTTGAGTATCCAGCACTCTACGCCATATAGCAGCACAGACCGTACGTAGCACTTAGTCTCAGTAGAAGATCGAACTCCGAATAGGTCAGTTTCAGTACCTTCCTGAATTTTATGAAAGCTTGTCGAGCTTGCTCCTTGCGATATTTTACTTCCCTGTCCGAGGCCCAGTCTTCAAAAATCCACGTTCCCAAATATTTAAATTTGCTCACTCTTTCAATGGACTTGGTATTCAGTATTATGGTGGAGTTTTCAAGTACATCCAACTTTCTGGAAATGATAATGAATTTGTACTTTTTGGTATCAATCTCTAATCTCATTCGCTTACTGCATTCTCCGATTATAGTGACAAGTTGTTGAAGATCGGATCAATTTTATACAAAACAATAATCAATACATGTAGTGTCAAAAGAGTGACACAGTCAATATTCACCCAGTGTTTTAGCTTAGTTTCTAGTGTTGAGGTCCAGAGTGTCTGCTCTCGTTAGTCTTCTGTTCTGTAGGACTGTCAGGAGATTGGTGACCAATATGTTTGTGTGATCCTGCAATCTATTGTAATACTTAGGGCATAGCGAAGTAGTTTCTTCTTTGATGATTTGGATTTGGAGATACCTATGAATGGTATTGTTGTAAATGTATTAAGGAGTTTTGCAAAGTTGCCTTAGAACTTTTGATTAAAAGCGCTGAAAATTATGTAGGTTTGTTTCGCTGTCATTTCCCCAGATTTGGATGTCATACATCCAGATAGGTTTCATCAGTACACATTTGTAGAAAAGCAGTTTGTTGCCTAGACTTCGCCGTGATTTTTGTTTCATGAACCAGTACATCTTCCTGTATATGAGTTCCAGTTGCAGTCGTTTATTTTAAACATTTTATGCCATGTTAGGCAGACTGTCTAGGTAATTCCCCAGGTATTTTCCAAGGTTAATTTTTATTGACAGTGGATTGTTGTTAAAGGTTACAGTTGGATTGATTCCCTTCCTTAGTGTAAACGTAATGTGTGTTGACATAGAGCTATTAAATTTAATTCTTCACAGTTTGAACAATACTTCAGGTCTATTTAGGCAACTTTGTAGTACTTGAGAGGCTTTGCAAAACTGGAAAATTAAAATAAATGAGGCTAAATCCATAGACGTGAAGTTACTACAATAAAAGATCAGTGTCAATCACTATACACAAATAACAAAGTTATTACTAAAAACAACTTTTCCAAATACTTCAACAAACATGTAGACTCTAAACTTACTTGGAAAGTGCACATAACAAAGAAGAGAAAACAAATCGACATGATAGTAAAAGAACTCTACTAGTTAATAGGTAGACAATCAAAATTAAGCTTTTAAAATAAACTATTAATATATCTCTCTCTTGTAGTCGTTTCCCCTTTACTGAGGATCGTGATTTCTTCCAATATTCCTAACAATTTTTTTCCATTGGTCTCTATCTTCAACTCCTCTAAGAGCTTCGTAGAATGAGTTTCCAGCTGAATTCTCAATTTGATCTGACCAGCTAGTTGGTGATCGTCTTCTTAATCTTCTCACCGGAACCCGGAACGTTTCCAGAAACAATTAATCTCTCCAAACTATCGTCACCTCTGCGAACCGCGTGACCGAAGAATGGCAGAATTCGTTGCAGAAATATCGTTTTTTAATCTCGAGTTGGTTTAGAAGGGAAACTTTTGTCCTAGGAGCTGTCCAAGGCACGCGCAGCATTCGTCTCCAGCACTTCTCAAAGGAATAAATTTTTTGGAGCTCGCGTGCGCGAAGAGTCCATGTCTCTGCCCCGTATAGAATTACTGAGAAAACAAGGACATTCACCAATCTCATCTTGATGTTTTCAGAGATAGATCTGTCTTTACAATCTTTAGTTAGGCGACTTATCGCATTTTTTGCTATACCAATACGTCTCCGAACTTCTGCTTCACAGTTACCATCTTTAGTTATACTAGACCCGAGATAGACAAAGGTGTTTACTATCTGGTATTCCTGTAACACGTTTGTCAGTTGAATAGTGTCGAATCTGTCGACCACCATTTTTTTTTATCTTAGCTTTACTGATTTTGAATTATTGGTATACAACTCCATAATTAAACGAATGTGGATGTATGGTGTCGAAGTCTGGGGATGTGCAAGCAAATCTAACATTTGCTTGCAAATTGGAATATTTAAATAAATTGGAATATTCTCCTAACGGTGCCTTTTGGTATTATTATACCCGGGGTAAACAGAGAACTTGAATCGAGTCGACATTCATTTCACTTATTCCCCGTTAGAGGGCGTTCTAACCATACTGCGCTATAAATAGTTTATTTTATACCGAGAAACTACGGACGTGTTGGTGTGAATTTGTTTTCTGCAGAGCCTCCTTGACAACGGGTAGACCTAGAAATAGTACTATCGGGGGATGCCAGGAGATAAACTTAAATTAAAACGAAACCGTATATTTTCTAACTCTAATATTGCTATCTTTCAACGGAGCCAGCCAAAAATACTACGTATTCTCACAAATCCATCTTGGTTCATGTCGAATTTAACATTATATGAACATCTGAATGTTTCATTCATCATACATGTAATTAAAAATATGTACAACAAACACCACGAGAAAATAGAAACACACCCCAACGCAGTCTTACAGCTGTTAGTACAACCACTAATTACCCGAAGGTTAAAGCCGGATTTATGTTACAACGGGGACGTGCACGGGGCGGGGCACGTTGAAGGATCGTCCGATATGAAAAGCATTGGCTGACTTATCTTACGACGGAACGGGGCGACACCGGGAAGTGCTGAGGACTAGCGATTTCTATTGTTCTGCGCGCCGTGCCGTCTAAGGCCCGGTGTAAAATAAATCAACCTTAAAGAGACTATAGCCAGCTGACATGAACACAACTTTTTATTAGAAGCATATTGGAAATATTATACAGTCGAACTCACTTATTAGAATACCGGTTAAAGGAATATCAAATTTAAAGGACTATCCCGGTTAAAGGAATAGGAATTTGAGGTCCCGAAACGTTTATACTCTATCTATAGCAACCAATGATCGGTTATTAGAATATCCCGGGTAATTGAATACTTTTGCTTGGCACGAAGGCTATGCAAATAAGCGGGTTCGACTGTATAACTAAAATTATTATTCAGTTTACTATAGCCTAAAATATCCATGAAAAGTTTGTCTTTAAATTTAAACAATTTTTTTCATTTAGCTAATGCCTCGACAACTAATGGCCATTGGCATGGTAGGTACGGTGAATTTTTGCAGTTAGGTACCTAGTGTCATGTGTAGCGTGTGTGTTGAGTAAGTATCTTGTTACTTTGCAAAGTCGACGTCATTGTCCTTGCAAAGATTCGCTAATTGTATCCTAACGTCTGCGGTCCCTCCGGTGAGAACCGATCCCACAAGGACAGAAACCATTTTCATTTATTAATTTATAATAAAGAAAAAATCCCTGACCCTGGTGAAATTCGAACTCACGACCATTCGGACCTTTCGATCCAAAGGTAGGCGCTTTTACCACTGAGCCACAGAGGGGTTTTAAACAAATTTGAAGGATAGAAAAAATAAAATTTCAGTGATCTATAAATATGACACTGGCTGTAAAGGGTTAAAGACAAAGATCTTATTAACCTTTTTTAATAATTTTATTTCACCGAATCGAAAAAATATCTACCTAAGATCCAGAAATAACGGTTTCATACCCGTGTTTACTACAAAGTGTCAGTGACTGCATCTCTATTCAAAAGTTGAACACCACTAAGGCCATATGGGTTGCAGCGTGCAAGTCTGCAGTCATTTTGCCTACATAATTGAGGAGCCGAATTATTTAATCGCTTTTGCAGACAAATCACATTAATATTGTAGGTGACAGCCTTTCCTGCAAAGTCTAATTTGGCACATCTTTTCCCTTATTGACAGCTATCGCAAAAATCAATGTTGTCTAGGCATTGACGATAGAAAAAGGAAGACTAATTTTAAAATAAAAATTAAAAGTGATGATTGAATATTTTACACTAGAGAGTATTTTTAGCATTACAGAAATAAATTTAAAGTGTTATTGTTAATTGTTATTGTTAATTGTTATTGTTAATTAAGCATTAAATACAATTTAAATTAAAATAATTAGTCATAATTATTATAACAGAGGCATAAAAAATCGTAAATAGGGCAGACTTATAACAACTTCTAAACCAGGCAATTCACAAAGAATAATAGTATAAATACTTTATAACAAATACTTACGTAATAAATAAATACAGGAGATTAGTAAAAGAATTTGTTACAAAGCAAACAAGGACACATGGACATAATATGGAGAGCAGATGGAAACAAACAGTAAAGAGAATAAGAAACTGTTCTATGAAGTTTTAAAATCAATGAGAAAAGAAGAAATTCAAGACATAAAAGACATAAAGAATAAAACTGACAAAATTATGAACAGATGGAGAGGATATTTCCAAGAGATGCTATACACTCACTCACTGCTAACCTGTTAAACCAAAGAATAAAAGATGATAATGTAGATCCTATAATCATAAGTGAGCTGCAAGAAAAAATTGCGGAAATGAAAAACGGGAAAACACCATAGTATGGCAGAATGACAAGTGAAATATTGAAAAAATTGGTACAAAATGCAACAGAATTATTACTAAAGATATTTAATGTCACATGGAGAGAAGTACAGATACCAATTGACTGGCACAAGGCAAAGATATTACCGATTTATAAAATGGGCGATAGCACGGAATGCAACAACTACAGAGGAATAACACTTTAAAATACTGCCATGAAAATATACGAAAAAATACTGAACAAAAGAATATATGGAAAAATGTTGAATATATGTTGAATACGGTGAAGGCTGTAGGAAATTCTAGCTTATATACGTTTTTTTTTTCGAACACTATGGTAGGGGAGCCCAGGCGGGGATTTTTGCAGTTACTCGAGCGCGTCAGATTATTACATGGGAGAAACCTACCAGGAAAATGTACCTCTACCATATATTGGCACTTAATGCAGGGGAGTTCGTTAAGGGGGGGCCGAAAAAGAAATATATCCTTAGAAAAACTCGAAATTGTCAGATTAAGATAAGGTAAGTTAAGTATATGCAAAACAGTGTATATTTAAAAAATCTGACGATTTGAGCAGGGCGTAAGGAAATGGGTGATTCCCAAAGTTTCACAAGAAGAAAGCGAATATTTCGCGAAATTAATGACAAATCAATAAACTAAAAAATACATACTCAATATTTTAAATAATCTATCGAATGCTACCAAACACGACTTCCCACGGAGAGGGGTGGGGGGTAAATTTAATATTTTAAAAACGAATCCCTCGAAATTTTGCGAAATGAACATAAGATCGAAAAACTGAAAAATACACTTATTCAATATTTTTGAAAAACCTATCGAATGGCACCAAACACGACCCTCAAGCAGGTGGGGTGGGGGGTTACTTTAAAATCTTAAGAGGAAAGGAACATTTTGACGCCTGTCAAAATTTTAAATGTATTTTAAACGTAATCATTTTTTTCGAATCCTGACAAAACTAATAAGTATTTTTGTAAAATTTAAACGCAGAATGAAACACTACTTTATTACCGAGGGCCGAAAGTCCCTTAGAATGAATAAAAAGTTTCTTTTGAATAATATATTTGCAATTAAAAATCACACTACATTTTCTCTTAGATTTTCACCCCTGTAACTTATTTAAATAAACATTATAGAAGTTTTCAGGGACTTTCGGCCCTTGGTAAGAACGTAATCTTTCATTCAGTGTTTAAATGTTTCAAAAATACTTATTAGTTTTCTTAGGATTCGAAAAAAATTAATCCCCATTTAAATACCATTGCAGCCGAAAATACGTACCTATCCCCTTAAATAGGAACCCCCATTTTTTTATTGCAGATTTACATTGCTTATGTAAAAATCAGTAACTTTTATTCGAGACATTTTTTCAAATTATGGATAGAAGGCGCTATAATCGGAAAAACCATGTTGTTCTGAAGCTATTTCCTTGTGGCATTTTTATAATCAACTATTTTTGTTGAATTTGGTTGTCTTTTTAAAGACAGATCACATGCTATGATTTTTTGTGGCGGATATTCTGTTGGGTTGATTTCATGTAATCAAATAAACTATCTTTTAGTAAAGTCGTCCCAGGAACGCAACTCATCAATATTGGCAATATCATTTTAAAGTCTTCTACTTTAAAATGTATAATAAATTTCTGTATTGCCGATATAAATGACTCAGATTAAACAAATTATTAGAAGAATTTTTTACTAAGCAACCACATTTCTCTTTAATTTAGTATTATTTTGTATTTTGACAACGACACCCGACTTGGGCGTCAAAACGTTAATAAAATAATTTTTTTTTGTAAAATTGTGGCTTATTTCCCATTGAAAATAGTTGATTTCGGAAAAAACGATTGTTGGAAATGGAAAATTAAATTAAAACATGGAAAGTCCCCACTAAAATGGAAAATTTTACTTAATTTTTTTTTGGTTTTAGGACCTAGTCTTCACAACCCAATAGGTCCCCAAAGCGCTCGAGTGACTGCAAATTTAGCATACTTTGCTCCCCTACCACTTTTAAATATTATGAAAAATGATATTCTTTTTAACAAGGATTATAATGCTTTTTTAATTTTAAACTATTTTTATTTTCGGACTAAATTCCATGTTACCGCTTCAACTAAGCTACTTTGGTCCGAACACAGAAAAGAGGATAGAAAAACATTTTTGTAAATAGAGTCGGCATTTTTAGAAATTTTGCCGAGACCGATATGTCGTTTTGATCCTCATCAGGAACCTCATCCGTTATTTTTATCTTGACTGTGCTTATATAAGCAACAATAACAAAATAGAAATAATACCATGCCGTCGAACAAGGGCAAACATCAACTACGCGAATAAAGGAAACAAAAACAGCCGATGAAAAAAGTCAATGTTTCGGTATCCGCAAAAAAATACTATCTCTATCAGTGGCATGGGATGGAGGATGTGGAAACCACCAAATGGGTAAGCGGCTTTTAAAAGCAAGCCACTTTTATTCACCTCCCATTTTTCACGAGCGTGTCGGTGCGATAAGTTTTTGAATGCGATATCATCTTTAAGCGGCTGAACATGGTGTATTACAAACTTTAGATTTAAAACAGTAAAAATCTGTAATATTAGTCAGACTGTATATTATTTAACAAAATAATGATATGATTTTAAAGTCAGTTGAATACGATATTTTCTTTCCCTAATATAGGGCGTTATTTTTCAAATATTTTTCAAAATAACACCCTAGGGTATTAAATTTAAATAACTTGTTAAATACTGTCAAGTTGACAAATAACCTAAGTAAAACTATGGTTACCACAATTACGTTACGACTAGACTAAATGTAACTAAAATATCATTTTAGACATTTTTTCTCCATTGTCGTATTTCGTGATTCCACCTTTTATCATTCAGTCGAGCATTGTGTCATTCAAAGCTCCATTTTAATTTGGCAGCATGTTCTCTTGCGTATTTTACTTTGGTTTTGCTGCTAATCCATTTGTTTGTTTTTTTTTTCTGTAAGTCTCACCCCGAGCATTGATCTTTCTATCGCTCTTTGTGCCTTTATTATTTTATCCATATTGGCCTTGGTGAGTGTCCATATCTGTGAACCATACGTCAGTATAGGGAGAATACACTGTTTGTAAACTCTGGTTTTCAAATATTATTCTATTTTAGTGTTTTTTAAAATCCAACTCAGTTTTCCAAATCCTGCCCACGCTAACCTTATTCTTCTGGTAATTTCGGCAGGTTGATTTTCTTTGTTAACTTTCATTATCTGTCCCAGGTAGATGTATTCGCTTACTGTTTCCAAATTTATGTCGTTCAACGTTATTTTTCTAATGTTCGGTGTATTCTTCATTATTTTTGTTTTTGCCAAGTTCATCTTAAGATCTACTTTTTCCGAAGATTGAAATAGTTGCGTCATCATGGTCTGTAATTCTTCGAAACTTGTAGCAACTATTACATATAATGTCGTCAGCATAACTCAAAGGACTCAGATTTCATTCGTTAAGATTTGTACCTTTATCTACCCAGTTAATGTATTTGAAAATGTCTTCCACTTCCAGTGTGAATAGCTTTGATGAGATAACGTCTCCCTGGCGAAATCCTCTGTTGATTGGCATAGCTTTGGTTTTCTCATCTATGTGTATTTTCACTGTAGCTTTCTTTAAATATTATGTATGAGCATTCTGTATCGGGAATCTATCCTGCAGTTGTATTGCCTAAATAGACTAAGAGCCGCTATAGGTGAAATTTCTTAATCATTTTAGGCACGATGGGACCCTATAACTTAAATAGTAGAACCTAAAAGAAAACGTTTGAACACTGTGCCGTCACGTTTCAGTGGCACATGCGTCGACAGTGGCGCATCAAACTTTCCACTTATGGACGGGATAAATAAATTAAAAGTTACCCTCCCTTACTAATAGAATTACATTTTTTTTATTTTTTTAAGTTCTATGTGATTAACACATAGGATTCAGCGTAACTTTAATCCACCACCCCCTTCCCCCTGCCCCACCATCAAAAAGTTCATTTTTCGTTTTTATTTTTTTTTTGTTGGGATGCAATCAATTTTAAAATTTCAAAAAATTCACACGCATAGCTGAGGCTTTTATCTTCTTCTTCTTAAGGTGCCGAGACCGCTTGTCGATCGTTGGCTCTCATGTTGCGCAGCATATTAACAATCATTGTCTTATTTACAACCGCACGAAATAGTTCAGTGCTAGTTTTCCACAAACCATTGGCGTAGGTTTTTAAGCCAAGAAGTTGTACGGCGGCCCACACTTCTTTTTCCCATTATTTTACGTTGCATGACAAGGTGAAGTATGTCATGAGGCTTTTATAAAACATGCCTATTTTTTATAGACCCATAGGTAGAGTGTACATAACCTCAAAAAATTAAAAGAGATTTTTTTTCCAAAAAAGCGTATAACTTTTTTTGAGGAATAGCTGCAGGTCTAATTTTTTCTTAATCTTGTGTGTTTTATTAAACACTATATTTTTAATTTTTTTCAGATTTTTCCGTAAGGCTCCCCACCTTCAAAAATCCGAAAAACTGCTTTTTGGGGGGTTTTGGGGATTTTCCCTATTTTATAGACTTCATAATATATCAAATCAATTTTGTTTTTATAGGTTATATGTAACTTGAAGTAACTGAGTCCTTTAGAATATTTAAAAATCAAAAAACACGTTCAAACCCCCCAAAACCCCCTTAAAAAACAGTTTTTTGGATTTTTGAAGGTGACCAGCGTTACAGAAAAATCTGAAAAAATTGGAAATATAGTGTTTGATAAAATACACAAGACTAAGAAAAAATTAGATCTGCAGCTATCCCCAAAAAAAAGTTATATACTTTTTTCCAAAAAAAAAAAATTTTTTTTAATTTTTTGAGGTTATGTACACTCAACTTACAGGTCTATAAAAAATAGACGTGTTTTATAAAAGCCTTAACTATGCTTGTGAATTTTTTGAAATTTTAAAATTGATTGCATCCCACAAAAAAAAAATAAAATCGAAAAATTAAGTTTTTGATGGTGGGGGCAGGGAGAAGGGGGTGGTGGGATAAAATTATGATGAATCTTATGTCTTAATCACATAGACCTTAAAAAAATGAAAAAAATTAAATTCTGGTAATGAGGGAGGGTATTTTTTAATTTATGTATCCCGTCCATAAGTGGAAAGTTTGATGCGCCACTGTAGACGCATGTGCCACTGATAAGTGACGGCACAGTGCTCAAACGTTTTCTTTTAGGTTCTACTATTTAAGTTATGGGTCCCGTCGTGCCTAAAATGATTAAGAAATTTCACCTATAGCGGCTCTTAGTCTAAAAGTTTTACGGAGTCCTTTTATAATGCCTTTTCATAATCAACGAAGCCAATGGGCCAATGGCCAATGTACAAGTTCAAGTGATATTCATTGTCTTTCTCTATTAGAAGAAGTCTGACTGTAAGAAGATGATCCGCTTTACTGTAACCCTTTCAGAATCCTACCTGCTTTACCGGTTGATAGCTATCAAGGTTCGAAGTTAACCTATTACTAGTTATTACTTTCATAAACAGTTTGTACATTTGGGACAGCAGGGAGATTGGCCTATTGTTCTTCATATCTACCCTGTCTCATTTTTTGAAGAGAATTGTTTTCAAATTTTCTTTCCAATCATCTGAGACTCCTCAATGAAGGCATTCGTTGAAAAGATTTTTCAATTCTTCGAGAATAAAAATAAAATAAAAATTCCATTTTTATTCAGTTGCAATGCGAAAGCAAAACAGTCTTATTTTTCACTTAGAATACGGAGCGCAATCCAGCACTCTGAATCGACGATTTTCGACTGTTGTTGGAGTCTCATCGGAGAGAACGTAGGTCACTGCTAAAGTGACCAACAGCGAGTGTTCTTCTGTTTTGCTTTCGCATTGCAACTGAATAAAAATGGAATTTTTATTTTATTTTTACACACACCGGCAAAATTAGCCGAACACGTTAAAAATGGGACATGTTTGATGTCTCGTATTTCATAAACCAGTGGTCCGATTTGTGTGATTCTTTTAGTATGTTATAGCCCTATTATTTAAGAATATCGTTGTAATAATATTGTTGCTAGACAGGTAAATACCATTTTATACCGGGTGTACTAATCATACTGTGTTTTTTTCTTAAAGTTTGGAACACCCTGTGGAATATTTTCGCATATGTAAAATATTAGAATTAATACTCGATTGTAGACTTAGGCTTGCTTAACATTTTCCTTTTCGATTCATTTACTTATGTGAGATAATAAAAAAGTTATGTGCGTTAACAACTATCCATGTTTTTCATCAATAAATCCTCATAGTAGGGGAGGAAAGTATACTAAATTTGCAGTTACTCGAGCGTTATGGGGACCTATTGGATTGTGAAGAGTATGTGCTAAAATCAGAAAAAGGTTAAGTTAAGTTTTCCATAAAGTGGGGGACTTTTCAATTTTTAATTTAATTTTCCATTTGAAAACAATCATTTTTCTCCGATTATAGCGCTATCTATCCATAATCCGAAAAAATATGTCGAATAAAAGTTGCTTATTTTTACGTAAAGAATCCAAATCTGCAATAAAAATTGGGGGCTCCTATTTAAGATTATAAATTAAATCCCCCACCCCACCTCCGTGGGGGCTCGTGACACCCCACGGAGAGGGGTGGGGGGTAAATTAAAAATTATAAATACGAGACCTGCGATATTTTGCGAAATGAACATCAGATCGTAAAACTGCAAAATACACCTAATCAATATTTTTCAAAAATCTACCGAATGGCACCAAACACGACCCCCACGGAGGTGGGGTGGGGGGTTACATTAAAAACATTAAAATATTAAATAGGAGCCCCCAATTTTTATTGCAGATTTGGATCCTTGACGTAAAAATAAGCAACTTTTATTCGCAACATTTTTTCCTATTATGGATAAATGGCGCTATAATAGGAAAAAACGATTGGTGGAAATGGAAAATTAAATTGAAAAATGGAGAGTCCCACACTTTATGGAAAACCTAACTTAACTTTTTTTGGTTGTAGCACCCACTCTTCACAATCCACTCCAGGTCCCAAGAACGCTCGAGTAATTGCAAATTTAGCATACTTTTCTCCCCTACTATGAGGATTTATTGATAAAAAACATGGTTAGTTGTTAAAGCACATAACTTTTTTATTTTCCAACATAAGCAAATAAATCAAAAAAGAAAATGTTAAGAAAGCATAATTCTACAATCGAGTTTTAATTTTAATATTTTATATGTGATGGAATATTCCACAGGGTGTTCCGAACTTTAAGAAAAAAACACAGTATGCTTGTTACACCCGGTATAAAATGACATTTACCTGTCTAGCAACAATATTATTACACCGATATTCTTAAATAATGAGGCTATAACATACTAAAAGAATCACTCAAATCCGACCACTGGTTTATGAAATACGAGACATCAAACATGTCCCATTTTTAACGTGTTCGGCTAATTTTGCCGGTGTGTGTATATTGGTCGTTACTTCTTTGAGTAACTAGGTCCATTTTCTGTTGGAATTTACCAGCTGAACAGAGGGGGTCGTGAATTATACGTTTTTTGAATTCCCTCTTGTCTTCTTCGCTTCAGCATCCATCTGGCTTGCAAATTTTAGAAGCCTTGGAGGTGTTACCAAGAAAATGGACCAATATGTTCTCAATTTAAAAATCTTTTAGTAATATTATAATATTTTTAAATATTATTAATATTGCTATTAGGATTGAAAACTACTTCATCTTTCTTCGAGAATAATTTCATTCCCTTCGTTCAACATTTCGGCAAGTATTCCATCTGGGCCAGGAGCCTGATTATCGGAGTCAGCAAATATGCAAGAGTGCATATGCATATGCATTTGCATATTTTTGTATTTCTTTTGAATTTTGCATATAGTGGTATATTTAAAAATAAGTGCATGTAATAGGTTTTCAAAACGAATTGCGCATGTTTCTTGGAATAAAATAGGTACTGCAAATGGAATATTCCAAATGAAAGGAGCTTAAGAAGAAACCAGGTTGATTCTGTATATTCTGCGGTACTGTACTGAGTAAAATAAAATTAGATATAGGAGATAATTACCTTTATGTACGTGTGGATGAAACAATTGACTCTTTTGGACGTTAGATCGCACATTTATTAATCGAATCTCTTAATAATTAGCAAGCTTGTAAATCGCATTTAATTGCTTCCAAGCAGTTTAGCTAATTTGTTTCTTCCTTTAATTGTTCTTAACGAAAAATGTTTGCTTTTTCTTTCAGATGCTGCATCTTCCATGGTTAAAATGGGAAACCATTTGAAATTTTCTTTATCCACGTTTAGTACATACAACTTTCCTAGCACAATATTTAAATAGGGTCTCAGAAGTAATTTGAATTAAATTTCTTCGTGTTAATAATTTAATTTCAAATATGAAAAAAATATTTCTTAAGGCACCTATAAGAACTCAGCTATATGAAGAACATTCGCCGAATCTTCCTCTTCCACCAAAACCTATCGTTAATGGGAAACTTAAGTTCCCCAGGAAGAAAGTTTCCCCTTAATTAAGAAAAGCCAGTAATAATGAAATTAGCTGACGATTCTTCCAAACCACTTACACTTTCCAAAGAATTGCTGAAAAATAAAATAGTACAACAACAACTTTCATACATAAAATCAAACTATGATTTTGTGCCAAGTTGCCTCCTTCAGCTACAGTATACAAGGTTATCTTTATTTGAAGCAGTTAAACTAATAAACAAATTTGACCTATCTTGCAAAATTTTTGTGGGCCAAATTGGCAAACACATTTTAAAAAAATTTAATTCAGTCATTGATAAAAATACTGGTTTTATATTTGTATCTAAGGTTGCAAATGTTTTAGGTCTGGTGTTTGATGAGACACTAAATGTAGAGGCTGAAGTTCTAAATAATTTTTAATACGCTCCTATAACTTCGGTGGATGTAGAACGGAGCTTTTCTATATACAAGCATATGTATACAGATATGCGACATATCGTTTTGTTAGAAAATTTTTGAAAAATATATCTTCACATATTGTTTTTTGAATAAATAATCATGTATATATGTATTTATCTAGTTAAAATAATTGCTTAAAACTTTTATTTTATGTATTTTATAATATACTAGTCCATGTGGTGAGACCGCTCCCGTCTGGAAAAATTTCTGACTCGGTTTCTTTGTGGATTCCTTTTTAAAAATGTCCCCTTTAAACAATTCTGAAGAGTGCCGAGCGGAATTTTTGGGCAGAAATTGTTTAAACAATTTTTTAAGCAAATACAAAAGATCACGTTTTGTGCTCTGGAATATATATTTTTAAATTTTTTCGGTCATTCTAAACAAGAAAGGTATCCTGTAATTTTTCTTAAAAACTGACAGTTTTCGAGTTATAGGCGATTTAAAATCTGAAAAATGCGAAAATACGCATTTTCGAGGCTTAAAAACTCATATTTAAATTAGTATTTTGAGGTTACCAGACACTTAAATTCAATACTAAACATTCAGCTTTAAGATTCTGAAAAGCAATTGTGTCTAATTTTAATTTATACCGTTGTTTTTTAAGTATTAAATATACGTGTTTATCCGATTTTTTTTGCCGGTGCGGCGCGCTCTATTTCAAAAATCTCCTATTTTCCTCGGAAAAATTATTTTTCTAGATTATTTGAGATATTCTAAATAAAATAAGTTTCTTGACATTTTTCTCAAAACTTAACAGTTTTAAAGTTATAAGCGATTTAAAATCCAAATATGCGTTATTTGGCAACAATACATTGTGAAAGAAAAAGAGATGAAACTAATAGAGGTGGAAATGATCGTTATAAACGTATACATTAACATTACATTACATAGTTTCCCACCTTTAGACGTCTGTGACAGGAGTTTTTTTATAAAATTCTACTATCACAGTGACAGTTGTCATACTCCTCTGATACGTCTAAAGGTGGGAAACTATGTAATGTAATGTTATTTTATACGTTTATAACGATCATTACCATCTCCACTAGTTTCATATCTTTTTGTTTCGCAATGTATTATGATTTCCATCTATTGCGCTATTTTGACGGTTATTATCGCGCACATCACTGTATATAAATGTTATGACCTTTTCTTTATTATTTTGGAATGAATGTACCTACCTAGTACCTGAATACTGGAATCTTGTTATTTCGACATAATTAGATAACATTAAAAATTTTTCTCGTTATTTTATCTAGTTTATGTTTTCCATGAATAAATTAATTAATAAATATATCACATGCTCTTCCCGATTTATTCTAAGAACACATGGCAACACTGCCATGTTTTCATTTCATTATATCCGAACTTATCGCACCCCATAACTAAATGCTGTCCTTAAATTTTATTGAAATATTATTTCAAAATAAATAAAATAAACCACAGTACGCCAGATGCCAAAATTAAATCTCTTTAGCATAAATAATTATCTCCGCCACTGGCACTGTGCCGCATTTTGTTTTTATGACGCTCGATTAGATGATCATTTATCTTTTATTTTCCGTTGTAGCCATATCGGCGTGTATTTGTCGTTTAACGTAGGTGCAAACGTGAGCTTTGCTCTCTATCTAATGAGCTTTTGATAAACTTTTATGTGCGCAAATATGGGTTTTGAAATGACATTCAACGGTGCTTCAATAGCTTAACAGCCAATGAAAATTTTCTCATTTTTTACATACCTGTCCAAGGAGAAAATGTATGTGGTATAAATTTTAGTATTTTGCTTTTGAGTTACGCCTCAGTAGTTATTTATTTATGAGTTGTTTAAGTGTACAAATATGGTTAAGTATCCATTAAGAATCTATAATCCAGATCTGAACTTAATAGGTCATCATTTGAAGGAGTACTATTTTTGATCTTTAACCGCTTATGCCTTTTAAGGTACTGTATTATGTATTACTTTTATTATATTACAGTAATATAGGTTCATATAATATACCTAATATTAATTTCCCACATATAAAGCAATTTCTAATGTTCTATGAACAATTGCAACAAATAGTACTTAGATCAAGTTAGGGGAAAGATGATACTACTGGGAGATTTTAACGCTCGGATAGGCCACCAGGTAATATCAGGAATTAAGCAAAATCGTAATAAATATCTTAAAAACGAAAATGGAGAACACATAATAAACTTCTGCATGAATGACCAACTTAGAATAGCAACATTTTTTTTTTGACCACAATGATCAACACAACCAGGCGAGGATACAGGGGGGGGGGGCAACGAATCCATGGACCCCCTATTGTATTTAGTCTATAAGTATTATTTTATTATTTATTATTTTTTTCTGTTAATCTAAACTTTAAGCCACCGGTACAACACTAAATTACACGACAACCGCTTACAAAGAATTGAAAGAAGCCATAAAATCTAATAAAACACCCTTCTCTGAAAAATAATCTGCAGGCGCATTTGTTTGGGTACCGGTGGAACCATAAATAACGGAAATATTTTTCCCAATTCAAAGAATAACAAAAATGATATTTTAAAATGCAAATACATTACACTGGGTATAAAACCTTATTTCATGAGAAGTCACGTTTTAAATTTGCGATACAATAATTAGTCACAAGCTAGTAAAAGCAATTCAAGAATTCTTGAAAATTGACTAAACTCTGTTGCCAAATCCACCCGCTAAAAAAATTTTCTAATAAATTTGATTTTTCGGTAGAAAAAAATGGTGGGATGTAAGTAGCATTATGTTGCTTTATATGCCATTAGACTGAAAACTTAGACTTTTGATAGCAGTTGCCGCTAGGGCATCTATTCCATTTCGTTCGTTGCCATCCGTGACTGCACGCCGGGGTTTGTTTTGGTTGGATCGGGGAGAGCAGCATATGTGCCTCCTGATGAGAGACTAATAAGTTTCGAAACCGGTAGAGGTGCTTGCGGCACTCTCTGATTGGACTAGAATATCGCGCGGCTGTAGTTTCGTGTTGCAACGACATTGAAAATGGTTATTCATTTTTGACTTACTTTACTCTGTTTGGAGTACAAAGGGAACTATTCTCGTTGGAACTTTACCGCGCTGAGCAGATGGGACGTGAATTATATATTGTAAAATTCCCTCATCTTCCTTAGTCTCGGCATCCGTATGGCTTGCAAATTGTAGAAGCCTCGGAGGCGTAACCAGAGAAGGTTCCCATTGTTTTCATTCTGGTGGGATGTAGAGTAGCATTATGTTGCTTTATATGCCATTAGACTGAAAACCTAGACTTTTAAAAAAAAAAAGAGAATTAGGTAGATCGGTAGATTTGACAGGTATTTGGTAGATCTACCGAAAAATCGGTAGCTGTGGCATCACTGTATTTGAGGTAAGTCTGCCCCCCTATTATGAATTTCTAGATCCGCGCCTGAACACAACGATACATTATACATTCAATAATAAATAACAGCACTGGACAAATATCTGCATATGAGATAGATTATGTTGTAACCAACAAAGATATACATCCATCAAAAATAATCGACGTAAGGTGCCTCAACTGACTAGATGTAGGTAGCGGCCACAGCCTAATATTATGTAAAATATGAATCATCATGAAACACTTCACACCAAAGACAGTAGCACCGACACAAAAGAAAAATCAGAGTCGACGGACTAAATACAAACTCCATGGAATACTTATACAGAAAAAAAATCAGGGAATATTTCTGAGACTGAAATATTAGGAAACGACAACATCGAGGAAAGCTAGATAAAACTCAAAGATAACATAATATGCCGCAACAAAAGAAGACCCCATGGTTTAAAGGGGAAGGGGAATTGAAATGCGAAGAAATGTGGGAGCCTTTTTCCAATTAAATTCAGAACAAAACAAACACAATAGGCATACAGCAACTATAAACGAATTAGAAAGGGAACGAATACTTTATTGAGACAAATAAAAACGGAGCACTGGCAAAGTTTCTCAAAACAGATGGAACACAACTTCTACTTAACACAAAAAGAAGTACGTAGAATTAACAGAGGACAAAGAAAAGAGATGAACCAAAGTTGATGACAAAGATGAGAAATAATTTAGTCAGAAAATTAAAAGGGAATACTGGCAGAGCTTTTCAAAATAGATGGAACATGACTTCTACGGAACACAAAAAGAAGTACGTAGAATTAACAGAGGACAAATAAAAGAGATGAACCAAAGTTGATGACAAAGATGAGAAATAATTTAGTCAGACAAATTAAAAGGGAATACTGGCAGAGCTTTTTAAAAGAGATGGAACACGACTTCTACAGAACACAAAAGGAAGTAGGTATGGAGAATTATCAGAGGACAAAGAAAATAGGTGAACCAAAGTTGACGACAAAGTTGAGAAATAATAAAAAGGAAACACATTCAAAATTTGCAATAGACAGTCCGAGATAGCTGAATATGTCGACCCTCTCGACCTCTTCATTTGTTGTCATTAGCGCCCCGAGATCTGTATTGCGCCGCTGATGACTATGCATTTGGTTTTACTAATATCTAAGCCGCACCTTAGGCCGATGCCACATTATGCGTTTTGACCGGATGCGGTGAAAACGCATCCGTTTCCAACGCAACCGGACCGACCTGTCACACTATGCATTTAGTCTGGTGCAGTTTGTAAGCGCGTACCGATGACTCAAAACGCATCCGTTTCCAACGCAACCGGACCGATTTGTCACACTATGCGTTTTCACCGGATGCGGTGAAAACGCATCCGGTCAAAACGCATAATGTGGCATCGGCCTTTAAGCACGCAGTTCTCATGAGGTCCAGTAAGATCTGCAAATCATTAAGGCTGATGGCTAGTAGTATCACAGTATCGTGGGCGTCGTAGAGATTGCTGATGTATTGTCAGTTAATTCGGATTCCCATCTCTATGTTCGTGCGAGCTTCAGTGAAAATTTCTTGAAAGTATACATATATTAAATAGAGGCGCAGAAAGCACACAACCCTGCCTTCTGACTCGCATTATCTTAAGATGGTCAATCAACTTTCGTATGATCCTGACTTGAGTACGCTGGTTCCAATCTTCTTCTTCTTCAGATGCAAATCCACTAATGGATGTTAGCGATCACATTTTCCATTAACTCTGTTTCATGCAATGTGTATCAGAGAAACACAGAGTTGTCCCAGATACTCCCTTTTCCTTTTCTTGATGGTTTCGAAAAGTTGACATTCTTGGTTGATTCTCTTAAGAACATCTACATTTGTGACTTTCGCCGTCTATGGTGTGTTTAGGATACGGCGATAAAGCCACATTTTGAAGGCTTCTAATCTGTTTATATCCCTCGTTTTGAGTGTCCAGTCCTCTACGCCATATAGCAGCACCTAGCCTACGTAGCACTTAGTAAACCTTAGTCTCAGTTGAAGATCGAACTCTAAACAGGTCAGTACCTTCCTGAATTGTACGAAAGCTTGTCGAGCTTGTTCAATGCGATATTTTACTTCCCTGTCCGAGGTCCAGTCTTCAAACAGCCACGTTCCCAGGTATTTAAATTTGCTCACTATTTCAATGGACTTGTTATTCTGTGTTATGGTGGAGTTTTCAAGTGCATCCAAGTTTATATAGACGATCATGAATTTGGTTTTTGAAGTTATACTTCTTTAGAGGCACGAGGGTGAATTTTTACATTCCCTGGCGCATGCGCACACCGACAGTATGGTATTAAATGGTATTAGTCGCTCAAATCGTATACGGGATCTGATTCGGTGTTAAAATCTTCTGCCAATAATTGTTCAATATGGAGATTATAGATAAACAAAAATGTTGTGTATATTAGTTTTTATTGTTGTGATGGCAGAGAAAATAGCAAGTTTATAATTATTGTAGTGACTTTTTAAATAGTTTTTAAAAGTAGTTTAAAAATGTTTCCGTATCCTAATAAAACATTACATAGGTACCTACCTATTTGGAAAATTTAAAATGAACCTACCAAAATAGTATATTATGTAATGCATTGATTTTACATAATTTCATTACCATCAAAATTTCTACCAATATTCACCTAATATATTGTTATTTCACAAAATATTCCTTTAATTCCGCAAAAATCAAACTAATTTGATTAAATTCATATAAGTAATAAACAAGTGTCAAAAAGTTTATGGTGTAAACGTTCAGTTGGTGTATATATAGTGGGAAAGTTCTTTGATTTTCGATCGACGGGAAGTGGGTTCGATTCCCAATGCAAGTTACTATTTTTTTTATTTTTTTTTATAAATTTTATGATTGTAATTATATTATTATATATTTTTTTCAGAAAATACGTATTTAGTTAAAATTTTTGGCAACAATTATTGTTCAGAAATCATTTATTTGTGGTATTTCTCAATGTGTTTGTGTGCGTTTTATTCTTTTATTTTTTTAATTTTTGGTACTGTTTTAATAAAAATTTTTGGAAAGTAGTAAGTATTAAAATTAGTTTAATATTTAAATTAAATATAAATAAATTGTTTAAATTCTATTGATTTCGTTAAAATCATATAATAGAAGTATGTATAACTTCTTACGTGCGGACAAAGTACACATATTTTTTTTTGGTATTAATCTCAAATCCTATTCGCTTACTGTATTCCCCGATTATAGTGACAAATTGTTGAAGATCGGCTATGTTGTCACAAATTAAGAGAGCATCATCAGCATATTGTATGTTTTTGATCAATAATCTATTCATTTTGATTCCCATCTCTTCATCTTCCAAAGACTCTTGAAATATGGCTTCCGAATAAATGTTAAATAAAAGAGGGGGAAGCTCAGATTCCTGTCGCACATCCCTGGTTCCATTACAAATTCGTAATTATTCGAATGTTCTTGCTCATCTATTCTTACTGTTTGTAGCAGCTATGGTTTTCTGGTGTTGACTTTTAAATTTTTCATAAAAAATATAACGTAATATTCTAATTTGCCGAATACCTTCAAATAGACTAAACCGCGCTATTTAGGATTAACGAAGTAGGTACTTTATTATATTGTTATATAAAAAATTCATGTATTAATTGCCATTTGTTCAAAACATTTTAATGTTATTTTATTTTGCATTTTAAACCTTATTGAAGTTATTAATAATTTCGAGGTGTTCAGGTCTGTTTATTCAAATAATGTACTTCCAACATTATAAAATATGTATACTTAGGATCTAATGGAAATAAATTACTGTATTTATTTTACGATATTAAATGAATTTTACTCGTACATCAGGCAACGAAAGTTATATGTATATATACGCAAAACGTATAATACTATGGAACTCTTTAACAAAAAGAAGCATTAACGTTTATGTTAAATTCTGGATCATATAGCTATATTCTCTATTCTCATAAAACTTGTCTAGTTTTATTATGTAAAAAATCATCGGACTGGCAGACACAGGCGCGGATCTAGAAATTCATAATGGGGGGGCCAAATTTACCTCAAATATCAAATATTAGATATATTTTCCAGATTTAGCCATACGACTCACACTTACCCTAAGGATAAAATACACTATATAATCCCAGATACCTACGGTATCAAAAGGATTGATAGACAATTCACGACTATTAATCTCACTGGTCGTTATTTACCATAAAGATTAACCTTTCTACCACCAATGGGTAGGTACGCATGGATTATCTAGTAAAATACAAATTTTTATGTCTTTTTTGTATCGCAAATTTGAAACGTGACTTTTCATGAGATAAGGTTTATACCCAGTGTAATGTATTTGCATTTTAAAACATCATTTTTGTAATTGTTTGAATTGAAAAAAATATTTCCGTTGTTTATGGTTCCACCGGTACTCAAACAAATGCGCCTGCAAGTTATTTTTCAGAGAAGGGTGTTTTATTAGATTTTACGGCTTCTTTCGATTCTTTGGAAGCGGTTGTCGTGTAATTTAGTGTTGTATTGATGTATTAAAGTTTAGAGTTAACAGAAAAAAATAATAAATAATAAAAAAATACTTATAGACTAAATACAATAGGGGTCCATGGACCCGTTGATCCCCCCCTGTATCCGCGTCTGGGCAGAGGATTGGAAACTGTGTCAGCTTTAGTCTCAAATATTTATACAGAGTGGGCCAAAGAAAAGAGTCCACCTCGATATTTGGCAGTATTTAACAGATTTTAAGGAAATGTAGAAACAGGTCGATATTTGATCTAAGGGGAACACATTTTTACGGTACATACATCTGTCATTTATCAACCCACTCCCTACCATTTCCCCCACCCGGTACTTTTAAATGGGGAATAGAGGTCGTGTGCTACCTAATTTGAAATGTTATTCAATTCTCTATACAGTAATATTAACGTTGACATAATTATTTATACAGGGGGTCCGAGAAAAATTATTTTGAATTAAATTAATTGACACAAAAAGAAGAATATATGCAATTTATTTAAGTCAAAATACATTCTACTACTGACAGAAAACAGAGAAAAATGTCTATTTAACAAATAAATGTTGTTTTTCGCTTAAATTCAATATTCAACCTACCAAGAGGCAGATGGATGGCAGCTTGAACATTGAAATTAAGCGAAAAGCAATGTTTATTTACCAAAAAACATTTTTTCTGTTTTGTCACAGCAGCAGATTGTATTTTGAATTAAATACATTACATACATTCTTCTTTTTGTGTCAATTAATTTAATTAAAATATTTTTTCTTTCAATTATTTTAATTATTGATACCTTATAACCTGTATAAACATTGCAATACCTAATAGAACATTTGTCCTTAATTTTTGTTGGATGTATAAAATTTTTATATCCGCATACTTTTTTTCTCTTGATTTAAAAATTGAAAGAAAACAATAATTAAATAAGATCATCAGTACATTTATATTTTTATTTGATATTTTCATCTACATCAATTCTTTATGTATAATAATCCATATATTAATAATATCTTTGCTAACAGACAAGACAATACCAAATAGGTATTCGTATTTTCTGCTAAAACTTTATTATCCTTAATTTATCGTACCTTTTATATTTAATGAGTATTTGTATTTCAAACAGTAAAGCAATAATCCCATTTAATTCCCCATTTTCTAAAGCCTAAAGCGAATATCCTCAATAATTAATAACCTAACTTTTCATCTCTTAATACATTCTTCCACAGAACACTAACCCCGCCGTATTCATAGCCTGATGGTGTTTGTTCCTACGTTTTGTGATATGACGGTAGAAAATTCTGATAATTTTCAGGGGATAAATTAGGCCAGTATTTAAGGTACTAAAGTAAATATAATCGTAACCTTTAGAAATGTGAGTAACTGTAATTACTACAGCAACTCAATAAAGAATATATTTTGGAATGCTTGGCACCATATACAAAGAAGAAATATCTTTGAATGCTCTAGCAACACAGGAATTTCGTTTCTAAATGCAGCGTATAAAATCTTCCCCACAATACCAACGCATGACACCATACTCAGAAAGAATAATAGGAAAATACCAGTTACAGAGGAGAGAAATCGAGAATTCATCACACTGCAACCCTGAGACAATTTTTAGAAAATCACTGGAATTTGGGACAGGTACCTACTCACCGCATATTTATAAACTACAAAGCAGCCTATGTCTCTGTAAGTAGAAGAGAAATGTTTAGAACAATGAAATACCTAGTAATTCTAAATCAGTTGGTAAGTTTAACAAAACTACCTCTTGAAAAAAAAAAAAAAAAAAAAAAATTAAACACCAAACAGTGTAGCGATCATCGCACTATCAGTCGGATGAGTCGTGTACCTACTTAAAATTTTCTTGAGAATACTGCACTTAAGAATTTATAACAAAATAAAAGTATCTATAATTAACCGAAACATAGTTTAGTTTCAGAAACAACCATGGAACCAGGGAAACATTATTTAGTTTGCAGGACATAGTTCAAAGATGCAGGGGTATGGAACAACCAATATATAATATGTATTTTATAGTCTACGATAAGGCCTTTGACCGAGTTACCCACGACAAAATGATAGGTGTCTTGGAACAGGTGGGAATTGATCACCAGTGCCTTTGTATGATCAAAAATTTTTATAAAAACATTGTAACATCTATATCATTTACGACCGAACTAACTTCTGATAAAAATAAGGTACCTGATGTTCACAGTGGATTGCACGCTCAAGAAGCATCGACAGCGGGAACTTCTATACATTGACCAAAGGTATAAGTTCGTTATTAGATACGTCTACTATAAACAACTATACCAAAGAAGAAAATCTTGAAAAACATTTTTGGACGCTTTCAACATATTATGTGGTTATTCGCTTTTCAAAAAAATTTATAGTCAGGAAGGTGGTGGAGGTATAATTGGTGATATGCGTGGTCGCCATAGAAACAGAGCAAATGATGTAGAGTAAAATGCACGGGAAAACCATACCATTTAAAAGAACTAAGTTAAAATGATATCTTAAATCAATGTTAAACAAAATACCTAATTTTCATTTAGACATAGATAAATGCTAAGTTTTCTGCTTGAAAGTACAATATAAAAATATATAAAGAACAA
The DNA here is from genome assembly GCF_917563875.1 of Diabrotica virgifera virgifera. Taxonomy (NCBI): domain Eukaryota; kingdom Metazoa; phylum Arthropoda; class Insecta; order Coleoptera; family Chrysomelidae; genus Diabrotica; species Diabrotica virgifera. The sequence goes on along the minus strand of NC_065446.1, from coordinate 26,665,409 downwards.
CCACATGTTCTCAGTTTTTAGTACAACCTTATTTCTGATCAATTATCATTTATAAATCTAGAATACAAACCAAAATTGAGCAAAATGGCTACCAAATACGGGAATAAAAATATACAAGATTTATGGGAAGTTCTAATTCCTTTAGCATAAAAAATAACGGAATACTTTAAATAACAACTTCAAAATATAAAGATATTGTTGTTTTGTGCTCTAGTAAAGCTACACCAGAGCAATATTGCAGTTTTTATTTCAATCTTCCCCACTCTCAACAAACACAATATTCGGATGATGATCCTGAATAAAAGTTTGCCAGGGGTTAATTTTGTTTTTTTTTTTTAATAAAATATTACACTCAAATTGTTTTATAATTTGTGAACGTTCATTTTGTAGTACGTAAGTAAATTTAACAGATATTACTTTATTTACTTCTTGTTAGTATGTATGGGAATTCCTAGATACTTGTTTGTGTAAAAAATCATGTTTTTAGTAAAATCAATAAAAAAATATTAATAATCAGTTTATTCTGATATTTACTCTTAAAAAAAATTAAGTAAAATCCTTTATGAAAGGTAAAAGTATAATTTATTAAAATTCCCTAAAAAGGGCTACATCACTTATGCAGAACGTTTTCGATCTAATTACAGATCATCCTCAGTGCTGAACCTAAAATAAGTACATAACCTAATAAGTTAAAGCAAAATTTAAAATGTTGACCAAGGTTGAAAAAAAGTTTAGGTTATACTCTCAGGATGCTCACATGCTAAGCCACCAAAATTGAAAATATTTGGGTAAAATCCCTTCAAAATTATACAGTTTTGGAAAACATGGTAAATAGTTACTTATAACAATTCTAGTCAATGTTTCAATGACTGTAATTTTAAAGGGTTTTTGCCCAAATCTTATTAATTTTGGTGGCTTAGCATGTGAGCATCCTGTGAGTATAACGTAACCTTTTTTCAACCTTAGTCAACATATTAAATTTTGATATAACTTATTAGTTTATTCTTATTTTAGGTTCAGCATTGATGATGATCTGTAATCAGATCGAAAAGGTTCTACATATGTAACGTAGGCCTTTTTAGGGAATTTTAATAAATTTTATAACTTTTATAAAATATTTTACTTAAATCTTTTGTGATATATGGTATACAGCCAAATGCAGGAAAACCTTTTTCCTTGTGGATTTACTAATTAGCTACCATGTATATGCACCTAATCAAAGAAGTATAATTGAGGGGGCCAGACGTAAAAGGGTTTAAGTGCAGTTTTGATAGTTCTGAGATAATCAGCTTCAAAGTTGTTTGAGTTTTATAAATTCTAGGAGTCATTAAACTAAAATATGTCCAGTGTACGATGTACTATAAAATGATAAAAATATAAGGGTATTTTATTACTCTTACTGTATCCTTCCTTTTTTTCAATTATTAAAAAAATTTACTTGAATCGGTACATGGTGTGGATAAATGTTACTGGTAAAACGGTTCAAGTGCAGATGTTAACTACATATCATTTTTGTCACAGCTGTTATCCACAGTGTAACTACAGCTGGCACGTTTGCATAATACTTAATTAGTCTTCAAAATTGTTCTCAAATTTAGTATTTTTTTACTTAAAAAATAATCCTGTATTAACACGGGTTTACACATTACAGAATACTAAAAATAGTTTTGTGGTAAAATCGTTCAAGCTCACTTAAACCCGTTTATTACTATTTGTTTTTACAGAATACTAAAAATAGTTTTGTGGTAAAACGGTTCAAGCGCACGGTTAAATCTGTTTACTACCAAAGCAAATTGCAATTGTTTTCAGTGAACTAAATGTAATGGCGATAGATGGCGACTATAGGGCGAAATATGCTTAAATCGTTTTACCACAACGTTCTAATACCATTTAAGTATGCGAATCTGTACTTAGAGTAACATTTCAAAATAGTGCACTTAAACCCTTTTACTTCTAACCCCCTCAATTGTTATATATTTTGTTGAAATATCATTGTATAAACCAGTTACAACGATCTTAATCTAAAATTCTTAAAAAAGTGGTATTGTAACTCAGGAACTTGACCTAAATCAGGACCAGTAATGTTAACAACAATGTCATACGTGAAAAAGAAAAGCTAAGGAAAAGTTATACAATCTTCTTCTTCTTCTTAGCCTTCTATCGTCCACGTTTGGACATAGGCCTCTCCCAACTCCTTCCATCGGTCTCTATCCTGAGTAACATATTTCCAATTCGTTCCGGCTACTCTTTTAATATCAAGATAATAGAAATAATAAAAGTTATACAATAGGGAATAAGAAAACTGCAAAAAAATATAAAAGCTGACGCAGTAAAAAAAATAAAATATTGTGGCAATTTTTTTAATTCGCTCTCCTGTAAACTAAGCAAAGGTGAGTTACAATGTTTTTCATAATATCAGGTGTCGCTATAATGTACGGTATAGGTCTGGATCCCCCTTATGAAAAAAAAAGTTGATTAATAGCAAGCAAAAAATTTGTTAATAGTTAAACGGTGTCTAGTCGGACAAAGTTTGATGTATGGAAATACTGGAACAGGGGAAGTTTTAATTGTGGAACAGGTTAAAAATTTGAAACGTCAGACTACGAAAACGTCTTATGTATTTTGTCAGGCAGGGCTTCCAATTGATTTGTTACCTTTTCATTATGCAAAATCCAGACTGCTATTTATCACCAAGTGGGCATTTTAAGTCTGACACGCAGAACATGTCAAATGACAGGAATTATGACAGGTGATAAATAGCAGTCTGATTTTTGCATGATAGTTTAATGAAAGGGTAACAAATCAATTGGAAGTTCTGCCCGACAAAATACATGGGACGTTTTTGTAGTCTGACGTTCCAAATTTTTAACCTGTTCCACAATTAAAACTTCCGCTGATCCAGTGTTCCCATACATCAAAGTTTGTTCGACTAGACACTCTTAAGATATTAACAAATTTTTAGCTTGCAATTAATCAACTTTTTTTTCATACGCGGGATCCAGACCTAGTTAGTAGGGATAGCGGCTGTTGACAAAACCGTATTTCGGTTATGCCGGTTTTTCTTGCTTACGGTTTAACCTGGTGGTTATAACCGGTCAAAAAACCGGCTATTCCAAAAACCAATGTTCGGTTATTTAATCAACAGCCAATATGCATTGGGTTACAATGTTACATTTACATTGCATTTTATTTTGCGATACTCCATTCGAATCAATATCAATATTATCGGTATTGATACTATTGCCAGAATATGTCGATACCAATATAAGCAGTTCAGGATGGATTGTAGCAGGGCATACCTGGATGCATTTCTCATAATGTGTGCGAAATATTATATTTTTTGAGATTTTATAGTGGTCTCGATTATTTTTCATTCTTCTGAGGACGTCCCCCTACGCGAACTCGTCAGTCAATGAGATCTTAAGTATTTTCCAATATGAGAACATCCCAAATGTTTCCAATGTTCTGCACGTATCTTCGTTTAAGATCCACGATTCAACACTGTAAAAAAGGACAGAAAAGACGTAGCATTACCGCATTCTTACGTTTATACCAGGTTTTTAGCCAGGTTGTGGCTTTTGAAAGAGGCCCTCATCCGATTGAATGTGGATCTAGCTTTTCCGATGAGCGCTCTGGTTGTCTTATATCCTGGTTGTTGGTCCATTTTTTATTCGTTATGTTACCGAGGTAGCTGTAGTTCATCATCACCCGCTATATTGGGATTTGGTTGGCGTAACTTTGACTTTCCATTATCTTTTTCTTGCTAATCACCATGAGCTTTGTGCTCTATATTTACAGTAATCCATAACTTTGGCACACTGATGAATAAATAGTAACTCTATATTACGAGGGTTGAGAACCATGGAGTTCTAAGCGACATTTTGTACAAAATCGGTTTTTTATTCTATTTCTATTTATTAAGGAATTCTGCATCGAAAGTTTTTTGAAATACGTTGAATTCTTTCTAGAAGCGGCCGTGTAATCAATAATGAAGTATAGTTTCAAGTACGTGAAATATTTTCAGGTTGGGTTCATAAGGTTCCAAGTGACATTTTACGTCAGAAATAAAGTAAAAATTTGTTGATTCGTGATATATTCAATAAAAAAGAGAGATTTAATTAGGTTTTTAAGCTTAATTTAGAAAAAATATTTTTTCTTATTTTTTGTTATGGTTTTCAATTTAAGAATAAATAATATTCGCTTTATTTTGAAATTTATTGCTTAATTTCACCAATTGCGCTAACAAGATTTTGGAAAATTGAAAATTATCTGTGAACTGTTTACCTTATAATCCCATAAGGTTTTAAGTACAAGGCTTATAATGCATTAAGGTTCCAAGTACACTGCAGAAGTCGTAAAAATAGTACAAAATCATACAGTAGAATCGTACTTATGACATTATCTAACTTGACGCGTTGTCACAACTTACTTCACTGTAGTATAAAATAGTTTATACAGTCCTATAGACAGTTACTATAGACATTTACAGTCCTTAAAATAACGAGGTTATGACAATTTAAAATTAGAAATTTATTTCGTAAAAAAATTGTGAAATGTTGCTTGGAACCTTATTGTTCTCAGCCCTCGATTAGTCAAATCCGTGTTTGTCGTTTAGCCAATATAAGGTGGAAGAATAATATAAAATATTATTATGTACTCGCTCTCTAGCTTATAGATTCTTTTATATCAGCTTATATACGTTTTTCTTGAAATATAAGAGGATGGACTAATATATATGGACACCATAATATATAAAAAAAACTCCCCATTTTTTCTCCGAAATTATTATTTTTTTCAGAGAGGTAACTTATCCGGTTTTTCACCGGTTACTACTTTAAAAAAAAATACCGGTTATAACCGGAAAAAAAAACAACCGGAAGAACCGATTATTGCGGACTAAAAAAATACGTTTTAGGTTATAGCCGGTAGGTTTAGGTTTTTCCCGTCCCTAATGTACGGGTACCCCAGGCTGTGGGTGAAAAATAGGTCGATTTCAGGATATAATTCAGGAATTTTGAAACCTATCAGGTGTTGTAAACGACGATGCCAGGAATAACTTCTACTAAAATGTAACCAAAAATATTGTGCGCATTTTTATTGCGATTTTCATCTGTTAAATTTGCAATTTTTAATGATTTTTAATTTTGCAGCTTAGGATATTGATTTTAGAGAAAAACTTTTTAATAGAAAGTTGTAGCAAATTAAAAAACCTACAATTTGAGGTATGGTAAGTTTAATTTTGTTAATTGGATATTGCAACACAGCCTGCGAAATATCCAAAATGGCCGTTTCTTACAATTGCATTATTTATTGTACAAATATTTTTTTTTTAATTTTTAAAGCTTTAAAATGAAGATCTTTCAATGCCAAACATAAAAAAAAAAATTGTAACGCCAGATTAACGAATTTGTTGCTTAGATATTATAAATTGTTTATCTCAAGAGGTCAAATGTCGAAGGCTATAACTTTTTGAAAAAAAAAATGTAGAGAGTTGGTGAAACATCCAATCTCCTTCTAAAGAGTTATGTTTTTATATTCTGATGTAAATAAATACGTAAAACATTTTTAAACCTCTAATTTTTGGGTTTGAAAATAAGGGAGCAATTTCGTTATAAACATTTAGAGCTGAAGCGGCCCTGTACATCCTATGAGTTTCTAACTTCATATTATTGTTACTGAAGATGAAACGAAGATTTACAAAAAAATAAAAAATTTCTACGACCAACTGAAGCCGAGATAATTTTTGGGTTTGAAAATAAGGGGGCAAATTTCGTTATATACACTTAGATCTGAAGCGGCCCTGTACATCCTATGAGTTTCTAACTTACAGATTATTGTTGCTGAAGACAAAACGAAGATTTATAAAAAAATAAAAATTTTGTACAACCAACTGAAGCCGAGATAATTGTTTTTTTTTCTTAAAGCGTAGTGCCTTTATTTATAACAATTAAGAAATGATTTTACAGTCATTAACTAAAGAAAGACTTATGTTATCTTAAAATAAAAATTATTATAAAATATAACTATATTTATTTATTAAAAATTATTTTTAAAATCGGTGCTTTTGCAAGCGGCCGAATTTTGCAAATCGCCCGGCTCGCTTCAAATCCGCGCGCTCGGAAAATTTTTACGTAACTTGTATTAAATTTTGTCAGAAAACAATTTAATAATATTACCATTATAATATAGTCTATTTACCACTGTATTTGTTTTTCTTGATAATCTTTTATATGTGAAATTTCATTTCTGAAAAAATAATATTACAAAAATGATACATATAATATATGAAATATATAACTATATTTTTAATTTTTTCATTGTTATATAAATATAATAATAATAATGTTACTTCTTACTATAATATAAAATATAAAACTTTTTCTTCTTGTAGTGACTATTCGTTTTGGATTTCACATATAAAATTTTATCAAGAAAAACAAATACAGTAGTAAATAACTGTATATTATAATAGTAATATTATTAAATTGTTTTCAATCAAAATTTAATACAAGTTACGTAAAAATTTTCCGAGCGCGCGGATTTGAAGCGAGCCGGGAGATTTGCAAAATTCGGCTGCTTGCAAAAGCACCGATTTTAAAAATAATTAAATGTAATTAAATTTTATAATAATTTTTATTTTAAGATATTATAGTTTTTCTTTAGTCAATGACTGTAAAATAATTTCTTAATTGTTATAAATCAAGGCACTACGATTTAAGAAAAAAAAAATCATTATCTCGGCTTCAGTTAGTGGTAGAAAATTTTTATTTTTTTATAAATCTTCGTTTCGTCTTCAGCAACAATAATCTGTAAGTTAGAAACTCATAGGATGTACAGGGCCGCTTCAGCTCTAAATGTTTATACCGACATTTGCCCCCTTATTTTCAAACCCAAAAATTATCTCGGCTTCAGTTGGTCGTAGAAATATTTTATTTTTTTTAATCTTCGTTTCATCTTCAGCAACAATAATCTGTAAGTTAAAAACTCATAGGATGTACAAGGCCGCTTCAGCTCTAAATTTTTATAACAAAATTTGCCCCTTTATTTTCAAACCCAAAAATTAGAGGTTTAAAAATGTTTTACGCATTTATTTACATCAGAATATGAAAATATAACTTTTTAGAAGGAGATTGGATGTTTCACCAACTCTCTACAATTTTTTTTCAAAAAGTTATAGCCTTCGACATTTGACCTCTTGGGATAAACAATTTATAATATCTAAGCAAAAAATTCGTTAATCTGGCTTTACAATTTTTTTATGTTTGGAATTGAAAGATCTTCAATTTAAAGCTTTAAAAAATAAAAAAAAAATTATTTGTACAATAAATAATGCAATTGTAAAAAACGGCCATTTTGGACTTTTCGCAGGCTGTTTTGCCATAACCAATTAACGAAATTAAACTTTTTTTTTCTCTGATTCTGGCTTTGGAGAAATTAAACTTACCGTACCTCAAATTGTAGGTTTTTTAATTTACTACAACTTTCTATTAAAAAGTTTTTCTCTAAAATTAATATCCTAAGCTGCAAAATTAAAAATTATTAAAAATTGCAAATTTAACAAATGAAAATCGCAATAAAAAAAAGCGCACAATATTTTTGTGCGCTTATATATTTTGTGAAAAAATTCCTGAATTATATCACGTTTTTTCACCCACAGCTTGGGTAGGTTACACTTTTCTTACTACGGTGCGAATCATTCTTATTTCATCCGGCCTATAATACCAACTGGTGTGGGGAATGTGGTTTAATACTATTTTCCTAGTTTCCCGGAATGTGCAGTAATTTTACAGGATATTCAGGACCATTTGCCTGTGAGAGAATTAAACTTCTACTTCATTCTGAGAAGCTTAAACCTTTCGACGTTTTCTGGGTTAAAATTTTCACACTTCTTTTTAGTTCTCGAGTTCGATTTCTATTTTTCGTTTTATTTTCCTCCGGCTTGTTTACTTATTTACGACGCCGCACGTTGGAAAATTAAAAAGTAGACCACGCTGGTGGGAACGATATGTTCGTATTATTAAAGTGAGATTTTTAGTCTGATCTTTTTGAGGTAACTTCATAAGATTAAATGAATATTTTTTGTATGTAGATGCTGATCGAAAACGGTATTATTCATTAAAGGTAAATATTGGATAAAAAGTTGTTTTTATTTATATTTTAAAACGAAATAATGATAAATAATAAAAAGTATATTTACTTCACAAAATAGGATGCAAAGAAGACTTTAACGCTAGATTTAGGCTATTGATTATGTACTATAGAAAGGAACTACAACGTTAACGGGGTTTTATTATTTCATATGGTCAATGAATCTCTATATATGAAAAAAACGCGGAGTGCTACCATTTAAAGGGGTGCGTTTTTGAGAAATGGGTGAATTAGTCCCTGGGCACAGGTTACATTAGGGTGAGTTCTATGCACTTTTGGTACAAATACGTCTACATAAAAATTGTTCCTGGTTAAATTTCCTGTCTAAATATAACTCTTTAAAGTCAAAGATACCTTTTTTTACAAAAATATATTCAAAAGAAAAAGCACAAAGAAACCCAGAAGAAAGAAATTTTGTTTTTTGTCCCATAACTTTTGTCCACGGGGATATAGGTATAGACATTGCTTTACAGAAAAAAAACTTACATATTTTCTCTTTAAAATGATGTTTGGTACAGGTCATTAGGATTTACAGTTTTTGAAATATGATTTTTCAAAGTTCGCCACTCACAGCAATTTTGGGTAATTTTCCTTGTTATTTCGCAAATATTGTTCTTAACTTTTTTCTACGTAACTTTAGGTATATGCAATGGTACATGTAGGAGGAATAGAAATTAATTACCTTTAAAATGGTCTACTGTATATTGTTGTACGACTTCTTTTAAAGAGGTTATATTTTTCAAGACTTTATACTTTTAACAAGTTTTTATATTTTTTAAGATTCATTTTTATATTTTTTAAGATTAATTTTTAAATTTCTCATTATAACTTTTTTTCTATATGGTATATATTATATAATAAAAAAGAAAGCTTATTCTGTTTACTTTAAAATGGTGTATTATAAAAAATTCTAGGTTTATTTTTGAATAAGATATGCTTTCAAATTGTAATAAGTACTTGCAACGATTTTTGATTTTAGGATTATTTTTTAAATTCCTCATTATAACTTTTTTATGAGAGTGTGTTATGATTGAATCTTATTTTTTATAGGTAATACTTTGGATCCACTTGACTCGGCTGGGCAAACTTCAAAATATGGATTAATTCCAATATTTACTGTCAAAGCTCCTGCACCACAAGCTTTGCTTGAAAAAATAGCATGTAAATGTACCAAAGGATGTACAAAAAACTGCGGTTATAGGAAGATAGGAATTAGTTGTTCAATATTCTGCAAAGGGTGCATGTGCATGGGTACTAATTGTGGGAACTCTAAGATAACTGAGGTGTCAGAGGAAGATATTGAAGCTAATGCTAACAAAGAGATAGACTTTGATTTTGAAAATTTTTTAAATGTCAACGTTTAAATAATTTTAATTAAAGTGATGTTTTTAAGGCTAATGTTTATGTAATTTTTGTAAAAGAAATAATTTTAAATAATACAGGTAAAAAAATATCAAAGAATCACTCGGTTTCCATTATGTATTTAAATGTAGATGATACACCATTTTAAAGAACAGAAAGTAAGCCCTCTTTGTTGCGCAATATATAGATAGTATATTCATGTACAAGAAAAAAAAGTTATAATGAGAAATTTTAAAAATAATCGTAAAAAATAATATTTTTTTATATTAGGTATTATATAATAATTTTATTTTATTTTTATATTATAAAAAAATCGTTAAAAGTATAAAATTTTGAAAAACCATAATCTCTTTAAAAAAAAGTCGTACAACGTTATACAGTAGACCATTTTAAAGGTAATTGATTTCTATTCCTATTACGTGTACAATTGCATTTACCTAAAGTTACGTAGAAAAAAGTTACAGAACAATATTTGCGAAATAACAAGGAAAATTGCCCAAAATTGCTGTGAGTGGCGAACTTTGAAAAATCATATTTCGAAAACTGTAAATCCTCATAACATCTACCAAACACCATTTTAAAGAGAAAATACGTAAGTTTTTTTCTTTGAAGCAATGTCTATACCTATATCCCTGTGGACAAAAGTTATGGAACAAAAAACAAAATTTCTTTCTTTTGGATTTCTTTGTGCTTTTTCTTTTGAATATATTTTTGTAAAAAAAAGTATCTTTGACTTTAAAAAGTTATATTTAGATAGGAAATTTAACCAGAAACAATTTTTATGTAGACGTATTTGTACCAAAAGTGCATAGAACTCACCCTAATGTAACCTGTGCCCAGGGACTAATTCACCCATTTCTCAAAAACGCACCCCTTTAAATGGTAGCACTCCGCGTTTTTTTCATATATAGATGTCCATTGACCATATGAAATAATAAAACCCCGTTAACGTTGTAGTTCCTTTTAGCTATCTTATTTTGAATATAATCAATAGCCTAATTGGGGGATCAGGATTATAGTAAACTGGTCGGAATGAATGGCGAAGAAACAGCGAACAACAATGACGAACAATAATTATTATGACTTAAATATTTTTAATAGTTTTTTTTGCACATAAAAACATACAATAAATTTACCTGGTATAGGATAAAAAATAAATATAAAAGAACGGTTAGAAATGTAGGTTTTGTTACTTCTGATTTAAGGTATAGTGCGGCGACTGGTTTTTTAGGCTAATTAAATATGCAACTAAAAATATTAAGATTTTAGCCATAAATGAGGAAATTAAAATGAGAATATAAAGCGGCGAGTAAGGCTCGTCATTTCAATTTAATTTCGGAAACGAAGCATTTGCAGGCATACGTTTATATAGCAAACTGTCATAATTTTTTCACGCAGAATCACTAACTGAAGTTTGTTGTAGGTACTTATTTACTAACACCCTATATAACCGACGTTTTCAACCTATGTAACTCAGATACAATAGGGAACTTTAAAGATTTAAATAAACTTTGGTTTAAAAATAAGATTTTTAAAATATGACACCTCAAAAATTTATAATAAATTAACAATACACATTTTAAATCTTCTGTTTATTTAAATCAGTTCAAACGATCGAAAAACCGCACGCAAACTTGTGGCGTCACCAAGTTATATGCTGTAATGACAGATCTCCTGTCTCGTATAAAAGTGTAAACGATATTGTTTACATTGGTGTTTGATACAGATTTTGAAGAGATAGTATTGAATTGTGTGTGTGTGTTTACTATGAATAATAAAAGTAAATACTATAAGTGTTGTTTAGCACCATTGTTTAAAAGTACAACCATTAAAACCCCCTATAAAATATTTATTAGATTACCAGTCGATAAGAAACGGAGTTTATTAAAGTGGTTACATGCATGTTGAAAGGACGTTAAACACATTTTAGTTTATTCTCAAGGTCTTCATGTATGTAAACATAATTTTAATGTAAGTATTTAATATTTGTTGTCAGTTTCATATATTTTTTTTAATAAATCATGGTTATTTTTAACAAAAGAAAATATAACTTTTGGGATATTTTGGTAGATGTACAATGTACATTACAGATTGAATGATATTTACTTATACAATATTTTCCTCGAACTGTTGTTACTATAAAATTAAAATAAAATAATCATCATAATAAATTTTTATGTTCATAATGGGCAAGTTATCAGACGGATCTTTAGAAAAATCCTCTTCGATCATTTTAAAAAAATTGTCTTAACAAAAACATTCAAATACTATGAAATATATAGTTCACAGCAACTATAGATCTATAAATCTGAGATACACCATAAAATTACTACAATAAGTAAACGAATATCAAACGTAATGAATTAATGGCGCGGACCTTGTACATTTTTAGCTTTATGACGTCACGACCAATGAGGGCGCATTTTGGTCTAGCCGCTATAATTTGGATTTTCTCTCGAATTTAATCGTTTTAGGGGCCAAACGAAAGACAAAAACACTTTTTCTTTGATATATATGTTTTAAATCATGGGCTGTTGTGATTTATAGCTTTTTTTTTCGAATTTAGAATTTTATTGCAAGTTCCCTATTGATTTATGAGTCTTAGGGCGCTGAGAACTTTTGATCAAAATAACCAAAGTAATTCTCTATAATGTTGTTCTGAAGCTATTTTCTTGTGGCATTTTTACAATTTTAACTATTTAGAATGGGAAATATTGTTGAAAAAAAAAACTCATAAATATTGGCAATATCATTTTAAAGTCTTCTACTTTAAAATGTATCATATGTATCTGAATTGCCGATATAAATGAGTCAAATTAAATAAATTATTAGAAGAATTTTTTTACTAAGCAACAACATTTTTGTTTCTATTAATAGTATTTTGTATTTTGACAACGGCACCCGATTTGGGCGTCGAAACGTTAATAATAAAAATCATTTTTTAATAATATTGTGGCTTATTTCCCATTCTAAATAGTTAAAATTCTCTATAAATTTTCAACCAATTTAACTGAAAAAACTTTTATATAAAAAAGGGGTTCTTTGTGGAAATATTGAAATATTTTTTCCAAAAGCTTGTCAATATTTTATAAGCATTCAATAATAACAGTTTTTCAGCATATTTAAAAACCTAATTGCAATTAAACTGATTTATACACTATTTTGCTTACGAGCATATTCCTAGTGTGTTGAATAAAGGAATACTGGGAAGGGTTGCGCTGAAAGTTTATATTAAAAAATCTTAAGAAAAACTCTCCCCATTTCCCATCTGAACTTTCTCCCCTCCTACGAAGCCACATCTTCTTTGTCCTCCATTCCCCGGCTTTTCGTAAGGGTCAAGTCACTTCGAACGCGATATAGCGGCGAAGGAGGAGGGGGTGTCGGAGTGATCGGAGGCGACGGGAAGGGACTAAGACCACAGCCCACCCTTGTCCTTAGAGTTTCCACTACCCTCTCGATCAATACAGCTAGCTCTGGCTCCTGCAAGAACTAAAGCTTAGCTCGTCCGGGTCCGCTCCTTCAAGGAAACTAACCACTCTCGACTCTATTCGCTCTAAGCATAGACGTCACCCCTTTGTTACGCCGGTGGCGAGGCCGACTCTAATGCGAAGGAGATTCTTTTCTCGCGAACGTGAAAAAGTCGAAGAGTGCGGAGAAAAAGATTGAGAGTAGGGGAGTTTTCTGACGCTCGTTTGTTTCGAAGTTTTCTGAGCGAGAATTTTCCTGCTGGGAAAGATTTTTAAATAGGTATTGTTTGCTCTTTCGCGCTCGCTTCGGGCTTACGCTTCGTGTAAATTGTTGATCTTTACACTTTTCTACTGTTTTTATTCGATTTTATCTTTGACTTAATAAAAGCGAGAGGATTTAAAAATGGAGCTTAATGAAACTATTCCTATAAATTTAATTAAATAGTAAAAAAAGAAAAAAACTGGTATTAAGTAGGTATCTAGAATATTTATATTTTAGTATTATTTATATATCTAAAAATGTATTATTAATATTATTTATAATTTAAAATTATTAATTATATAAATTTAAATTAAATTTTTAATTAAAATTTAAATTATTTATAATTTACAAGTTATAATTTATACTATTCAAAACATCTTCTTCTTTACGTGCCATCTCCGCGACGAAGGTTGGCAATCATCATTGATATTCTCACTTTCGACACTACAGCCCGAAAGAGTTCAGTTGAGCTGCATCCAAACCATTCTCTGAGATTTCTCAGCCAGGACATTTTTCTCTTACCTATGATGCGCCTTCCTTAAATCTTTCCCTGCATAATTAATTTTAGGAGTTCATATCTGTCACCACGTGTTATATGACCCAAGTATTGAAGTTTTCTTATTTTGATGGAATCCAGTATCTCCCTGCTGTTCTGTATTCTCCTTAGTACTTCCTCATTGGTTATTCTGTCTGTCCCGGAGATTCTCAGCATTCTTCGATACGTCAACATCTCAAATGCCTCCAATCTATTGAGGCATTGTTTATTGAGAGTCCATGTCTCCACACCATACAAAAGAACAGAAAATACATAACATTTTAGTACTCGCTTTCTAAGAACTAGGCTGAGGTCTCTACTACACAATATTTGTTTCATATTAGTGAATGCACTTCTAGCCTTTTCTATTCTAATTCGGATTTCTTTGGTATAATCGTTTGTTTCACTAATGTTCGTCCCTAAATAGTTATAATTCTGAACTTGTTCTATCGTCTTATTATTTACGTGTAGATTGATATTTCTAATATTTTTCTTTGATATAACCATGTGACCTGTTTATGTTTAGTGACAGACCAAATTCTTCACTTGTTGCAACAACCTTATTTAAAATTCTTCGTAGATCTGTAATAGTTTCTGCTATTAGTATTGTGTCATCGGCGTATCTAATTTCACATATGGGTAGGCCATTTATTTTTATGCCTGCTACTTCATCTTCTGATGCTTTTTTGAATATTTCTTCTTAGTATGCATTAAACAGTGATGGCGACAAGACACAGCCCTGTCTAACGCCTCTTTTAATTTTTCTTTTATTGGTGTTTAAATTATTTATTCTTATGACAGCTTCTTGTTCATAATACAGATTATTTATTATTCTTATATCCCGAGTGTCGATGTTCTTTGATCTCAGTAGTTTTATTAAAGGATTATGTTTCACCGTATCGAATGCCTTGTTATAATCTAGGAAGCAGACATAGATGTCCTGGTTTACATCTAAACATCTCTGTATTAGCAGATTTACTGCAAATAATGTTTCTCTGGTTTCTTGAGCATTTCTAAATCCGAATTGAGTTTGTCCAATGTCTTGTTCTAACTTTTTGTATATTCTACGATGAATAATCTTTAGAAATACTTTGAGTATGTGGCACATTAGACTGATGGTACGGTGTTCGCAACATTGTCTAGTGTTTCTCTTTTTCGGTATAGTCACGAATGTTGATAGAAGCCATTCTTTAGGTAATATACCTGTTCTGTATATGATATTAAATAATTCGACAATTACATGTATATTGAAGTCGGGTATAAGTTGCAATATTTCTGTCGGTATTTCGTCCGGTCCTCAAGCTTTCCCAGTTCTCAGTTCTTTAATGGTGTGTTTTACTTCACTTTCTGTTATTTCTGTTATATTTATAATATAAAATAATATAATTTATAATTTATATATTTAAATATATAATTTATATATATTATATACATATTAAGGTCAGAATTTGGCATTAGTTTTGAAAGTAAACTAAATGTAAGACCAAATACTTACGATGTCGGGATAATATCACGAGATTTTTTTCCTGGTTTTCTCTCGTGATTTACTATGGAATCTCTAACGCGAGAATTTTACTGTCACCATTGCATGTGGTTGTCTTTTTAAAGAGAGATCACATGCTATGATTTTTTTGTGACGGATATTCTTGAGTTGAAGTTGATTTCATGTAACCAAATGAACTATCTTTCAGTAAAGTCGTCCCAGGAACGCAATCCATAAATATTGTTAATATCATTTTAAAGTCTTCTACTTTAAAATGTATAATATATGTCTGAATTGCCGATATAAATGAGTCAGATTAAATAAATTATTAGAAGAATTTTTTACTAAGCAACAACATTTTTGTTAATTCATTAATATTTTATGTATTTTGACACCGGCATTCGATTTGGATGTAGAAACGTTAATAAATAAAATCATTTTTTAGTAAAATTGTGGCTTAATGCCCATTAAAAATAGTTAATTACAAAAATGCCACAAGAAAATTGCTTCAGAACAACATTTATTGGGGGATTAAAATAAATAGTGTTAACGTATTTCTTTTGTAGCCCAGATAAGATCTGTTTGGGATTGGTTGTAAATCGAACCTTATAATTTGGCATAATATATACCTCAACCTATCAGAGTTCGAGTTATTGGCAAAATTATGCTAAACAATGTAATTATGCATAACTTTTTCATTTTTTCTCTCTTTTTTTTTTTTTTTTTAGTTCATATTTTTAAACTTTTAAACTAGTTTTTTGTTGTTTTTTACTTTCCTTACAGTACTCTTATTGATTTGCTTCTTTTTTCCCTTTCTTTTTGTTTATGAACTCGATTTTTGAGAAAAAAAAAAATAAAATTGTTGCCTTTATAAGCGAGCCGTTCCTAACGCGCCAAAGATGAAGTGGAAATTGTTGATCTTTACATTTTTCCACTCTTTTTATTCGTTTTCATCTTTGATTTAAACAAGCGAGAGGTTTTAAAAAATGAGCTTAATGAAACTATTCCTATAAATTTAATTAAATAGTAAAAAAGCAAAAAACTGGTATTAATTATCTAGAATATTTATTGGAGGATTAAAATAAATAGTGTTATCGTATTTCTTTTGTAGCCCAGATAAGATCTGTTTGGGATTGGTTGTAAATCGAACCTTATAAGTTGGCATAATATATACCTCAACATATCAGAGTTCGAGTTATTGGCAAAATTATGCTAAACAATGTAATTATGCATAACTTTTTCATTTTTTCTCTCTTTTTTCTTTTTTTTTAGTTCATATTTTTAAACTTTTAAACTAGTTTTTTGTTGTTTTTTTACTTTCCTTACAGTACTCTTATTGATTTGCTTCTTTTTTCCCTTTCTTTTTGTTTATGACCTCGATTTTTGAGAAAAAAAAATGGTTGCCTTTAAAGCGAGCCGTTCATAACGCGCCAAAGATGAAGTGGAAATTGTTGATCTTTACATTTTTCTACTCCTTTTATTCGTTTTCATCTTTGACTTAAAAAAGCGAGAGGTTTTAAAAAATGAGCTTAATGAAACTATTCCTATAAATTTAATTAAATAGCAAAAAAGGAAAAAAACTAGTATTAATTATCTAGAATATTTATTGGAGGATTAAAATAAATAGTGTTATCGTATTTCTTTTGTAGCCCAGATGAGATCTGTTTGGGACTGTTTGTAAATCGGACCTTATAATTTTGCAGCTATACATACCTCACGAATATTTTTTATAACTGGGCTTTGAATATTTTTCAGCTGCAAAAGTTATCTAAATCCCGAATCTATTTAAAAAATAAAAAAATAACATTCTTTTTCTTTTTTATGGCTTTGGTATAGCCTTTTTGTCTTTTTCTAATCATCTTATTTTTTTGTATTTTTTGTTTTTTTTTGTTTTTTTATTAAATTATTTTCTTAAACGTCTCTTTGTTTTGTTTTTAAGTACCTTATAATATTTTTTTATAAGACTTACTATGTTTATATACAGGGTGAGTCACCACTAACGGGACGAAATATTACAGCGAAACGGTAAAAGATTTGAAAAAAATTTAAATTGAATATTTTGTAAGTTGATAAAAGCTACATTTTAAAATTATTTTGAAATATACAGGGTGTCCCAATAAATGGTGGCGTATCAAAGTTATATTTTTTCTTATGGAACACCCTATATTTTATTGCATTTTTTAATTGTCCGCAAAAAATAAGGTATAGTTTCATAAGGCTTCCCTATACCTATGTACAGAGTGTTCTGAGTTATGTTCACTTTTCTTAAAATGTAAAGTTTTAAAAGAAGGCTTATTCTCAAGTTATTTAAGAAATTATAAAAACATTACTTTTACATCTAAATAGTTGGATATTGGTTGAATGTATTCCATGATTAATTACTACACATTTGTCTACAGGGTGTTCAAAATTTATAGTTTCACTAGTGGGGTATTCATTGTGTCATATGATGCGTATTTTAAATGGAACACAATGTATATTAATAAATAATTATACTTAAAAAATTTACCTCTATCGAATGGTATATGGATGTCCTATACCTAACTCTCATAGTTTTTGCGTAATTTACAATTATTTAAATTCTTACTCTGTAAATCGATTTTAAAACAAAAGATGAAGTTAATTAATGTCATTGTATGACATTGTCATTTTATGACAATACGATCTGTTAATTATCTTATAATTAATGCATTCCATGATTGATTATTACACATTTATTTACAGGGTGTTTAAAATTTACAGTTTCATTATTAGATTATTCAATGTAGCATAATATGATGGGTATTTTATTAGAACACCATGTAGATTAATCAAAGATTGTACTAAACACAGGTTTCTGGGTTAGGAAGTGCAGCAAGTACAATATTTTTAATATAACCTTATTTAAAAAAATTCATCTTGGTCAATCCTGGTGACCTAGGTGGCCAAATATATGGACCGAATCAATCTATCCATTTATTTCTAAATTTTATGTTGAGGTTGTTCTTAACATCACGTCAAAAATAAGCAGGAGCTCCGTCCACTTGGAGCCACATGTTTGTTCGCACGCTAAGTGGAAGGTTTTAAGAAGGATTCAAAAAACTTGTTTTAAGAAATTTAAAAAAAAAATGGCTCCATTCAGATTTTCGTCAAAAAATATGGGTCGATAACGTACTGGCTCAGAATACTGGCCCAAACATTAACACTTCATCGGTGTTGGCGATCATCAGTAAAATGTTTGTTTACTGTATCATAATAAAATGAAAGCTATGTCTATTAACTAGACGAGTATTATTAAAAGTAGGTAGATTCGTCTGTACACAATACATTCTTAAAAAAAATCAGGATCTTCTCCAAATTCTAAAGTCTATAAACGAAAAGTTAAACGTTCCTGTTCTGTCTAATGCTGGTGTAGTTGAGTTTTATACGGATGATAGTGGTTTTTCTTATGTATTCTACATACACTTGTTAGACTGATCTCCAATTGACTCGACATTTTTCACGTAGGTACTAGTATTTGAGTTTTCCGTAACAGAAAGCAGGACATCAAGTTCGTTGACGTCATCAAAAATAAATGGTTTATTTTCATTTAACTTTTCCTACCTATGCAAAATTACCAGCAGCACGGAATCTATCGAGAAATTTCTCAAAAACGTCCTTTTTTGGGTGTCCTCTATCAGGATACTTTTAAGCGTAAACTTTAGAAGCTAAGAGGAAATTTTAAAAATATTCCCCAATGCAAAGTAGCATGTCTACTCTTTCATAAATAGTGTGATTATTCATTTTTAGGAACAATTAAATTTGAATGTAATTGGCTCTTCCAAAGCCATTTTTAAGTAAAAAAAAATTGAATATCATACACGGATGTTTATAGTTTTGATAATGACCACACCGTACTGTCATAAACTGACTATGTCATACAATGACATTAATCTTTTGTTTTAAAATCGATTTACAGATTAAGAATTTAAATAATTGTAAATTACGCAAAAACTATGACACCTAGGTATAGGACATTCATATACCATTGGAAAGAGGTAAATTTGGTTAGTATAATTATTTATTAATATACATGGTGTTCCATTTAAAATAAGCATCATATGACACATTGAATACTCCAATAATGAAACTGTAAATTTTGAACACCCTGTAGACAAATGTATAATAATTAATCATGGAATACATTCAACCAATATCCAAATATTTAGATGTAAAAGTAATGTTTTTATAATTTCTTAAATAACTTGAGAATAAGCCTTCTTTTAAAACTTTACATTTTAAGAAAAGTCAAGATAACTCAGAACACTCTATACATAGGTAGAGGGAAGTCTTATGAAACTATACCTTATTTTTTACGGAAAATTAAAAAATGCAATAAAATACAGGGTATTCCATAAGAAATAATATAACTTTGATACGCCGCCACTTATTGGGGCACCCTGTATATTTCAAAATAATTTTAAAATGTAGCTTTTATCAACTTACAAACTAATCAATTTAAATTTTTTTCAAATCTTTTACCGTTTAGCTGTGATCTTCCGTCCCGTTAGTGGTGACTCACCCTGTATATTTCTTTTATTTTTATTTTGCTTTTGTTCATATACTCGATTTTTTGTATTTTTTTAGTTTAATCTCTCAAATTTGTTTTGTATTTTATTTATTTTTTTATAATATGTTTTAATTGGTAATTTTTATTTTTTCTTTTTTATTTTCTATCCTTAAACGTTTTTTTTTATTGTTTAATTACCTTATAATAATTTTTTTATAGACGTTTAAGTTTATATTTTCATTTTCTAATTACTAAATTTAACATTAAATATTTCTGTTTCCAGTGAAAATGAATTCCTTTATTTGAAATAGGAAGCAGTCTGCTTCAAGCAGACATTTAGTTTTCGTAAGTCTTCTTAAAAACATGCAATATATTTTTGTTGTTTTTCGCATTCGAATAGGATATGTGTTAGATTTCCATATTTCCAAATGTACAGTTTGGAAAGTCTGATAGATTCATTTGGTAGTTTCTTGAAAGTGGTAGAGCATGGTTGGACCTTATTTTATTAACAGCTTTTACAAACATGGTAATGGTGCAAGTGTGAAAAATAAGATATAACTTATATTGCTTTTCTTAAATAACTTACATTGAAGTGAAAAATTTCTAGTTTAAAACACTATGAGCAAAATTTGACTGTTTTCTTATTATTATTAGTAAAAAAAGTTACGAAATGATAATTTGTCTTGCATTATGCTAATTATTCTTAGAATTAAAACAAATAAAAATCACGAAAACGTAAAGATAACAAATAAAAAATTCGATATAAAATGTCAAATAAAACTACTGAAGAATCAAGCGATCAAAAAAGGTCTGAATATATAAACTGAATAAAAAAGGTCGGCAAGCAAAATCAGACATCTTAAACCCATTTGTACAGGGTGAGGCAGATAAAAGGCCAATTAGAACTAAATGCAACTGAATCATGAAAATTGGAATAAAGGGGATTTGAAGAGTGATCTGTTCAATGAAAATTTTCATCTATTTGGTACTTCCGGTTATACCGGAAGTTGCTTATAACTTCGTTTTTTAAACATAACATCCTGTATATTTTTACGTTTTTGGATTGTGCTCGATGTTTTCTTTCTTAAAATATGAAGTTTTATAATGTTATACAGGGTAGTTTAAAATAATTGCGTTTTGTTTGTTAATTTCTTAGCAATATTCACACCCTGTAGAATTGTAGTAGTTTAACATCAAAAACTCTATTTATGTTGAAACGATTTTTAATATAGTTTACTATTGTTAAGAATTGTTAGTATTGGGACCGTGCAAGTTCGGAAAAGCGACACCTGGTTTCTACGCTCTGCAATTTTATTCGCACTTTTAATTATATTGGCTAATCTTATGGTCCTGGTTACTGGATAATTGTCTAGGCCATAGTCCAAAAAAAATATTAAGAAGAAAAAATAAGATTTAGATTATGTTATTAAAACGTAAATAATTGTATGTAGTAAATAAAATTAGTTATTAAAATGCAGTACTGCAAGCAAAATACAATTAATTAAATTAACCTTTATATAATAATTGCATATCATATCAATATTGTGGACCAATATATAATGTTTCTTCTTAAATGACAATAGGTATGAAATGTACGTAAATTTGACAATTTCAATTGACAATATGAATTATTTAAGAAAGTTGCAATTTTTCTCCGCTATTCGCGCACGATCGTTTCGCGTATCCCTTCCAAGTACTTGCACACCGCGAATAGCTAAATTTTTAATTTTAGTATACAGGGTTGGTCCAAACTCGGAATGAGTATTTTCTGAGTTTTCTTAAATGGAACACCCTGTATGTTACTATTGTCATGAAATGATATTTTATGGTACTTTTTTATTTCTTAAGTATTCACTATACCTAACTGCTTTAATTTGTGAGTTATTGCTGATTCAAGCCAAATATTAATTGCAACAAAAAATACGTGAAATTTTATTAGGTTGGTCGTGAAAATATTCAATAACAAATAATTTTTGAAGTTATACTTCTTTACGATCGAAAGTGAAATTTTATAATAACCGGCGCATGTGCACACATACAGTATGTAGTTTGTAGCTAATCTTTCAAGATATGTATGGATCAGCGCTGCCAGCGCAAATAAGTCATTAGAAGGATATATTCGTGTTTTTAGTAAATGTATTATTTATTATAATGTTTGTGTCTTTGGATTTGTCTTCCTCGGGAATAAGATCTTTTATAATAATAGTAAGTATATTTAAAGTATTTTTGTATACTTCACTTGGTCTATTAAATTTGTCAGTATATATGAGAAATCTTGTAACCTGTCAAAGCAAAAGGAATATAGCTCCGTAGTAGAGCGTGTGACCGGAGATCGAGAAGTCCCGGGTTCAAATCCCGGACGATTCATATCCTTTTTTTTAATTTTTGGTATTGTTTTAATAATTTTTTTTAAAAGTGGGTATAAGTAGGTAAGAAAGTTAGTTTAATATTTAAATAAAATGCAAATAACCCGTTAAGTATATTTATTTCTTTGAAATTATATAATAGAAGTACAACTTCTTACGTGCGTACAGAGTACACACACATTCTTTTTTGGAAATAAATACATATTAATCTAGACTGATCCTTAAAATTACCAATAACGGTTGAGCTATCAAAATACCTACGTAGTAACGTAGTTAAGATTATTGGTGCGATTAATAATTAGATATAGGAAAGGCTTAAGAAATAAAAAAGTACCATAAAGTACCATTTCATTACAATACTAAAATACATGTTGTTCCTTTATGAAAACTCAGAAAATACTCATTCCGAGTTTCAACCAACCCTGTAGGTATACTAAAATTCAACATTTAGCTATACTTATAATTTTTAATAATAGTAGACTATATTAAAAATAATTTGAACATAAATAGAGTTTTTGATTTCAAACTACACTGGGGTGCAAAATTAACCGGACACCTTGAAAATGGGTCATTTTTGATGTCTCGAATTTCCTAAACCTCTTATCCGATTTAAGTAATTTTTTAACACGTTATAGCCTTATTCTTTATCAACATCGCGGTAATAATATTGTGGCTAAACAGGTAAATTTTTATTGCATACAGGGTGAACCAATGAAACTGTGTTTTTTTCTTAAACTTCGCGTCACTCTGTGAAATATTCTAGCATTTATAAAATACTGAAATTAAATTCCAACTATAGCCACATATTTTCTCAACATTTTGTTTTTTGATTCATTCGCTTATGTTGGATAATAAAAAAGTTAGGTACTTTAACAAGTAGCCATGTTTTTCATTAATACAACGTGTTACAGTTTGCTTTATCAACGATATGTCTGCAAATGCTTCGTTTCCGAGATAGGGGGTGTTGAAAGTTTTCTTACAAACTGACGATTTATTTTTTGCTTTAAAACCGGTTGAGGTATGCACATGAAATTTGGTGGGTTTTAAGAAGTAGTTATTGCATATTTCTTGACATACAATTAAGAATTTAATATTCATCATTGGCGCGCATACGGGTAATAGGCGGGCTTTTATTACCCGTATGCGCGCCAATGGTGAATATTAAATTCTTACTTGTATGTCAAAAAATGTACAATAACTACGTCTTAACACCTACCAAATTTCATTTGCATATCTCAACTGGTTTTTAAGCAATAAATAAATCGTCAGTTTGTAAGAAAAATTTCAACACCCTCTATCTCAGAAATGAAGCATTTACGGACATAGGTATATAAAGCACTGTCATTATTTTTTCATGTAGAATTACCCCTTAAAGTTTGTCGCACTTATTTAGAAACACCCTGTATTGATAAAGAACATGGCTAGTTGTTAAATTTCCTAACTTTTTTATGGTCCTACTTAAGCGAATGAATTAAAAAACAGAATGTTGACAAAACATACGGCTATAGTTGGGTTTCAATTTGAGTATTTTATAAATGCTAGAATATTCCACGAAGGGTGATGCGAAGTTTAAGAAAAAAACACAGTTTCATTGGTACACCCAGTATACAATGATAATTTACCTGTTGAGCCACAATATTATTACAGCGATGTTGAAAAAGAATAAGGCTATAACATATTAAAAAATCACTTAAATCGGATAACAGGTTTAGGAAATTCGAGACATCAAAAATGACCCATTTTTAAGGTGTCCAGTTAATTTTGCACCCCAGTGTACTACAATTCTACAGTGTCTGAAAGCTACTACGAAATTAATAAAATAACATAATTATCTTTTAAACTACCCTGCATAACATTAAAAAACCTCATATTTTAAGAAAGAAGACATTAAGAAGAATATAAAAATGTAAAAACATACAGGGTGTCCCATTAAAAAAAACGAAGTTATAAGCAACTTATGGTATGATCGGAAGTAGCAAATAAATGAAAATATTTTCATTAAATAGTTCACTCTTTAAAACCCCTTCATTCCAATTTTCATGATTCTGTTGCCTTTAGTTCTCGAGATATTTCTAATAGGGCGTTTATCTGCCTATTTAGAAAGAAGGCTATACAATTTTTCGTATTATATTCACAACTATTTTTAATGTCTAATCATCAGCAATTAGGCAACATTTATAAAATACATTTCTGTCAATTAAAAACCATCCACATTCTGGTAGTATTGGCAATATTTGCCAGTCAGTAAATACTTTTTAAATCAGTTTCATGATAATCTAATTACTTACTTACCTTTTACACGTTTTCCATTACATTCCACATGTTTAAAGGCATATATGTCAAAAAATTAATTACCTCATCTGAATTGACAAATTAGGTTATTAGCTGTTCGTATAAAATAGTGTTTTCTACCATGAAAAAAAATGTTTTTGGTTTTATTAATACGTATCTATTTCCTAGTAAAACCATTACTAACTTTTAAATCGAACGGTACATAAAGAAATATGAAAAGAAAATGTAAGAAACGCTTTTCTTTAGTTACGAGTGACTAAAATTAAAAATATTGTAAAAAAATCAACTAAAAAGCAAAAAATAAAAACTATTCAAACTCGAAGGATTATTCGAAAAAAAACTGTTAGACAGATTAAATATATACAAACATCTCACACATTCGTTAAAAAATTGAAAAAATCTAACACTTCAACATTGTTAATCCTTTGAACCCAATGAATTTTCAATATTCTTCTGTAACACCACATTTTAAACCCTTCTATTCTTCTTATGTGTTGTTTGTTCAATGTCCAAGCCTCAATTTCGTATAGCAATATAGAAAATATGTAGCATTTTAGAGCCCTCAATCTGAGAGGCAACTGAAGGTCTTCTGTTTGTAAGCAGTGTCTTCATTTTTATAAATGCTTGCCTTGCAGTTTCAATTCGGACTTTAATTTCTTTGCTTTGGTCATTTTTTCATCAACCCAGGTTCCCAGATATTTGTATGTCTTAACTTGTTCTATTTGGGTTTGCTCTATCATTAACCTTTCATTTCCATGTTCTGTTTTTGAGATAATCATAAATTTAGTTTTATTCTTGTTTATTTTTGGTCCGTATCGAATGCAATAATCGTTAATTCTATTTAGCAATTCTTGTAGCGATTCCAGGGTGTCTGCCATTATAACGGTGTCATCAGCAAATCTTATGTTATTTACTATTCTTCCGTTTATAGAGATTCCATCACTTAGCTCCGCTATCGCTTCCTGAAATATGGCTTCACTGTACATGTTAAACAATAGCGGCGACAGAACACAACCCTGTCTTACTCCTCTCTTTATATCAATATTCTTGGATTTTTGTTCTTCTATCTTTATATTGGCCTTTTGATTCCAATACAGATTGATGATAATTCGTAAATCTCGTCTGTCTATATCTCTGTTTTTCAATAATTCTATTAGTTTTTCATGTCGGACCCTGTCGAACGCTTTTTCGAAATCGATGAAACAGGAATATGGCCTGTTTGGTTGTATGGCTTGTTAATGATATTGTCCTATAGTCCGAACAATCTTTGGCATAATAATATATTGTTTTTGGTATTGTTACAAAGGTGGACACCAACCATTCCTGAGGGATTTTTCCGGTTTTATATACTTCATTAAACAGATCCAGTAGTACCGCTAGAGTTTCATTGTCTAGACATTTCAGTAATTCCGCAGGTATTTCGTCTGGACCTACAGTTTTTCCGTTTTTTGCGATTCGTATTGCTTGTTCGATTTCCTCCATTATGATCTCTGGTCCCGTTTCGCTGTCGATTTCTTCCGGTTCTTGTCTATTATCCTCAAACAGATCTGTTATGTATGTCTTCCACTTTTTTAATTTCTCTTTGACTTCTATAATAATTTTTCCATTTACGTCTTCAAGAAGGCCATCTTTCTTTTTTCGCTGTGTATTTGTGATTTCCTTTACTTTCTTGTGCATGTTAAAGCTATCATACTTTTTAGAATATTCTTCTATTTCACTACATTGATTTGCCAGCCAGGTGGATTTGTCCTCTTTGATTTTCTTTCCTATTAATCTCTGGATTTACTTCTTTCCTCCATTAGCTCTAGGATTTCTGAAGTCATCCATCTCTGTTTTTTCATTATTTTTGTGTGTAATATCTTCTTTCCTGCCTCTACTAAAGTTTCTTCCTATTGCCGACCGAAGACAAATTTAAAGACACAAAACTTATAACAAATATATTTACCTACTAAAAACACCAATATATTTTTTTCACACTTTATTTGTACTGATACATACGTAACTTGGACGATTTAGCAACTAACTTCATGCTGTCGGTATGCGCGTACTCCTTACTGTCTTTTTTTATAAAAATTCACTCTCAACATTTTTCCTAATCGCGCCTAAAAAAGTATAACTCTAAAAGTCGCTTCTTTGCTTAAATGTTAATAAAAGACCATGACGCAGTAAAAAATTTCGATACCCACAAGTTGGTACGACTTTTCTCTTGACTTCCCAGATATTCCAGTTAAAAAATAGCGGCCAGTAATTTTTCGATTTTTCAAGTGCTTTTTCGACGTCGTTTCCTTCTTCTTCTTTTTCTTCTTCTTTTTGTATAGACATAGTTTTTTCAATGTGCCTCCAGTAAGTTGTCGTTCCATCGTTTTCGTTGTCTTTTCACTAATCGTCTACCTCCGTCTAATTCGGGAACCGTCTCTCACCGTCCTTACTACTATATCTGTCGCCATTCGGCTTATGTGGTCATTCCATTCTACTCTTCTGTTTCGTACCCAGCTGTTAATGATCTTCAACTTGCATCTCCATCGTATATCTGTACTTCTAGCTCTATACTCAGACATCAAAATAGTTGGCAAATAACAAAAATTGCCGGAGAGCCAACTTTTGGTGGAGAGCTAGAGTTTACCATAACAAATAAAGTTTTAAAAGTCCCCATCGATCCCATGTGTGCAACAAAATTTATTCGTGGTCAAAGGTCAAAGTTTGAGATTTTTTTGATTTTTCTCGAAAACGGTAAGTTCTATCAAAAAAAAACATTAAAAAAAGTTGTAGACCTTAACATTCTCTACAAAAATAGTTCTTACAATTTTTTTCCTAAGAGTTACCATTCCTGAGATATCGCGATTTTAAAAGTTACTTTATACATTATATGCAATAAGCCACGTATATACATAATGTGGCACTTAAGACAACTATAAATGCCTATTTGTGGCTCTATATATTATACTATTCTGTAAAATTTCTTCAAAAGATAATCAGTCCCAAACTGAATTTCCTCTATCCACGTGGCCGTGAAAAACATTTGGCTATACCATTGTTTAAAAAAGAACAGATTGTCTATTGTAAACAATGGCTACAGTATTGTCCGTAGGTCTTGTTCATTTTATCTGTTTCGGTTAGTGCTAAAGGTTCAGGTCAAGTGAATATAAGTACTTATTACAAGCGTCTACCATTTAGCAAACATTACGGGCTTACAGTGACATTGGTATTTGACGGATACAGTGACTCGACAAAGAATATTAAAGCTGCAGAACAACGTCGTCGAACTACAAAAACATCATCGGGTTCCGAGATTACCTTTGATGAAAATATAACAGTTCCAGCGAATCAGCAACAATTTTTCGCTAACATTAATAATAAATGTCGTTTCACTTCCATGTTAACTGACAAATTAACAGCTGCGAATATTGAAATGAAACAAGCTAAAAATGACGCAGATGTCCTTATAATTGAGACAGCAATTGAAAAATTTAAGGCAACAAACACAACAATTGTAGTTGGTGAAGATGTCGATTTGTTAGTTCTGCTTACTGCAAGGACTCCAGTAGATAAAGTTATTTATTTTCTGAAACCTGGAAGGGCCCAACAGCGAACACAGATATATTCTTCGAAAAGTTTATCGGCTTATCCCAAATGCCAAAATTACATTTTATTTTTACATGCGATAACCGGCTGCGACACTACGTCAGTAATGTACAGAAGGGGCAAAAAGTCAGTACTTAAATTATTTTTTGCAATTGCAAAAAAGGTTGTAGTGCCAAATGTGGATGTAAAAAAGTTGGGTTGCTGTGTTCTCTAGCGTGTACCAACTGCCAAGGTCAGTCTTGCTCAAATGTCCAGTTAAGTATAACAGAGGAAGACTCCTGTGATTTTAATGAAGAGACCAATGACTCAGTCACATTCGAACAATTTTTGAACATCCAGCAAGAGGAAGAGGAAGAAGATGAAATCGAAGAAGACTTGACTATTGAAGTAGACTTTCAAGAATATGACTCTGATTAAAATATCTAAAGAAATCAAAACAATAGTTAACCTAATAATCAATAGCAATATCAATAATCAATATCAATAATAAGGTAATATCTAGAACTTGACCGGTATTGTTTTCTTAAATTATCCTAAAATTGTCAAAACAGTTAGTAGAGTAGGCATACAAAACCACGGTAAAAAAAACGCACCGAGTACACTAACTCACAGGTGGTGTGGAAACGTGGGCATATCATGATATATAATGTTACTCTTAGAATCGCGATATCTCAGGAATGGAAACTCTTAGGAAAAAAATAGTAAGGTAGTAAGTTTTTGTAGAGAATTTTAAGATTTACAACTTTGGTTTAAATTTCTCTTTTGATAAAATTTACCGTTTTCAAAAAAAATCCAAAAAATCTCAAATTTTGACCTTTGACCCCGAATAACTTTTGTTGCACACATGGGATCGATGGGGACTTTTAAAACTTTATTTGTTATGGTATACCCTAGCTCTCTACCAAAATTTGGTTCTCCGGCAATTTTTTTTATTTCAAATATCTATATAGACCCGGCTACTACCCCATAGTGTCTTACCATCGATTTTTCGAAGGGTATCCATCTCTGCTGCTTCGAGCAATCGTTTTGTCCTCTCTGTATCAGGTCGTGTTTCTGGCGCTTATGTCATTCGGCCGTGTGATGAATTACCGAAATTATTTTTAACGTTTGCGTTAAAGTTAACATAACTATATAACAAATAACTATCTCCATAACTGTAAAACGTAAATTCGGTGTGATGGATCATCCACCGTTATGAGATGAGTTATTTCTTAGACGTTATAGAAGGAAGAAAATATTAAGTTGTCTAAAAAGAGAACCTTATGTAGAATCAGTACAAGTTTGAGCGAGAAAGAGAATCACGAGAAGTTGTTATACCTACTCATGTTCGGTGTCGTTCGGTGGTGAATCGTAAAAGTAGATAGAAAGAACAAAGAACAGTATTTAAAACCCTTGGATGTTAAATAAAAATTTCAACTTGTATCTATCGATTTGATTTTTGTATAATTTTAAAAATTGCATTACCCGTTTATTTTTATATTAGTAGTTTTATTTTTCATTTTTATTATTGTTTTAATTTTATTACCCACGTGTTTTTAATTGTTATCTTAGGTCTATGTTTTTGATAATTTTGTGTTGCTTTATATTCGATATTAAATTTGATTTATTAAATTAATAAAATGCCGCACAAGGTCCTGGGACAATCTGAAGCAGCGTTCCACGTTAAATATTCACTTGATTTCTATCTAAAAACAAATCAAGACATAAACCTAACCTTACAATCCTTAACATAACTACAGAGTTATCTCATAACTTGAGGTCTAACGTCGCGTTATAAAGTGACAGTTGATATATCAGATAACTCAAGAATTGTCAAGAAATAACGCAAGAAGTTAAGCTAAATAATATGATACATCACACCAATTCGAGGATTATAACTTAACTACAGGATAACTTTACGTTAAAGATAACTTCGGTCATCCATCACAGGGCTGATTGTGTCATTCAGAGCCGCAGGCATCTAGCGTAGCTAGATAATGTGATGCCTAGATATTTTAACTCCATCACTTGTTCTATTACCTGACCCTCCAGCTCCAATTTACATCTTATTGGATTTGCTGTTATTACCATGCATTTCGTCTTTTTTTGGGAAAATTAACATATTAACTTTTCTGGTGGTTATATTAAATTGGTACAGCATACGTTGTAAATCATCTTCACTTTGAGAGATTAGTATTGCATTGTCTTTTGTCTGCATAGCAGATCATTTTAATTTGTTTTTGGTCCATTTGGTATCCTTTTTATTTCATCCATGATCAGCTTGAACAATAAAGGACTCAGGAAACAATAAAATACTTGTTTCCTGGGGTATACATATATTTGTGTAATGTTGTTGTTAGATTTGCGCATAACATATTCCCTGCTCAGCTTAAGCTCAAGGCATTTTCTCTTAAATTCAATCCTAAATATTTGACATTTTTCTAATCATACCTTACTGCGTAGAACACGAAGAAACTTTTCTATTAGTCGAAATGGTCGGCGGCGAGGTAGAGAGTTAGCAATAAACCACAGTGCTCATCTAAAATCTAAAATAAACTTAGTGTCCGGTTACTTTTGCAGGTCAAAGTAGAGGTGGGAAATTATTTTTAAAAACCTATAAATTTACATTACATTACATGATAGTCTCCCACCTTTAGACGTCAGCTTAAGAGCTAGTTGACTTCAGTCATAATTATACGTATAACCTTTAGTATGACGTTTAGTAAAATATTTTAGTTGAGTGTTGTTTAGTTCAACTATGTATATAAAAATTCATATTGTGAAATGTGTCTTCAATATTTTTATTGTTCATTTTAATAATAATTATAAATAATTAAAAAAATGCTTACTTTCGGGTTTAATTTACAATAACTTTTTTGATTATACACATTTTTTAATTTAGAAAATTCTCATTTTCAATAGCAAGCATTTCTAATAAAGTCAAAATATTGAAATAAATGAACAAAATTGCTTTTTTTGTTCAAATAATAATAAAAGACCATGACGCAGTAAAAAATTTTGATACGCACAAGTTGGTGCGATTAGTTTTTCAAGCGCTTTTTCGGTTTTGTTTCCTGGGGTATATTATAAGCTTGTTCAATTGAAACATATCTTTGGTCAGGTTAGCCTTGGAAACAATAATTGTAATCAATCAATTTACGTTTTTAAATGTTAGTTATGTTTGTAGACGTCAAACTGATCAGTTCTTATCATCTGTATTTGACTGCTGTTTAAGTACAGTGACTTTAAAATGGCGTTTGTTACTTTCCTATTTGTCATTATCCTGCACGACAATGCTCGGCATTATGTCGCAGAAGAAGTGAAAAAATCTACAACGAAATAGAGGATATTAGAGTATTTACGCTATAGTTCCGATTTATCGCTGTATGATTTTCACATCTTTGGGCCACTGAAAATGGTGTTAAAAGGTAATCGTTTTCAGATGAACAAGGAACTAAAAAATGCCGTAAAAGAATTCTTTTACCTACAGCCATAAGAATTCTTTAAACAGAGTATGCATCGGTTGGTGAAACAATACACTACGTGCCTTAAATATAGTATTACTTATTTGTAGTTATGTTTACCGATAATTTTTTTTTGGATCAAAAAAGGGGAAAATCGCCTATGATGGCATAGTGTCTATGATGGCATAGTGAGTGTATTTTGGAACGCAGTCCACTTATTCTGAAAACTGATGTATTAGTGTATGCTAAATAGTTGGTTTGTAGTTTCATATAAAGTTTATGGTGCTTTGATGCTTTTTGTAAGAGTAGAAAAATTATACATTTTTCGGGAAGTCCCGTAGTAGGGGAAAGTCGCCTATGATGGCATACCTAATTTTAACTCAATTTTTTAAGTGTATTTAAAATTTTCTAAACATTTTTGTGGTGCCAAGTGTTTCGAACTTAAGCTACATTTTATGCTTTGTGCAATATACTATTGACTTTGAACATTTTTGCACGCTTTTAATTTTTTTTTTGAATTAGCGAGTATGCCATCATAGGTGACACACGTTTCCTATGATGGCACACCATTTATTTTAAAACAAAAGAACTTAATTTTTTATGGTTTATTACGAAAAATAACAACAAAAATTAAAAAATAAATTGGTAATATTCTACTAACTTAACTAAAAGGTTATAAGCAAATAATATTATTTATAAACACAATTCCCATAATATAAACTGTTTTACTTTTTTCCACATCCGCACATTACATAGCACCATAAATGGTATAGCACCATGAGCCCCGGCGCAAATTGAACCTAAGCGAGTCACAACCTGCGCCGGCGGGACGGGTGACCTGTGACTTAACGTTCCCGATAACGGACCGGGACAAGCCAAACTGAACCGACTACAAGCACTAGCATATTGTCGATCCTAGCCCGAGCTTTCTATGCATTTACGTGTTACGATTGGATTATTATATTTTAGAAGTTTTAGAACTTCTAAAAATTTTATAACTTTTAAAAGTATTTAAAACATTGTTCATTTTAAATAATTGTTCATTATCACCTAATATATTATTATTCTGAAGCTATTTCTTTGTGACATTTTTATGTACCTAATTTATTATTCTAAATGGAAAATAAGCCACAATTTAATAACGTTTCCACTTCTACTTCGGACGTTTACATAATAATAGTTGTTTATGAGATATGCTTTTTGCGAACGCACGCGATTTTTAGAGCACGAGCGACAACGGAGCGAGTGCTATACATCGCGTAAGTTCGCAAAAAGTACTTCACGCAAAATTTCATACAATATTTATCTACTATAAACAAATAAAGAAACTGTAACTCTTCGTCACCGGAATTCATTTCTATTCTATAATTTTTAGAACTTTGACATTTAAAAATCCCAACTACTTTCAAACCACAAAACTGTCAAACATTTTGTTGTAAGTCATTGCTCATATTGTCATCACCATGACAACGTAAAAGTTAAGGATATTTGATTATACGAAAGTGTGCCAAAAAACCCATTGAAAATGTGCGAAAAAGTAAATCCCATTTAAAATACATTGTTACTTCACGCACACTTTAAACCCTTCACGCACTGCTATCTATAATGACAGTTTTCACAAACTAAAAACTTATACATAATAATATGACATAGAGTAGATAAAATACATTGTACAAAGAATTTCACGCACAGTTTCATACAATATTTTATTTATAATGAACAAATATAAAAACTGTAACTCTTCGTCACTGGAATTTATTTCTATTCTACAATTTTTAGAACTTTGACATTTAAAAATTCTAACTTCTTTTAAACTACAAAACTTTCAAAACTTCTGTCGTAATTTATTTCTCATTATGTCATCACCATGACAACGCGAAAGTTAAGGATATTTGAATATATGAAAGGTTGTTAAAAACAGTGCGAAAAATTAAATCTCGTTTAAAATACATTGTTACTTCACGCACACTTTAAACACTTAACACTTCGCGCACTGCTATCTATAATGACAGATTTCACAAACTAAAAACTTATACATAATATGACATAGAGTAGATAAAAGTAGTTTTTAATAATTGTTTTCAGAATTAAAAAATGTTGTATGTTGTTGTTGTGTTTTTTTTGTAAAATTTATAACCAATAAATTATTTTTCTTTATTTATTTGTTACATTTACATACAAAAGTAGTTTTAAGTGTTTCAAAATTTGTGATGCTATAGTTGTTTCAAAAGAAATAGCTTCAGAATAATATATTAGGTGATAATGACCAATGATTTTAAAATGAACAATGTTTTAAGTACTTTTATTTAGTACTTTGTACTTTTAAAATTTTTAGAAGTTTAACTTCTAAAAATCTAGAAAGCTAGGATCGGTAATCTGTGGGCAATCTGCTTGTGCTTGTAGTCGGTTCAGTTCGGCTTGTCCCGGTCCGTTATCGGGAACGTTAAGTTGACCTGTGCACTGTGCAGTTATTTTTCTAGCGCATATTGAACACAAGCTAACCCGACCGTCGGCTGTCGCCGTAACGAATAGAGACGGGCAAAATAAGTGCGGACGTGTAACGGTTACTATTGATACCGGTGGTACTGAGTACAAACACTGATTACAAAATACTGATGTATCTGATCCTTGTACTGAATTGAGTAGGCAACTAAAAAACGGTAGTTCCGTACTTGTAACTAGTAACGTTTTAAAAATATCTTACACGTCTCTAGTAGTCGTAGCGGTATGACTTTCGAAAACATCGAATTTGATCATAAGCGGGTGCATAAAAAGATATCTTACACTGAGTATTTTATTTCTACATACCTTTATAATAACAAGCATAAGTTAATCACTGCATTGATTGTGATTGCAAAAACGGTTCGCATGTTCGCAAAATCAGTGCGGGCATGTAACGGTTACTTTTGATACTGGTTCTAAGTGGTACTGATTACAAAATACTAGTGTATCTGATCCTTGTATTTACTGAATTGAGTAGGCAACTTAAAATCGGTAGTTCCGTATTTGTAACTGGTAACGTTTTAAAAATATCTTACACGTCCCTAGTAGTCGTAGCGGTATGACTTTCGAAAACATCGAATTTGATCATAAGCAGGTGCATAAAAAGATATCTTACACTGAGTATTTTATTTCTACATACCTTTGTAATAACAAGCATAAGTTAATCACTGCATTGATTGTGATTGCAAAAACGGTTCGCATGTTCGCAAAATCAGTGCGGACATGTAACGGTTACTTTTGATACCGGTTCTAAGTGGTACTGATTACAAAATACTGGTGTATCTGATCCTTGTATTTACTGAATTGAGTAGGCAACTTAAAATCGGTAGTTCCGTATTTGTAACTGGTAACGTTTTAAAAATATCTTACACGTCCCTAGTAGTCGTAGCGGTATGACTTTCGAAAACATCGAATTTGATCATAAGCGGGTGCATAAAAAGATATCTTACACTGAGTATTTTATTTCTACATACCTTTATAATAACAAGCATAAGTTAATCACTGCATTGATTGTGATTGCAAAAACGGTTCGCATGTTCGCAAAATCAGTGCGGACATGTAAGGTTACTTTTGATACCGGTTCTAAGTGGTACTGATTACAAAATACTGGTGTATCTGATCCTTGTATTTACTGAATTGAGTAGGCAACTTAAAATCGGTAGTTCCGTATTTGTAACTGGTAACGTTTTAAAAATATCTTACACGTCCCTAGTAGTCGTAGCGGTATGACTTTCGAAAACATCGAATTTGATCATAAGCGGGTGCATAAAAAGATATCTTACACTGAGTATTTTATTTCTACATACCTTTGTAATAACAAGCATAAGTTAATCACTGCATTGATTGTGATTGCAAAAACGGTTCGCATGTTCGCAAAATCAGTGCGGACATGTAACGGTTACTTTTGATACCGGTTCTAAGTGGTACTGATTACAAAATACTGGTGTATCTGATCCTTGTATTTACTGAATTGAGTAGGCAACTTAAAATCGGTAGTTCCGTACTTGTAACTAGTAACGTTTTAACCCTTTCAGTCACATTGTACCTCAAGAGGTACATTTATTATGTATGATTTTAAACATCAATTGGAATTAACTTATATCCAAGAAAATATTTTACAGATCAAATATCATGTCTAATTCGTAGACGCCTGCATTCTTCGCGCGATATTGTTTTTGCTTGGCAGTTATCACTTGATTTGAAATTAGTTCGTTTTACATTTGCAACAGGTTAGGACAGTCTGTTTGTGTATGTTGTTTTTATTGTTTATTTTCGAGAATAAACGCGGATATATGTTTGATAGGTAAGTAAACACTGTAATTTATCATAGTATTTATTAGTTTCTAAAATGTAGATGATACAAAGTAGTAATCTGGGCACCTCAATTAGATGTACCTTATGAGGTACAAACTGCTTCTAAGGATGTTTTTGTGATAGAACGCATAATATATATTTTCGGGCAAAACATGTTATTTCATGAAATATTTATTTTCAGATATTGCTAATATAGTAAAAAACCACTTACAAATGAGGAGTTACCATATTATCTTGAAAATGACGATGATTCAGATAATCCCAATCTTGACGAGTAAGATGATGGATGGGAGGATGATACTCAAATGGAAACTAATGATGAAATAGTTCAATTTTTGAATGAAAGTGCTAGTTCAGATGAATAAGAAGCTAATTATCAAGATGTAGAGAATGATTTGGAGCAAGAGCCAAACAACGACCAAGAAGTTATAGAAGATGAAGTAAATGGCAGGAATTGTTTTGCTGATTTTCATAATAGATAGGCTCTTAAGTAATACTCTAAACAAGTACTCTTTTTTTTTGTATTTTGTTAGATCATAATAATAAATTTGTTTCTAGTAGTAGAATAAATTAAATACTAATTAGTTGATTTTGTTTTTTATTATAACATCCTTAAAGGCAACATGTACTTTGTGAGGTACAAGTGGTAACAAGAAAAACAGATGGAGGGGGAGTATTTTTTTGTTACGTATTGTTTTAGTTACCTCTCTCAAGCATATCTACCAAATTTTATAATTTTTGGATGCCTCTTTCTAGGTGTGTGACTGAAAGGGTTTTAAAAATATCTTACACGTCCCTAGTAGTCGTAGCGGTATGACTTTCGAAAACGTCAAATTTGATCATAAGCAGGTGCATAAAAAGATATCTTACACAGAGTATTTTATTTCTACATACCTTTATAAT
Source organism: Diabrotica virgifera virgifera (assembly GCF_917563875.1). Classification (NCBI taxonomy): domain Eukaryota; kingdom Metazoa; phylum Arthropoda; class Insecta; order Coleoptera; family Chrysomelidae; genus Diabrotica; species Diabrotica virgifera. The sequence continues at coordinate 26,628,721 of NC_065446.1, read as the reverse complement.
CGCATAAGTTAAACACTGCATTGATTGTGATTGCAAAAACGGTTCGTATGTTTTAAATAGGATTTTTGCTGATTATGTATTTTGCTAAAATATTAAATAACACAAAAAATACAATTCACAACCATCATTTAATTTTTAACGATAAACAAAAGTCTAATATGATGATAAGTTTGAAATTGATCGACTTTGTCGATAACAGTGTCATTAACAGATATTTTTAAATACCATAAATAATTTTCCAATGATTGTGTGGATTTAAGAAATACATACTAAACAATGTTTTTACCTGTATAAAGGAGATTATAATTATGACACATTATGGTACTCCTTATTTTTCAAATAATATGCTCTTGTAAACGCATAACTTTGATTTATTGGCTAAACCTACATTAGATACGTCACAAGAAATTAAAAATAATTAACATGTAATAAATTCACTGTTTTAATCAGATATATTATATTCCCTACTATTGCAATAAAATATTAAAACGAATAAACGAAAACCTGTTGAGTAGTGCTACAACAAAGCAATAAAATGTTATTCATAAAGATAGTGTGAAATATATCGCCGCTTATCTGGTCCGCTGGTATTAAAGTTATCAGCATTTAATTGCAAAGAGGTCTCTTAGCTGGAGAAAATTTTTGTAATTACCATCCGTATTCATTTCAGATACTTCCATCTCGCAAACAAAAACACGTAAAAATTAACATCTGGCGCTGAGTCACCCGTGCCAGGCCCAAGAAAACTGTACGCCGATGACAAACCTTCCCAAGCTCGACCTGCGAATGCATGAACTGATAGTAGGATGCGCAGAACGCTCTACGCAGTCCGCCGACGCAGGTTGTGTCTGGCTTAGGTTCAATTTGCGCCGGGGCTGAATGGCATGTCTGACACTGAATCCCTATATGTCTTTTGATTTAGATAGGGAGTACAATTCATTACAATACAAACAATCGACATCAGGGTTGTCGTCTTTAAGATCATTCCAGGATTCCGCTTGTTCTTCTTCTTCTTAACTGTTATTTTTCCACGAAAACTTTCTTCGTGACACTTCTTGGCAGTTTTTTCTTTATTAAATTGCTTTTTCTTCTTATTTCTGTCTGAGCTCAAATCAGGTCTGGAGTAGAATTGAGCATACCGTTCTTCCCACGTTTTCGCTTGTTTTTCATTTTCTGGTTTACAATTTTACCATAATACTGGTCCTTATTTTTTGTACAAATGAAGGTCCACGCACATAAGCTTTTGGCATTTTAATTTCAGATTAGGAAGATATTTCATCATTAGTATTTTTGGAGTAAATATTTAGATGCTTATAAACGCTTCTCTTCTGGACTTTCTATGATCGCATACCTATGCCATCATTGGATACCCTGAAGTGTGCCATCATAGGAAAAAATCGGCATTTTATTAAAAGAAGAAAAAAAATATTAAATCGAAAGATAACTTCAAAATAACGCACACAACAAACATAATATGTCTAACAAATATATTCAAGGCGTTATTTAATCTTTTCTTCTATTTACTGTACTGGATTCTAACTTTCAATTTTGTGTAATGGGACTTTCCGAAAAATGTATAATTTTCCTACTCTCACAAAAAACATCAGAGCACCATAAACTTTATATAAAACTACAAACCGACTAACTAGCATACACTAATACATCAGTTTTCAGAATAAGTGGACTGCGTTCCAAAATACACTCACTATGCCATCATAGGCGACTTTCCTATAATATTACACAAAATTAAAATTTATAATCCATCACAGTAAATAGAAGCAAAGCTTAAATAACGCCTTGAATATGAATATATTTGTTAGACATATTACGTTTGTTGTGTGCGTTCTTTTGAAGTTATCTGTCGATTTAAGATGTTTTCTCTTCTTTTTAATAAAATGGCGATTTTTGCCTATGATGGCACACTTCAGGGTATCCAATGATGGCATAGGTATGCCATCATAGAAAGTCCAGAAGAAAAGCGTTTATAAGTATCCATTATTCACTCCAAAAATACTAATGATGAAATTTCTTCAAAATCTGAAATTAAAATGTAAAAAGCTAATGTGCGTGGACCTTCATTTGTACAAAAAATAAGGACCAGTATTTTGTAAACCTCTTGTAAACCAGAAAATGAAAAAAAGCGAGAACGCGGTAAGAACGATATGCTCAATTCTACTCCAGACCTGATTTAAGGTAAGATAGAAGTAAGAAGAAAAAGCAATTTAATAAAGGAAGAAACTGCCAAGAAGGGCCACGAAAAAAGTTTTCGTGGCAATAATAGCAATTAAGAAGAAGAAGAACCAGCGGAATTCTGGAATTATCTTAAAGACTATAACCCTGATGTCGATTGTTTGTATTGTAATGAACTGTACTCCTTATTTAAATCAAAAGAAATATGGATTCGGTGTCAGACATGCCCTTCATGGTGCTATGCATAATGTACGGATGTGGAAAAAAAGTAAAACACTTTATATTATGGGAATTGCGTTTATAAATAATATTATTTGCTTAATAACCTCTTAGTTAAGTTAGTAGAATATTACGAATTTATTTTTTAATCTTTGTTCTTATTTTTCGTAATAAAACATAAAAAATTAAGTTGTTTTGTTTTAAAATAAATGGTGTGCTATCATAGGAAACGTGTGTCACCTATATGATGGCATACTTGCTAATTAAAAATATAAAAAGCGTGCAAAAAACGTTCTAAATCAATATTATATTGTAAAAAACTTAAAATGTACCTTAAGTTCGAATTACTTGGCACCACAAAAATGCTTAGAAAATTTTAAATACACTTAAAAATTGAGTTAAAATTGGGTATGCCATCATAGGCGACTTTCCCCTACGTTTAAATTGAACAGGTCTAGTATATTTGTTTAATTTTGTAGTTAGATTTGTGTGTAAAATATTCCCTGCTCAGCTTAAGCTCAAGGAAATTTCTCTTAAATTCACTCCTAAATATTTGACATTTTCCTGCTCATACCATACCTCGTAGAACACGAAGAAACTTTTCTATTAGTCGAAATGGTCGGCGGCGAGGTAGAGAGTTAGCAATAAACCACAGTGCTCATCTAAAATCTAAAATATGTCTAGCATTCGGGTGAGCCATTATTAGAATTGCGGCATTATGTTGTAAAGCATCAGCAGTAGGGTCAGTAGTTTCTGTTGAATGCTCTAAGCCAGAAAATGTACACGGAATAGATTAGAAACCTGCTGTTGCCAGTAATCGGAAGCCTTTAAACAGTAGCGTATCCTTTAACCGATGTAAGAAAATATTGCTCGTTGTGTTTAGTTAACACACACAAATATGGTGCGTAAATAAACTATTATTTATTTTGTTTAAGCTTTATTATTATAAAACTTAAAAAGGTATTAAATAAATTCGAGACATAAAGTATCGCATAAGTAAGGTGTGCCAAAAAGATTTTATAATTATACCCATGGGCGCCCATATAAACATTTTTAAGGTGGGGGTGGGGGCAGACGTGAAGATTTTCCACATTACATTTTGTATACTTTGTATGACAATATATATTTTAATTTATATAATATATTATAATTTATAAGTTATTATTTATGTCTTTTATGTAATCTTAGTTTATGTTTTTTATGTCTTTCGGTTGGTTTTCATTGGAAGTTTCCCCCTAAGGCAAATTTCCCCTTCCAAGATAAATTTCTAGATCCGCCACTGCCTCTTGCATGAAAAAATCTTTAATTCTAGTCCGCAATTCCGAAATGGATCTGTCTGACTCCTTTAGTATTCCTCATATGTACGCCTCTGGTGGCGTTAGTTCTGGTGAGTGGCAACTCCCAAAATGATCGCGCAGTATTCGAATAGAGTCCCTGGCGGGTTGACATGTTGTCCCATTCTGCTGAAACCATTGTTAATTTTAAGCTGGGACCGTTTTCTTGACCTTTTCCTTATGACCGAAAATAGTACTCCACCATACAAATGTTTTCTGCAAATCATATTTAATAATTCTTATTTTTGAAAATGACCGTACGCCTGTTGCATTTCTACTAGTGACAAATTTCGAAACTTCGATTTGAATTTGTTCTCATAAATAATCCAAAAAGACTATGAAGCAGGAATAAATTGTTTTCAGTCAAATTCCTGAAGATGGACTAAAAAATATTTGAACTGCAGTAGTTCATCTTAAATTTCAGGTTCAATACCATCAGTATAGTTTTCATGTAGTTTTGAAGCACTCCTTTAGTTGAGTATTACTCAGTTTTGGAAAAACACACAAAACCCCAAATACTGAGTTACTGACTCGTACGCTGTCAACTGACGACTCAGCTTAATAATTGGCTTATCAAAAATTGGTAGATTCGTTTCAACCTTTAACTTTTCTCCACCCTGTAGGAACCCTTAATTGGATTAGCATCATCAAAATGTAGTTTTCTTGCTCGCGTTTGTTTACTCTCGTCGGTATATTCAGAGTATTATAGATCGCAGACCTTCTGCTAGTAGTAATCAAAATTTTATCTCTTTGGGATTTTAAGAACTCCAAAAGTCATTTTAGAAGCTGAACTGCAGTTTCAAGTTCAATCTGTTTTCTCTGTAATAATTTACTGACAGCGTTGATGAGTTCTAAAATGGTTGCCCACAACTCCTTTATTATGAACTTTTCTGTTTTGACATTTCTTTCAACAAACACTTAGCCTCATAAACTGTTTCAGCTTTCTGATTAAGGTCTTTAGCAAGAGTACGAAGAGCATATTTGAAGGCGTTGTAACCTTTAGACAAAGCTTTTGTTGCATCAGCTCTTGCCGTCCATCTTGTGCTGCTTGTTCTTTTAAGGACAAGGTTTAGATCGTGGCGAATAGGATCGTTTAGTTGAGTTTCATTTAAGTATTTGATCGTAGCTTTCCAACGGTGGGTAGAGACTGAAAATAAGTTGTACACAGATAGTCCGTTCTTTAACGGTAAAATATTACAAAACCTCTAAATTTTAAAGAACCGCTTGGATTGACAGGAAATTTGGCATACACATAGCTAACAAATAAAGAAAAAAAGTGATATTGTGCCGATATGTGCTTTTGCCCTGGGGGTGGTTTTCACCCCCTCATGGGGGTGAAAAAATATTCGTCCAAAGAAAGTCAGGAAATGGATAAACTGGCTAATTTTAAGTAACTTTTATTCTATAGAGTTTTTTCACTAAGTCAATACTTTTTGAGTTATTTGGCAGTGAATATGTTCATTTTTTTAACAAAATAACCACGCTTTTAGACGGTTTCTCGCAAATAACTCAAATAGTAGGTATTTTGTCGAAAAAACATTCTTAACAAAAATATAGCCTGTAAAAAATTTTAAAAAATGGTGTATATATCACGTCTCCACACGTAGTAGAAGCAGAGTTATAGCTAATGAAAAATAGGTTCATATTCGTCAAATTCCAAATGGAATACTTTAACGTGAAATAACCAAAAATGAAGCACATTTTGGGGAAAACTCATTACAACTTATTTAAAGTGTTTAAAAAAAAGCTTCATTTTTGTTTTATAAAAAAAATTTCTAGCATCAAAATTAAACAAGTTACGCTCAAAATAACGTTAGTCCCTTTTGGTTTTGTTAAAAAAATCGAGAAAATCACCCCCTAATTAGTATCTTAAATGAACAATCGTTACGACTTCACAATTTTCTTGACTCGTGTATATATTGTTTATATGATCTGTAAGTTTCATCGGTTCAAAGTCCTTATAATTGAAAGGGCTGTAGTTAAAAGGGGTTGAACGAGTCACTGATCACGAATGTATGCAAATTTGGAAACACCAAATCTTAATCAATTTTTGTCTAACAGAAAAACAAAAAAATACATGATATTCAGAAAAGCAAATCTGACTTTTTTTGTTTTTCGAGATTTTTGGTATCTCTAACAACTTTTAAGTTATTTTGAAAAAAGCATATTTTTCAAAATTTAAATTTTTAAAAATTTTATTTTAAAACCAAATTTTTTCAAAAATAAGCACTTTGAATCGATGAAACTTACAGATTCATATAAACACAACATAGGTAAAATAATTTGTGGATCGGTAACGATTAATTTAATTTAAGTTGCTAATTAGGGGGTGGTCTTCCCGATTTTTTTTTTTTCAAAAACAAAAGGGACTAACTTTATTTTGAGCGTAACTTGCTTAAATTTAATGCTAGTAACTTTTTGTAAAAACAGAAATAAAGCTTTTATTAAACACTTTAAAAATGTTATAAAGAGTTTTCCCCAAAAAGTGCTTAATTTTTTGGATATTTCACGTCGCTATTTGAAATTTGGTGAATATGAATCTATTTTTCATTGGCTATAACTCTGGTTCTACGAAATCCAGAAACCTAACGCGTACATAATTTTTTTACTTTTTTTATAGGCTATATTTTTGCTAAGAACGTTTTTTTCGACAAAATACTTAATTTTTGAGTTATTTGCGAAAAACCGTCTAAAAATGTGGTTATTTTGTTGAAAAATGAACATATTCACTTGCAAATAACTCGAAAAGTGTTGACTTAGCGAAAAAGCTCTATAGAACAAAAGTTACTTAAAATTAGTCAGTTTACCCATTTCCGGACTTAGTTTGGACATATATTTTTTCACCCTCAAGAGGGGGTGAAAGTCACCCCCAGGGCAAAAGCGCACATCGGCACAATATCACTTTTTTTCTTTGACATGTAACGTATACCAAATTTCATGTCAATCCAAGAGGTTCTTTAAAATTTAGAGCAAAAGTCGTGAAAGAATGGACTAAGACTGAACAAATCCAAAATATGATAATGCTCCAACGGGCCCAACGCAACTTTTAGTAGCACTTACTCCAACTAAAGCGAGTATGCAGCACAAAAAATGTAAATTGCAAATTTGTTAATCTTATATAAATGAGCCTGGAGGCCATTGTATTTGCCTGACATGTAGCGAAAGGCTACATAAATATAAGGCAGTTCATAGAAAAATACAGGAGTAAAAAAACAAATGCTCATATGGTATTTATTGATCTTGAGAAAGCATATGATAGAGTTCCTCGAGAGATTCTGTGGTGGACACTCAATAAGAAAGGAGTGCCTGGTGCATATATGAAGATTGTGAGGGATATGTATGAGGGAGTAACGACTAGTGTTAGGACAGGTGTGGGAGAGACTGATAAATTTCATGTGAAAGTAGGATTGCACCAAGGCTCGGTGCTTAGTTCGTATTTATTCTAATTAGTTTTGGACCAGATAACAGCGAAACCACAGGGTAACATTCCATGGTGCTTAATGTATGCTGATGATGTCGTGTTAGTAGGAAATAGTGAAAGAGACTTAGAACAAAAACTGGAACAGTGGACACGAGCTCTGGAGGAAAAAGGTTTAAAACTTAGTAGGACAAAGACAGAGTATTTGGAATGTTCATTTAAAGATGGAGTTACTACAAATAAAATGGTATCTGTGGATAGTGAACTGATCGTAAAAAGCAATAGTTTTAAGTACCTGGGATCGGTATTACAGAGTAATTGAGAAATAGATGGAGATGCATGCAGTAGAATTAGGGCTGGATGGATGAAGTGAAAGGAAGCGAGTGGTGTGTTGTGTGACAGAAAAGTTCCAATGAAGCTGAAAGGAAAATTCTATAAAACAATCATAAGACCGGCTACGATGTACGGAACTGAATGTTGGGCAGTGAAAAAGAAAGAGGAACAACGAATGCATGTGGCGGAGATGAGAATGCTTAGATGGATGAGTGGAGTGACAAGAAGGGATAAAATTAAAAATGAGTATATTAGGGGAAGTCTAGGTGTGGCACCAATTGTTGCCAAAATGAGAGAGCCTAGGTTGAGATGGTTTGGTCATGTTCAACGTCGAGACGTTAATCATCCAATACTGGAAGCACTTCAGCTACTCTTCGAAGGAGTAGGAGAGGAAGACCAAAGAAGACGTGGGGGAGACGATTAGGCAGGACATGTTGGTTAAGGGGATTAATATTGATATGACCCAGGATAGAATTGTATGGAAAAATTCAATTAGGGAAGCCGACCCCGCATAGAGATAAGGCAAAGAGAATGATGATGATGTAGCGAAAGGCATGGGTAATGAAGGAGAGGGTAGCGAGAGAAGGAACTGACTCATTTGTTCTTGCTCTTACTACTTTTCTAAGAAACCGTGCACACAGATAGACAGTACTGTTCCTTCTACCAAACGGCATTCATTAGCTACTTATTCTTAAAACATAGGCTTTCTATTTGAACAAAAGGATGCACTTTAATGTAGTTTTATACGTCCAACATCACGGTATTGCGCTATATTTGAATTTTTCAACATATTATGATTAATATTTTTTATTTTTTCGTTTTGGGCTCTGCGAGGCCCCCTTTTAAGCCCAGGCCCCTAGGCAACTGCTTACTTTGCCTATTGGTTAATCCGGCACTGTGAGTTTGAGCGGTATCGCTAATAGTCCTGTCGCCAGGGGGGGTACAACGGCCTCGTTAATTCAGATGGACTTACCCAAATTTTTTTTATGTATTTTGACCCGTAGAACACGAATTTTTTGGGTAACAGTTGATCCGGATGTCGATAAGATTGTTATAGACCAAGAACTTGAGGAATCAAATAACAGCGATTTTTGGCAAAACAAAACAATATTTTGTATTTTTTGGGTCATTTTAAGCAAAAAATATTTCTACAAGTTTTTTAGTAGGATGCACAGTTTTCGAGATAAACGCGGTTGAACTTTCAAAAAATCGAAAAACTGCAATTTTTAAACCCGAATAACTTTTGATTAAAAAATAAAATAGCAATTCTGCTTAGCGCCTTTGAAAGTTCAAGTCAAATTATGTCGGTTTTGATTATTTGCATTGCTAAAAATTTATTGTGTTATTGCTAAACAAAGCTACAAACAACTAGTGCGTGAGTGATGTTTCTATGATTTCTCATTTAAAATCGAACGAGTAGGTAGAATAGGTACTAGTGCAATCAAGACTATTTCTACGTTACATGCGTTAAAACGCATGTAAAAGCACGGGAAACCCTACGTGTTTATAGCTTTGTTAAACAATAAAAAAATAAATTTTTACCAATGCAAATAATCAAAACCGATATAATTTGACTTAAACTTTCAAATGCGGTAAGCAGACTTGCTATTTTATTTTTTAAAATCAAAAGTTATTCGGGTTCAAAAATTGCAATTTTTCGATTTTTTTAAAGTTCAACCGCGTTTATCTCGAAAACTGTGCATCCTACGAAAAAACTTGTAGAAATATTTTTTACTTAAAATGGCCCAAAAAATACAAAATATTGTTTTGTTTTGCCAAAAATCGCTGTTATTTGATTCCTCAAGTTCTTGGTCTATAACAATCTTATCGACATCCGGATCAACTGTTACCCAAAAAATTCGTGTTCTACGGGTCAAAATACATAAAAAAAACTTGAGTAAGTCCATCTGAATTAACGAGGCCGTTGTACCCCCCCTGGCGACAGGACTATAAATCTGGAATGATAAAGCTGTGCTACTCTCAATATTCAGATGCGTAAGATATTTTTTGGATGATACTCCGACGTAACAAGTCTCCTACGGCTTGATAACACGGAACGAGTCAGACCATAGCTCAATCCTTTTGATACCGTATGTTGGAGATGGATTGCGTTGTGAACCACTTATAAGTAGGCAGGATTATATCTGGGAACAGTTATGGATTAAAATTACGGTTCATAAAAAAACATTTGGAATAGGTGTAATATATAGACCTCATGAAAAAAATTTAAATTCTTCTCTGGATGAGTTTGAAAATAGTCTAATTGATATTGGACCAACTGTAGATGAAATAATTTGTATGGGTGATTTTAATTTAGACTTGTTTGACTATGACAATAGTAGTGTTAAGAATTTTTATTCAATTTTAGAATCACTGAATTATTGTCAATTGATAGACGTTCCTACTAGAGTCACTGCTACATCTGCAACACTTCTAGATTATGTAATAGTACAAAAAGGAGCTGCAGTGGAGGGGGGTGTCATACATCATAACATCTCAGATCACTCTATTGTTTATTGTAAGGTAAATGTAGGTGGTACATCGCAACAATCTAAAATGTGTACATATAGAAGCTTTAAAAATTTTAATCAAGAATCCTTTCAGGCTGATTTGTTTAATACTTCATTTTTCAGAATATATGACCAGGAAAATATTGATGCAAAAATATCGTACTTAGTTAATTGCTTAAATAATTTATTTGATAGACATATTCCCATAGTTACCTCTAGAGTCACTAAAGCCAGAGCACCATGGATGACATATGTCATCAAAATTATGATGAACGAGAGGGACAAAGCTTTAAGCAAATTTAAAAGGACTAGATTACAGAGACATTTAGATTTTTATAGACAAATGCGTAACTTTACTAATCAGGCTATTGAGAGAGAAAAAAGGCATACTTTATACATCAATTCAATAATAATTCATCAAAAGAAATGTGGAAGACACTAAAGTTGAATAAATTTCTTCCCGATAAAAATAAAAATATTCCAGAGGATTTAAAAAAGCCTAACGATCTAAATATTTTTTTTATAAAATCTGTTCCTAATAAAAAACCACCCCAACATCTTTTAAATTTTTATAATAATAATAGATTACTCAATGAAAACTTTAAATTTAAGGAAATTAATGACTTGTTTGTTTTTAAGACCATATCAGATATAAAAACGAATGCGAGAGGGTGTGATGGTATAAATATTAAATTAATTAAACTTTGTTGTCCTCATATCGTACCTTACATTACACATATTATAAATTATTGTTTAACAGAGAATGTCTGTCCGGCGATGTGGAAGAGGGCAGTTGTGAGGGTATTGCCGAAGAAACAAAATCCAAAAGAAATGAAAGACTTGCGAGGTATCAGTATTTTACCTACTTTATCCAAAGTATTGGAAAGAGCTATGGAAATTCAAATAAAGGAATATATACAAAAATTTTCTCTTTTACCTGACGTTCAATCTGGATTTCGCAAAGGCTTTAGTTGCACAACTGCACTTTTGCATATTGTCGATGACATACTTACGGCTATAGATGACAGAAAATGTACTATATTGATTTTATTAGATTTTAGCAGAGCTTTTGACACTATTAACCATGAATTAATGATAAGCATTTTAAAGTATTTAGGATTTTCCTATGATGCGTTGTTACTTATAATAAGCTATTTGGAAGGGCGACAACAGCATGTTAATATAGAAGGTCAAAATTCAAACTCTTTGAATATTAATTCAGGAGTTCCACAAGGCTCAATATTGGGTCCTTTATTATTTTCTCTATATACTTCTAATCTTCTCTCTAAGCTTCAGTCATGCCAAGCTCATTTATATGCTGATGACACTCAGCTCTACTACAGTTTCCCAATCGAAAATTTAAAAAACGCTAATGATCTGATTAATGCCGATTTAAAAAGATTTGTAGAAGCTGCTTTAAACCATTGCCTATGCATCAATTCCAGTAAATCAAACATATTAATATTTGGGCCAAAAAATCAAAGGGAATTAGTTTTACCATCAATCCAAATCCAAATTCAGGATTCAATTCTTGATGTTGTTGATGTGGCAAAGAATTTGGGTGTATTAATGGATTCAGAGTTAAGATTCGAGAAACATATAAATAAATTGATACAGCGTGCCTACGCTTCAATTAAGATTATATACGGTAATCGACATTTTCTACCATTTAATGTTAAGAAAGTTTTGTGTGAATCTCTTGTACTTTCAAATTTTAATTATGCTGACGCTCTTTACGGTCCTAATTTAGCCACTCACTACACGAATAAAATTCAAAAAGTTCAAAATTCCTGTCTAAGACTCATATTTGGCATTCGCAGAAGACAAAGGGTTTCACATAAAATTAAGGAAATTGAGTGGCTGAATATGGAAAATAGAAGGGTACATCATACACTCTGTCTTTATCATAAAATAATTCTAACAAAAAAACCGTCTTATCTTCATCGTAAAATCACGTATCGAACGGACATACACAACTTAAATATTAGATATAAAGGTTTGCTGGCAATACCGAAATTTAAAACAGAGATATTTAGAAGGTCTTTTAGGTATCAGGTATGTCATTTGTATAATTCATTACCATCAACAATAAAAGTATTAAACATTGGGCAGTTTAAATCCAAATCTAGAGACTATTTGTTTATTTCTCAATCATAATTTTGGTTCTGGACGAACATAATGCTCGAGCTCGAATAAATTGGTAAATGAAACGAAATTATTGTTGTTTTTATAATGGCACTATATAGATAAGTTTTTTTTTCTTTTTCGGGTTAAGTGGAAGAACATTTTCTGTAAATGGCGACATTTCAGAAAATGAACTTCGCCCTTTATTTCTGAAAATAATATATTATGTTTTATATAAAAATGTACATTTCTATATTGAAGAAATAATAAAGACGATATTATCAGATTTAGCCATACGGCTCACACTCCCTCTAAGGGGAAAATTGACTCATCCCAGATACCTACGGTATCAAAAGGATTGAGCTCTGGTGGCAGGGTGTTGAGGAGGCGGGCCCCTGTCATACAATCAGCTACAGCCCAACCACAACCACAACCACAAGCGAGCCAAACAACAACAAGAGCTCCACCCGCCGAAGGTGCTGCGATGGATCATCAGCCGGCGCTCACTCAAGCGGGACGACCGAGGCAGCGCATGAAATGGACTGTGTCCATCAATGAGAACATTTTGCGCTTCTACTACAAGGTGACAAACCTCGGTCAAGAAACAATCGGCTACCGACAACAGCTGTATGCCGAATTTTGCAGGACGTACCCAGATATTCAAGTATCGGAGCAACGAGTATCAGACCAATACCGGGTAATTATAAGAAACAACCTTATCCCAGAGACTAGACGCAATATCATCAGAAGCGAAGTCGAACGGGAGATTCATAACGATGTTGTAATTGAAGATCAAGTCCCCAATGAAGTGCATGAGCAGATTCCTGAGCTTGCCATACAAGAAACTCAACCTGACAATACAGAGCAGGAAAACAACGAGCTACATGATAAACTAGTAAGCGAAATGGCACGTGCTGTACAAGAGTTTAATGGAACAAACCCACTTAGCAGACCACCGCTACCACGAATAAACTCTTGTAAGAGACTAGGTGTGCTGTTACAAATTGTGAACACTGAAGTCCTACCCAATTATGTCGTAGAAGCCCACACATTAGAGTATCTGCACATGCTAATCTACTGTGCAGCAACAGCAATTGCTAATGTAATGAGCATTAAGATCAGAACACGACGGGGTTCTAATAACGGAAGGACTGGTAGCAGAATTGCACCCTGGGAAAAAAGACTGCTCGGAAAGATTGAATTGCTGCGTAGGGATATTGGTCGAGTCACAGAATATATACGAGGTGTAAGAAGTACAAGAGTCATCAGGAGAGCTGAAGAAATAATACGGAATACTGCAAGACACTCAAGATACGATCCAGAAAACAACACAGCCCAACAGTGCCTGGATACGTTAAAACAAAGACTCTCAGTTTATTCAGGACGACTAAGAAGGTACAAAGTGAGTAACAACCGAAAATCCGACAATGCCCTTTTGAGACTGCTGAGAAGGCGTTCTATCGAAAACTCAATTCCACCGTAGAAAATCTCGATAAGTCTTATCCAAGCCAAGAAGAAATTCATGAGTTTTGGGGAAATCAACTTTCCACACCAGCTGCTCTTAACAACAATGCTGGATGGATCGAAGATACGGCACAGAACTGCCAACACTACACTACTACTCTCTACGAACCCTTCACCACTGAAGAAGTCTCAAATATCATCAAAGAGCTTCATAACTGGAAATCTCCTGGACAAGACGGAGTTCAAAACTTTTGGCTCAAGAAGTTTTGGAGTGCTCATGAATGCTTATCAACACTAATTAATTATGTTATTTCTAATCCGCAGGATATACCATCATTCCTAACTCATGGAACCACTTATTTAATACCGAAGGATCAAAATAACACCCAAGATCCAGCAAAATACCGCCCAATTACTTGTCTTCCAACTTTGTATAAATTGGTCACATCCTGTGTAGCCCGGCGTATCTACCAACACTGTGCGCTGAACAATATCATAGAGCCTCAACAGAAAGGATGCGCTAAGGGTTCCATGGGCTGCAAAGAACAACTTATCATCGACTCAGTCATTTCTAATCAAGCATATTCCAAAAAGAGGAACCTATTTACTGCTTTTATTGATTACAAGAAGGCCTTTGATTCAGTGCCGCATGAATGGCTTATAGATATATTGAGAATATATAAAGTCGATGATAATATAGTGACCTTTTTACAACATATAATGACAGAGTGGAAAACTAGAATTCACCTTCAAATACCTGGTGAAAGTAACATCGAAACTGAAAATATCGCAATCAGCCGGGGCCTGTTTCAAGGAGATTCGTTGAGTCCTCTGTGGTTCTGTCTAGCTATGAACCCACTATCTCAGCTATTGAACTCCACAGATGCAGGTTTTAGCATCAAAAATAACAACAATGTGGTGGCGAAGCTTAATCATTTATTGTACATGGATGATTTGAAATTAATGGCTTCCACTCGAAACCAACTCGACGAGATGCTAAAAACTGTAGAAACTTTTTCTAATGATATTAGTATGTACTTCGGACTAGACAAGTGCCGTATTTTAAATATAGTCAGAGGAAAAGTACAGCCCGGAGGATTCGATATGCAAAATGGCCAGAACATCGAGGCCATGGGTGAAAACGATATGTACAAATATCTTGGAGTAAAGCAAGCGCGGAAAATTGACCATAAACAAATGAAAACAGAGATAACTACCGAGTTTATACGAAGGGTAAAACAGCTGCTTCGCTCACACCTTAACAGTAGAAATTTGTTTAAGGCACTAAACACCTACGCATGTTCCGCGCTTAGCTACTCATTTGGTATTGTTAAGTGGACAGAAACAGATATAGAAGCTCTTCAGCGAAAAGTGCGAACACACCTCACAAAGGCACAAAAACACCATCCTAAGAGTGCAGTAGAAAGAACAACATTACCACGGAATCTAGGAGGAAGAGGACTTATGGATATAGGTGAGCAATTAGATAAACAAATTGCTAATTTAAGAACTTATTTTCAGATGCAGGCTGAGACATCTACTCTACATCGCGCTATCTGCGCAGTAGATGACACAACACCGATCAAACTGAGGGAACCAGAAATGCGCATAAACCACCTTACTAAGGACGAAAAAGTGCGCGCCTGGATGGGTAAACCTCTGCACGGGCGACATCCCAATGAGGTCAGCCAAGACTATGTCGACAATATAGCGTCGAACTACTGGTTGACATCAGGAAAGATGTTCCCTGAAACGGAGGGTTCATTACTGGCCATTCAGGATCAGGTTATACCAACCAGAAATTACCTGAAATATATCATCAAAGACCCTCAGGTTCAAAACGACAGATGCCGATATGGATGTCAAGCCCAAGAAACCATCCAACATCTTACAGGGGGCTGCCAGGCATTTGCTGCAACTGAATACAAGGAACGGCATGATGCAGTAGCAAAAATCCTTCATCAAGAGATAGCTATCAAGCTGGGACTTCTCCAAACAGACCATCTCCCGTATTATCAATACGTCCCTGAGAGTATGCTTGAGGATGGCAACTACAAGCTATACTGGGACCGCACTGTGCTCACAGACCAAACAGTGGCACATAATAGACCAGATCTCGTACTAGTTAATAAATTAACAAGACAAACAACACTAATTGATGTGGCGATACCTAACAACAATAATCTACGTAGTAAATTTACTGAAAAGATCGCCAAATACAGAGATCTAGAAATTCAAATACGAAGAAGACGATATTATTATTATTATTATTATTATCTGAGATGAGTGAATTTTATCATCATAGTAAGTGTGAGTCATATGACTAAATCTGGATAATATAATATTTGCGGTAAGTCTGCCCCTCCCCTATTATGAATTTCTAGATCCGCGCCTGTCCAGCCCCCTTAAGTTTCCCCAACCCTGTCCGATGCCCAATCTGCACATGCATTACATGTTTCATTCTGGAATACTACCTACGAACATTTTGGTTTTGTTTCTGGAAACTTTCCGAATAATTCACAATCAGTTTGGAGTTCTAGTATAATTATTGTTTGAAGCTGCCGAGTACTATCTGATGAAGTTTAAAACTAGTTATAGGAAAACGATAAAGCGAACAAAGGTTATGGTTTTAGTTAAACGTACTAGAATAGTTTTAGGACGCTCTACGGTATTAATATTTTAATGCTTTACTGATTAAAATTAAAAGGAATTTGTAACGCTTGGCTTACATTCCTATTTAAAATATCAACGCTTATAATTTCGAGTCGGTGAAATGTGGTAAACATTCAGTCCGAGTCACTGACTGATTTCTCTAGAAATTAGAAATGATTTCGCCGAACGCTCAAGTGTAACGAATATTTTAATGAGATCGCAAAAAACTAAAAGTACATGTAAGATCTATAAAATATAAATATATTTTATAAATATCCCAGAGAACGGAAGTTCTCGCCAGTGGTGCACAATCTCCGTATAATACAATATAATATCCACAGAGAACGGCAGTTCTCACCAGTGGCGCACAACACCCCTACATGCGACACTATATATACACGAAATTTTCAATTTTCTAAACCTGACTGAACTGAAAATTGGGACAAATTCCATCTTAAAGTTTAGGAAAAGACTCGTCCATTCATATGTCAACCATCAATTTTGGTCCAAGGGTGTGGATTTTACGGACCTTCCCATTTAAAGCCTGTTTTTCGTTCTCGTCCCCAAAACTCCCAAAAATTTCAAAAATTTAAGCCCGACCTTTGCGGCTCCTGAAAGCACAGATAATTACCTTTCCAACGCATGTTAAATTTTGAAAATCGGTTATACCATTCAAAAGATATCGAGCTCAGAAATATGACTCAATTTTTATTTAAAAAATGGAAAATGTTTGTGGATATGTATGTATGTATGTATGTATGTATGTGTGTGGAAAAGTTACACCGATCTGAATGTTTTCTTCTGTGTTTCAAGAAGGTGTGAGGGCCGATTCAGAACCGGTCTAATTTTTGACTTCTGACTACCCTTAAGCCAGCTAGAGGGCTGGGTAGATACAAAATAGCATATTTTTTGGGCGTATATATCTTAGGTTCAAGGAAAGACAGGAAAACCGCAAATACATCAAATCAATAGAGTTGAGTTAAGCTTTCAAATGGCGCCTAAGCGATCAAGCTAAGACATACACACTGCTCACTATAGCCAAAAAACTGAAAAATTAAACTTTGAAAATTTTGGTTTTTCGACAATTACTCAAAATTTCAACCTACGAATTGCGCCAATAACTGAGCGTTTGTAGAAGGACTCAGGACGCATCTAACGGTGTATACCTCATATCTGGGAAAATTCTAATTTTTAAGTTATAGGCTTCATAAATATGATCAAATCTATTTCTTATGGGAAAAACGGTTCTTCAAGCTCAATAATTCCTGTAATACGTTCAGTTATCACATTCGATCTTGGATGCATCAGATACTACTTGTCAATACGTTTCAAATTCATGTTTAGTGATCAACATCAGGTAAGCCGTTCAGAAGTTATAGAGCTCCAAATTTATAATTAGTCCAGGAACTGAAATTTTTCACTTCGCAATTTTTACAGAATGGATAGATTTGCTTGAAAATTTGACAATAAGTAGTGGATAGTCCAAGGATAAAAATCTATATGATGCAGAAATACGCTTTTACCATGGGGTGGTTGCCACCTCATTTCGAGGGTGGAAATTTTTTATTATATTTTGACCGCAAATGCTGGTAAAATCATTAATTATAAGCAAAAAATGTTCATTATACATTTTTTTGATAAAATTAATAGTTTTCGATTTAGTGGTTATCGAAGCTGTTAGTTTTATATCGAAAAAATTACCAGAGAACGGCAGTTCTCGCCAGTGGCGCAGAAATACACCCCCCTATACGCGACACTATTATATGCACGAAATTTTCAATTTTCTAAATCTGACTGAATTGAAAATTGTGCCAACTCCCATCTTCAAGTTCAGAAAAAGACTTACCCATTCATATGTCAACCATCCATTTTGGTCCAAGGCTGTCGATTTTACGGCCCTTCCTAATTAGGGTCTGTTTTTCGTTCTGGTCCCCAAAACTCCACAAAAACTTGGAAAATTTAAGTCCGACCTTTGCGGCTTCTAACAATACTGATCATTACCTCTCCAACTCATGTCTAATTTTGAACATTACCAGAGAACGGCAGTTCTCGCCAGTGGCGCACACCCACACCCCCCTACACGCGACACTATATAAACACGAAATTTTCGATTTTCTAAATCTGACTGAATTGAAAATTGGGCCAACTCCCATCTTAAAGTTCAGACAAAGACTCACCGATTTATATGTTAACCATCGATTTTGGTCCAAGGGTGTAGATTTTACGGCCCTTCCTATTTAGGGTCTGTTTTTCGTTCTCGTCCCCAAAACTCACAAAAACTTTAAAAATTAAGTCCAACCTTTACGGCTTCTAATAGAACTGATCATTACCTTTCCAATGAATGTTTAATTTTGAAAATCGGTTGTACCATTCAAAAGTTATAGAGCTTAGAAATGTGACTCAATTTTTATTTAAAAAAGGGAAAATATTTGTGGATATGTATGTATGTGTGTTTGAAAGTTAAACAGATTTGATATTTTATCTCTGTGTTTGAAGAGGGGGTCAGGGCTGATTTAGAACCGGTGTAGTTTGTGACTTTTGACCACCCATAAGCCAGCTATAGGACTTGGTAAGTACAAAACGGCATATATTTTGGGGGTATATATATTCGGACCAAGACGAGACAGGAGAACTGCAAATACATCAAATCAATAGTGTTGACCTAAGCTTTCAAATGGTGTTTAAGCCGTCAGGATCAGACATACACACAGCTCAGTATATCCGAAAAACTGAAAAACTAAACTTTGAAAATTTTGGTTTTTCGACAATTACTCAACATTTCAACCTACGAATTGCGCCAATAACTTAGCGTTTGTGGAAGGACTCAAGACGAATCTAACGGTGTATACCTTATATCCGATAATATTCGAATTTTTAGGTTATAGGCTTCATACATATTATAAAATCTATTTCCTGTGGGAAAAACGGTTTCTCAAGCTCAATAATTCCTGTAATAGCTTCAGTTATCATACTTGACCTTAGATCCGTCAGATACTGCTAGTCAATACGTTTCAAACTCATGTTTACTGATCAAAATCGGTTAAACCGTTTAGAAGTTATTAAGCTACAAAAGTATAATCCAATTAACGATTATTCCCGAAATGGTTTATGTAGTTGTAGTGGTTACGACGCTAAATTTAATCTGGCAACGGGCAATCCGACTTCATTTACCGGCCATCTCAATATTTTTGTTTCAATCTATTTCGAATAGAAAAAAATCTAATGTACATTCGATATTACATTCGAGAATACATTTGGGATATAATGCAACAAATGTGACCATTTATAAAGCTAGACGTGTAATAGGGGAACATTGCATTCAACTTCATACATTTAATTTATAAATAACTTTGAAAAACTCCTGATACAAGAATAAAAAACCGCTAAACGCCGTAAAAATGAGTGGCGCATAAAATATTCCAGCTACAAAAGATCCGATATGAATATAAAGTGGCGCGAAAATGGATTTTCATTTGATGCAAAACAAAATTCTAGTTTTATTTTAAAATATTTTTCCATAATATTTGCTAAATTTGAAGTAAACGCGCCACAAAAGAGTTTCAAAATTCAAACTGTATCAAAGTTACTCTTTTGTGGCGCGTTTACTTCAAATTTAGCAAATATTATGGAAAAATATTTTAAAATAAAACTAGAATTTTGTTTTGCATCAAATGAAAATCCATTTTCGCGCCACGTTATATTCATATCAGATCTTTTGTAGCTGGAATATTTTATGCGCCACTCATTTTTACGGCGTTTAGCGGTTTTTTATTCTTGTATATATACACGAAATTTTCGATTTTCTAAATTTGACTGAATTGAAAATTGGGCCAAATCCTCTCTTAAAGTATAGGAAAAGACTCGCCTATCCATATATCAACCATCCATTTTAGTCCAAGAGTGTGCATTTTACAGACCTTCCCATTTAAGGTCTGTTTTTGGTTCTCGTCCCCAAAACTCCCAAAAATTTCGAAAATTTAAGTCCGGCCTTTGCGGCTTCTGATAGTGCTGATCATTACCTTTCTAACGCATGTTTAATTTTGAAAATCGGTTATAAGGTTCAAAATTTACCGACCTCAGACATTTTATTCAATTTCTATTTAAAAAGGGGAAAATGTTTCTATGTCGTTGCATTGGAATAATAAAGTTCTATCTGTCTCAGGTGCCATTTTTAGTTATGACTGTTTATAGTTTATATGTTATGTATTTATTTGACCATATTTGTTGGCATTATTATTGCCACCTGTATGTACTAACAATGTAAATTTAAAAATAAATTAATATATTTTTATTAACCGTAAACGGTTACTTCAGTAGTGAAGACAAAGGAGTTCTGATTTGAGTATTGATTTAAACTTATTTAATAAAGGTTTATCTTCCACATATACACTTATTTAACAATTGTTATAATAATAAAATAACTTCAAGTTATTTAATATAGTCTTATTGTTAACTTATAAACACTTTTAGTTCTTGCAGATAGGACCCTGTGTACTTAGTTGACTGTTTTTTATTTCAGTTAGAACCTTGTTAACTTATCAACATTTAAAATTCTCTCAGATAAAACTTCGTAACTTACGTATTTCAGCCACCCGTTATTAGATGTCGGTGCTAGTATCATATTAAGGTAAAGAACATAAAATAGAACAAAGTTACATAAAAATCTCAGCTTAGACAAAAATTACAGATATAACCTTGTCGAAGCGATGTGTGTATGTGTGTGGAAAAGTTACACCGATCTGATTTTTTTTCTGTGTTTCAAGAGGGGGTCAGGGCCGATTCAGAACAGGTGTAGCTTGTTGATTTTCGATCACCCATAAACCAGCCAGAGTAGTGGGTAAGTACATGACGGCATATTTTTTGTGGGTATATATCTAAGGGTGCGTTGACTACGGAGACCAATGGATGGTATCCTCGCCTAGAACAGAGTATCCTACTCTTTATATTCGTGAATTCTCGCATTTAAAATAATGTATTTATTTTACATAGCGATCGATAATATAGTTTCGATCGCCAGGTAAAATAAATACATTATTTTAATCCTGGAAACTCACACTTGGTTGTGAGATACTCATCGCGACACTTAACTGCATGTAGCTTGCGCAGTTGCATTTCAATGGTAATGCTGCTTTATGTAAATTCAGTCTCTAGTCTGCCAAGGACGGGTATGTAGTTGCGGTCTCATTTGAGCAATATTTCCAATCACGAAAATTTATTGAAAACAGGCTAGGGTATGTAGCACCCATGTGTGAGGTTTGCGATCAAGTGTGCGTTCAAGTTAATGACCTAACAACACAACATCCCACAAATTTAGTAAAGCAAACTAGGTGTTATTTCTGCAAAGGAAAAGATGGAAAAGCAAACAGTACATGCTCTGCTTGCTATAAAGCATAATGCAAGGAGCATAGAGCCACACTGCCTTATGAATGTAGTCACTAAAATGAGTGAAATTGAAATACCTGGCTAAGAATGAATATGAGTTCTATAATCAAAAGGTGTTCTATTTTAGTTAGAAAGACAATTTTGTTGTTAAAATAAATTAAAATATTTTGAATTATGTGTCCGGTTTTTTTAGAAAATGTTTGTTAATTATTTTTAGGTATTTTTAATATTTTTTTCTTTGGTGTTACTACAATTAAGAGAGAGAAAATAAAATGATTGATTTAATTATTCTTATGTATTCAATACTGATTAGAGAGTCTCTGGAAATCATAAAGTATTTACTTTTTTTTTATTTCTTCACAAAAAATCATTGGGTATCTGATACCCAGGTTTATTTAAAAAAAAAGGTGTGATCTTCCAGGGTTAAATGCGAGAATTCACGAATATGAAGAGTAGGATACTCTGTTCTAGGCAAGGATACCATCCTTTGGTCTCCGTAGTGAGCACACGCTTAGGTTCAAAGAGAGACAGGAAAACAGCAAATACACCAAATCAATAGCGTTGAGTTAATCTTTCAAATGGTGCCTAAGCGGTTAAGATCAGACATACACAGACACACGGCTCAGTCTAGCCGAAAAACTGAAAAACTAAACTTTGAAAATTTGGGTTTTTTGACAATTACTCAAAATTTCAACTTACGAATTGCGCCAATAACTAAGCGTTTGTAGGAGGACTCTAGACGCGTCTAACGGTGTATACCTCATATCTGGGAAAATTCGAATTTTTAATTTATAGGCTTCAAAAATGTGATCAAATATATTTCTTATTAATGTCGTTTTCAGATTTGGATTCAGAAGACAAAACTACATAGGGCTCCATCACTAGGTGGCCTCTAAATATTGCAGGAGCGGCGACGCATGAACTTACGAAACGAAACTGCGAATTTATAAACGAAAAGTTTTCATTGGAAATACTATAAGAATCGGGCAACAAAACTTTGAGACAAAAAAAAAGTTTTTTTTGTTGCCAAGTGGAACAGAATAAATCGATACCAGGTTGCCAGTCAAAGAGTGGTCGCTGATAGTTTTAATTAAATTAATAGTAATTCATTCTTGAAATAATATTCGTTCATGACAATGCATGTTAATTATATCAAATTAAATCCAGTTTTTTTTAATATGATATAAGATTGCCCGTAAAAAATGGCCGCAAATTATGGTTGCCAGCTGTTAAAAACGCGAAGTATCAGAGATACAGTAAACGAGAGCCAGCTCGCAATGCCACTGGTTTGACAAGATGACTGCTTTGACAAACCTTTACTGATTATTGCTATATATTGATTATTTTTTGTCGAATCAGGATTTAGTAAATTGTTCCATGCCTTCTATAAGATCTTTAGTAAATATAAAATCTTTCCGTAAAACTCCAGTAGACAAGGCTCATGCTGGAGATAATCGCGGTATTATAATATTGTTGAGCGACCCCAAAAAACCCTAAGTAAATAGATCACAATTATTTAGTACCGAATTTTCCTAAAACTCCAGGAGGCTAGGCCCGTCCGGGCACCAGATTCCACGGAGACCATCGCCATCATGATATTCGTGTTTAGCGAGCCCAAAAACTCCCCAGTATTAATATTGAACTCCCTTCGGTCAATTATTTCCGAATTACAAATTTATCACTTTTCATAATTTCGAAATGCATTTTGGAAAATGCATCTTCTTTGTTCAATAATGTAATTTTCATTTCGTCATCATCACTTTAGTTCCCAAAATTTGCTAAGGCTCTCACGAATCGAATGCAACAAATTTAATGTATATGCATCCAACTCCAAAAATTTCAATTTCTAAGGATATTACTGCGTGTCTTGACTATACACAGTGATAAACACTCTAATAACCGGCAAAATAACGCAAAAGATGGAAACCATAATACCTATATTGTGTAGTAAAAAGAGATCAAACTAGAAGAGATGGGAAATGTAGCGATAAAAACCTATAAATTTTCATTATATTAATTGTTTCCTACCTTTAGACGTATCGGATGAGTTTGGCAACTATAATTGTGACAGTGACAGTTTTAGTTGACATACTCCTCTGATACATCTAAAGGTGGAAAACAATTAATATAATGTAAATTTATTGGTTTCTATAGCTAAATTCCCCACCTTTTTATCAGTTTCGTATCTTTTTATCTCACAACTTTGTTTTTCATCTTTTGCGTTTTTTGCCGGTTATTAGCATACTCCCCACTGTATAAAAATATTATACATTTCAAACTTCATTGAATTTCTCAAATTTTCATTATTCTTGCGTAATGAAAAATATATTTGTATGCTTTGAAATAAACCCAAACGTTACATAGCAACATTTTGCATGGCTCAAAAATTGCTAATTGATTTATAGGGCTCCTCACTATAACCAACCAGGTAAAAAACAGCATTTACCAGCCACTAGAACAAAAAATGCATTCTAATAATACTCCAAAGTGCAAAAAATCAGTTATCGATTGACTTTAATGAAACTGTACATTTATAGTGAATTGTGTATGAATCTTTTGCCAATGCATTCTGGTGAAATTTTCGAAGCTTTTCAAAATCATAAAATTGTTTTAAAAACTGATAAACGGCATTCCCTATACCCCCAATTTTTCTTTATGTATTTAATATGTTTTTCTTTATTCTCTATACGTACTGAGTGATAAACTTTTCTGACAAAGTTCGTTGTTATTATAGGAGATACAAAAAATGTTATTTACAAGAATAAGAGGTAAGCTTCACAGGTAAACTTTTAAAATTAATGAAAAATATAGGACAAAGTCTCCATTATTTAAAATTTAAAATCAACACCCAAGTTTAACGCTCTATATAATTTGAAAGAGGTGTAAAGCAAAGACCTATTATTGCAGACATATTTTTTTAAATAATTGAAGACACAAGTGCATGAAGGGTCTATGTGACAATTTTTTCAAAATATGGTTTTTATGTTAAAAGTAAGTTGTTCAAACCTAGAAATCTTTCGAACAAGTCAAACACATCCTAAAATTAATATTTTCTAACTTACTATAGTGTAAAGGATCTATGTACACAGTAAATTTTAAAATCTAAGTGCATAAACGATCTATGCACACTTTTTATATATAGGGTGTCTCAAAAGTAGCTGTCGAATATTTCACGAAATAAACATCGTATCGAAAAACTGAAAAATACGTTTACAATAATTTTCAAAGATCTATCGAGTGACATCAAAAACGACCCCCCACTCTACCCCATGGAGGTGGGGTGGGAGGTAACTTTAAAATCTTGAATGGAAACCCCCAGTTTTATTGCACATTTGGATTGCTTACATAAAATTAAGCAACTTTTATTCAAGATATTTTTTCGAATTATGGATCGATGGCGCTATAATCGGAAAATACTATTTATCGTGATAACAGAGGAAAATTATAGAAACGGTCTAATATCTTGAGAAATACCCATCGAAATAAAAAAACATGTGTTTAATATTTTTCAAACACTTATCGAACGACACTAAACACGAACCCTCACTCCCCGCCCTGGAGGTGGGGTGGGGGTAACTCTAAAATCTTAAATATGAACCGGCATTTTTAATTACAGTTTTGGATTCTACATGAAAGAATAGTAACATTTATTTGAAACATTTTTTAGAGTTGTTGATAGATGGTGCTAATAAATCGTATTTTTCCGATTATAGCGCCATCTGTCAACAATTCTAAAAAATGTTTCGAACAAATGTTACTTATTTTTTTACGGAGTATTCAAATCTGCAGTAAAAAATGACGGTGCCCATTTATTAATTTAAAGTTGCCCCCACCCCACCTCCAGGGGATGGGGTGGAGGATCATGTTTGGTGTTATTCGACAGTTTTTTCAAAAATATTAAAAACGTATTTTTTGTTTTTTCATTTCGAAGTGTATTTTTTGAGATATCAGACCGTTTCTATAATTTACCATTGGTATCACGACAAATGGTTTTTTCCGATTATAGCGCCATCTATTCACAATTCGAAGAATATCTCGAATAAAAGTTGCTTTCTTTTATGTAAGGAATGCAAATCTGCAATAAAAACTGGGGGTTTTCATTTAAGATTTTAAAGTTACCCCCCACCCCACCTCCAGGGGGTGGAGTGGGGTGTCGTGTTTGCTGTCATTCAATAGATTTTTAAAAATCATTGAAATTGTATTTTTCAGTTTTTCGATCCGATGTTTATCTCGCGAAATATTCGACCGTTCCACTACTTTTGGGACACTCTGTGTAAAAAATATATAATAAATGTTTTTTTAAGTTTTTTTTTTAAATATCGTTAATAAATATATTAGTTTTAGAACTACCTATCCTATAAATTTAGTCTATTTAGATCTTATAGTAAAAAAGTTCTAGTATAAAAACTTTGACTTCATTTATCTCAATAACTTGAAAATGCCACATAGACCCTTCATGCACTTGTGTTTTCAATTGTCAAAGTTCATAAACATAATAGTCTAGGCTACCGTGGCCTTTTCAATTCTGATCGGCAAATCCAAGTATTTCTTTTCTTTGGCTGCTGATTACGAATTTCGAAGGTGAATTTCGATCCGATCGAGGGGTTAAAAAAATGGTTATAAACAATTGTATTGTTAACAAATTGTTTATAAAGCTCTAGCTTGTGAACTAAACGAGGTAAAAAGATTTCCAAATAAAATTTGTTCCTTAATAAAAAACAAAGAAAATAAACTTTACTAAACTTAAATCCAATAATTAGAACTGAAAATTAGTACAATTAGTGCATAATACAAATTGCAAATTTCACAATAAATATTTTTCGAAGCCTCTTCGATCGTAACTCGGCATTTACGCATGCAAATGAGCTTTACAAAGTCGCATTTTAAAGCTTATTTCATCGACTTTCAAACAATGTACCGGGTGTCCCAATAAGAATGGCTCTCGGCCATATCTCAGGAACCGTTTATAGTAGAGCTTTGAAATAAAAAATTTTATAACAAAAGTTGCCTCAGGAAAATCCTGGAAATTATTTTTATAATTGTGGGACCACCGCTAGAGGGCGTAATTGAATATCAAAAATTAAAAAATCTAAATTTTACAAAATTTTCCTAATGAAGGGGCACTGGAAATCCGATCGTCGTATTCTTCATAAAATTCTACGCATACTTGATTTGACAAGTTTAGGTCTACCTTTGGAAATAAGAGGTGGGGGTGAGTGGGAACCTTGTTATGAAAAACTGGCTGTGAGTCCGGTTCTGCTTAATCAAATTTTGCAAACTTGGTCTTGTTGAAGACAGATCTTTTTCATCAATGTAATAGTTATGATTTCGAACCAACTTACTGAGTAATATGCCAGCTAGAAGGCGTTATTTATTTTTTTTTCAGAAATCTAGTGTTCCTTGGAAAACATTAAATACAAACATGCATTTTTAATACCATATTACAAAATTAGACAAAATTAGCAACAGAATAGCGAAAACCGCATGTTAATACATTTTTTCTATCTCGAGATATCTTACAAAACGTGTAAATTTAAAAACATAACTGTTGCTGTCACCGGTAAACGAAATAATTCATTAAAAGTAGTGTGCTATGGAAACAACAAAGAAACATTTTCCAGCTGTCAACGTATATTAGGTCTTTTCAACGCTTCTCATTTGTTTCGAGCCTCGTTCATATCTCGTATATTAATATTATACACGGATTGTACGGCATATGACAGACGCTCGAAACAAATGAGAAGCGTTGAAATGCCCTATTACAAAGAAATAAAAACAACTATTTAGTGATGACATAAACGTTCAAATTTTTGCCCATCATTTTCGTTGCAAACATTTACTCTTTCAAGAGTAGATTGAACAGCAGTCTCAATTTCTGCTCTCGATATGCTTTGAATGGCGTTTAGTATTCTCTGGATAATGTATTCTAGAGTAGTGTATGATGGGCAACAATTTGAATATTTAGGTCGTCACTAAGTAGTTCTTTTTGTTCTGTGTTATATTTAATTTTAATAGTATTGTTTCTCTTTATATTGTTGTTTTAATTAATTATATTTTTATACGTTGACATCTGGAAAATGTTATTTTGTTTTTTCCCACAGCACACTAGTTTTCATTAACTTAGTTTACCGGTGAAAGTAACAGTTATGTATAAAATTTACACGTTTCTCGAGATATCTTGAGATAGAAAAAAGGTATCGACATGCGGTTTTCGCTATTCTATTGCTAATTTAATCTAATTTTATAAAGTATGATTAAAAATGCATACTTGTATTTAATATTTTCCAAAGAAAACTAGATTTCTGAAAAAAATTAAATAACGCCTCCCAGCTGGCTTATTACTTATTAGGATGGTTCTAAATTATCACGCTTACATTAAAGAAAAAGATCTGTCTTCAACAAGACCCAGTTTTCAAAATTTGATTTAGCAGAACCGGACTTACAGCCATTTTTTCATAACAAGGTTCCCACTCACCCCCACCTCTTATTTGCAAAGGTAGAGTTAAACTTGTTAAATCAAATATGCGCAGAATTTGATGAAGAATACAATAATCGGATTTCCAGTGCCCCTTCATTAGGAAAATTTTGTAAAATATAGATTTTTTTATTTTTGATATTCAATTACGCCCTCTAGCGGTGGACCCACAATTATGAAAATAATTTCCAGGCTTTTCCTGAGGCAACTTTTGTTATAAAATTTTTTATTTCAAAGCTCTACTATAAACGGTTCCTGAGATATGGCCGAGAGCCATTCTTATTGGGACACCCGGTACATTATATCATTTTATCTTTATTTGTATTAAAGTTATACCAGTTTGAAATTATAATTTTCGTAAAACATTTGTACATTAATTTGTTTATAAGTGTTTTAAGCAATTTTGAGCAATAAACATTTATACTTTAATTAATAGTAATAATATAAGAGCTCTAAAGAAACATTTTGGGATTAAAAAAATGTTCAGGGTTTATTTTCGGCCAAGATATAGATATAATAATAGCGCGCTTTGAGGCGCAAGATCAGCTCAAAGCGAAAAGGTTCGTGCGCTAACTTCTTGATGCCAATTTTAATTTATATATTATGTATAGGTTATCTTCATTTCCCACAATGTCAATATTATCCGCGTACGCTACTCGTAGTAGTAATTTTGGTCCATTGGCTGTCAGTACCTAGTTCTGTTCAAAGGGCCTAGCCGGGTAAGATGGTGAAAAGTGCCCCCAACTCAATTTAAATTCCATATAGATCACTTTTTAGCACATATAGAGGAACTCACTTTCTGAAATTTTTAGCCCCCTAGGTGGTCACGTGACCCCCCTAGAGCCTAATTAGGCTTTTTATGTTTTTATTTTTTATCTCAGTCGCGTCAAGAGCTAGCCAAAAACTTTATTTAAAAAAGTTGTAAGTTTCAAAAAGATCTATACGAAATTTTTTTTAAATTTTTTGGCGGGAAATTCGAATTTTTAGAACAATTTTAAACTTTTAAATAATTCTGAAAAAAAAACTAAGACACTCGTTTTTACGAAAATCAATTATAATGTGTATTTTTGCACAATATTTCACCGTGAATTTTTTCAAATTTTTAAAATTGGTGAAACGCACCTTTAAAAATAAAAACCGTATTTTTTCGGTTTTTTTTTTCGTTTTTTGATACAATTTTATACATATTTTTCAAAAAATGTAACACCGTCATTAGAATAGGTAAAAAAATAAAAAATAATTGGGGTTTGCTTAATAAAATTTTTTTGTGACGCCATCCATTTTCAAGATACAGGGCGTTGAAGAAAACAAAATTTTACACATTTTTTACGATTTTGCCGAAACTACTGGCAACTTTGCAATAAAATTTGGCAGGTTTTAAGAGGTAGTATATATATATATCGGGTGTTCTACAGCATTCGCCGTTTCCCGCATCCTATTCGCCATGCTTTTCGGTCACGAATATCTTCCTCGTTGAGTTGTCTACTGTTCATTGCTTTCTCTACATCTTGTATCCATGTTCTCTTCGGTCTGCCTCTTTTTCTTCTCTCGGGTGGTACATACTGGATCATTTTCTTGGGCCATCTTGTTGGTCCCATTCTCTGGACATGCCCGTACCATATTAATCTTTTTTGTTCTATTCTGTCTATAATATCCTTTTCTACTTCCATTCTTTCTTTTATTTCTTCGTTTGGGATATGCTGCAGTTTAGATATTCTGCAGCTTCTTCTAAGCGCGTCCATTTCTAAAGCTTGAAGTCTTTTATTTTGTCGGTCTTTTACTTCCCACACTTCCGAGTTGTACAGGACAATTCCTTCCACGATAGTTTGGTAGATTTTTTTCTTTGTCTGATTCTGCAGTCCTGTACTCCACCAAATGCCATTTAGCTGTTTTATAGCTTTTCTTCCTTGGCTTATTCGATATTCTATATCTTGATCGCATGTGGAGTTTTTGTCAAAAATTGAACCTAGATATTTAAATTCATCACATCCTTTTATGTATTCCCCTTCTAATTCTAAGTCTTCAGTATCACCTCCGACTACAAGGTATTCAGTTTTCTCCATGCTCATTTCCAAACCCCATTTTTGGTACTCCTCTTTCAATTTTCTAATCATGTAACTGGCGTCATCTTTATCAGCAGCAATCACAACTTGGTCGTCAGCAAACAGCAACGTATACAAATAAGAATCTTCTACTGGTATCCCCATTGTTTGGCATTTCCTAGTCCAATATTTTAACACATGTGTAAGGTAAATTTTAAATAAAGTGGGCGACAGACAGCATCCCTGCAAAAGGCCTTTCGAAGTTTCAAAGGTATTTGAAAGTTTCGTTCCAATTTTAATTGCTGTTGTTGCATTAGCATAGAGATCTTTTATTGTTTGGATGTATTTTCTATTTAAAGTGGTTTGTTGTAATACCTCAAACATTTTTTCTCTGGGAACGGTATCGTATGCTTTTTTTAAGTCTACAAATACCATGTGAGTTTCTAGATTTCTAGCAGAACGTTTTTCTAGTAATTGCCTTATGCAGAAAATGTTATCTGTGCATGATCTACCTGCCCTAAATCCACTTTGTTCTTCGGAATCTTGCCACTCCTTTTCTATCCTTTTCTTTATTATTCGTCCGTACAGTCTTCCAACTGAGCTGGTCACACTAATGCCTCTGTAATTATTACAATTTTTTCTACCACCCTTTTTGTATATAGGGGTAGTTATGGAGTTTTTCCACTCAGAGGGCACGCCACTATTGCCTGAAAGGCATCCGTTGAATATTTCAACTAAAATTTCTTTTGCCTGTGTCGTGCTGTGCTTAATGAGTTCAATTGGAATACCTCCGGGACCAGGAGCTTTATTGTTTTTCATTTCTCTTAACGTTTGTTCTAGTTCTCGAATAGTTATATCTTCTAGTTGTTCCAGGTTGTTTGGGGCGATGATGGTTTGCCTTACATATTCCTGTCTATTCTCTTGCAATAGGTTTCTAAAGTATGTTTCCCACTCGTTTACACTTATAAGGGATATCTGGCATCTTTCTTGTACGTTTTGTCTTGTATTTGATATTGTTCTCCAAGCTTCTCTGCTTTTTGTTCCTCCCATAAGAGTGTCTATTTCTTCACATTTCTTCAGCCACATATTTTCTTTGGTTTTAATCACTTCTTTTTTTGTTTCCATTCTTATTCTTGCGTAGGTTTTTCGGTCTTCTGAGCAATTGGTACTGAGCCATTTTTGATATGCTTCTTTTTTTTCCCTCGTCTTTTCTTTTAAAGAATCTGTAAACCAAGGGTGATTAGTGTTATTTGAGGATTTTTCCCCTAACGCTTCGAATGCAGCTTCATGTAAGCACGTTTTTAGCCGATCATATTTTTCATCTGCTGTTCTTGTATTAAACTGTGTATTGGTTATCTTTTGGCTCAGTCTTAATTTAAAAAGAAAGGAGATTGAATTATCTTTCAGTGCGTCGATGTTGTATTTGTACTGAGGCGGGTGTTCTTCTGTAATCTCTTCCTGGGTCTCTTCAATTTTGTTGTTCAAGATATATGGAAAGTATAGATCTGCTCTGAGTAAAAAGTGGTCAGTTCCACATTCTGCACCTCTATAGACTCGTACATCTTTCGTCACAATTGATGATTTCTGCTTCATGATGACGTAATCTATAATCGATTTCAATTGTCGGGTTGGCTGCGTCCATGTGTATTTATGGATGGATCTGTGTTGAAAAAATCCATTCGTTATCCGTAAGGAATACGCTTCACATAGTCCCACAAGTCTTGTTCCATTGTTGTTAACAGTTTCTTCGCCAAATCTTCCCACAATGTCGTCATTGATCTTTGACCCAGTTCTGGCATTGAAGTCGCCCATCATGATAATCTCTTTTCGGTTGCTGATTTTTGAGATGGTGTCCGCTAGGCTTTCCTCAAATTTATCTTTTACATCCTGGTTTGAATCATCGGTAGGAGCATATACAACAAATATTTCTAATTCTCTGTTATAGAGTTTTAGACCTACTCTTAAAATTCGTTCATTTACGTATTCCCAATCTTTTATACTTTTCTTATATTTCTTGCGTATTGCAAATGATACTCCTGACTTTGCTCTGTTCTCCTTCTTCACTCCGCTGTAGATATGAATGTAGTTTTCCTTTTGTTCCATTCCAGTTCCTTTCTTTTTTGTTTCTGTTAGAGCGCAGATATCTATGCGATTCATTTTTAGTTCTTCAAAAATATTATGTTTTGTAGAGATTCCTTGAATATTCCATGTTCCGAAAATCATCGTCCGTTTCCGTAGCCTGTTTCGTTTTCCGTAAGTTCCATCCTGGATCCGAGGCATAGCGCGTGGATTTGTAACAACTTTAGTATTTTACGGGAATGAGTTGTTAGCCCATCGCCCAACCCCCAACCTGGAGGGCTAGAATTTTCTGTTAGGGTTTTTTCCCTTAGCCGAGATATTCCATTTTTTCAGGCGCTGGAAATTCGCCTTTCACCCTCTTCCGTCTGCTACATAACGCACACCCATTGTACGCTATGCATTGCCCAGCAATCACGACAAGGACGTGGAAGTAGGATTTGTTGATTTTTCTCCTGATACTGTGAGCATCTCCCAAGGCTTTTTGTGTGGCCAGGGCTTCGGCAACCTTAACCACCCCCTAGGACTCCTTATCAACCCTTTGATCGCCTTTAAGAGGTAGTTATTGTGCATTTTTTGACATACAATTAAGTGTTTTATATTCATCATTGGCGCGCATACGGGTAATGGTGTGAACTTTTTAAAGAAAATAGATTGTACGCCACTGACATATTTTAAATTAACAATCATTTTTGAATTCCATTTCCATTTGTGACAAAAAATCTATCTTCACATTTTTTCATACGACGCGCCGTTTTGTTGCAAAAAATAAAATATCTTAACGCTTCCAAAGTATTCGAATTAATTTTTATAATGGATGTACGAGTTTATGTATGTAGATGTAGAAACTACTAGAAGTTCGAATGCTTTGTAAGGATTAAGATCTCTTATTTTTTGAATAAAAATGGCGCGTCGTATGAAAAAATAAGAAGATAGATTTTTTGTCACAAATTGAACGAAGAATTAAAAACGATTGTTAATTTGAAATATGTCAGTGGCGTACTATCTTTATTCTTTAAAAAGTTCAGACCATTACCCCTATGCGCGCCAATGATGAATATCAAATCCTTAATTGTATGTCAAAACATGCACAATAACTACCTCTTAAAACCCGCCAAGTTTTATTACAATGTTACCAGTAGTTTCAGCAAAATCGTAAAAAATGTGTAAAATTTTGTTTTCTTCAACGCCCCGTATCTTGAAAATGGATGGCGTTACAAAAAATTTTTATAAAACAAACCCCAATTATTTTTCAGTTTTTTACCTATTCTAGTGACGGTGTTACCTTTTTTGAAAAATATGTATAAAATTGTATCAAAAAACGAAAAAAAAAACCGAAAAAATGCGGTTTTTTTATTTTTAAAGGTACGTTTCACCAATTTTAAAAATCTGAAAAAATTCAGGGTGAAAGATTGTGTAAAAATACACGTTATAATTGATTTTCTTAAAAGCGAGTGTCTTAGTTTTTTTTTTCAGAGTTATTTAAAAGTTTAAAATTGTTCTAAAAATTCTAATTTCCCGCCAAAAAATAAAGAAAAATTTTTTTCTTATAGATCTTAAATAAAGTTTTTGGCGAGCTCTTGATGCGGCTGAGATAAAAAATAAAAACATAAAAAGCCTAATTAGGCTCTAGGGGGGTCACGTGACCACCTAGGGGGCTAAAAATTTCAGAAAGTGGGTTCCTCTATATGTGCTAAAAAGTGGCCTATATGGAATTTAAATCGAGTTGGGGGCACTTTTCACCATCTTACCCGGCTAGGCCCTTTGTGCTGTTCATACTACTCTCTCCAGGATTATATTAACAAAGAGAGATGACAGTGTGTCTCCTTATTTCAGGCCACATTATTTCAAACGATACTAAGAGTTTGTTACCTATCCGTACTCTGGATCTACAGCCATGTAGGTACACATATTTTAATGAGATGAATAAGTTTTTTTGGATCTGAAAGTTCGGCCATTGCATTCCACTAACACTATTTTGGGCACCGATAATATAAACAGAGCATGTCACGAATATGTTATAAAGTTTAATGAATCAAGCCAAAAGTTATAAACGAATATAAATTATACAGTATACGTGCATACACAATGTGTAAGTTTAAAATTTGTGGGAGCATAGTAAATAGCCAAAGTTGTTGGATTAATATGTTCTCCTTAGTTATAATTAATAATAGTAATTCGCCCGTTGGACATACAATGAAGTTTCAAATATATAGTTTGGTAAAATATTACACAATTTAATATTACATACTCCCTAACCACATCAACAAGAACGTAACAAAAATATTTTTCAAAGGGCAAAATCCATTGGATTTTTAAATTCTTGACATATTGATTACGGAAAAATAAGAAAGGTCCCAGATACAAAATTCATTATTAAAATAAAACTAAAATAACAAACAATGATTTAAATCTGAAACCTTTCTTGGAACCACTTTCTGGTAACATCCTTTATCTCTGACTTTTACAATTTATAAGGCAATAGATGACGAATAAAGAAAACCAAAAAGGATTCTACAATATGCAATCACATTTTGTCCTACTCGTCAAGGGAAAAGCCCGAAAGATAGTTCTAATACTCAAAATCTGAGTAAAGATAACGATAAAAGATAAAAGTAAACGAAAATGTACGTTGGTGGTTTACGGAAACAATTTAATGAAATTAAAATAAGTGTAAGACAACGAACAATAATATATTTATTTATTTTTGGTTAAAAAAGCGTGCTTATATCTCGTTAGAGGGTTTGTTATTCTT
The DNA here is from genome assembly GCF_917563875.1 of Diabrotica virgifera virgifera. Taxonomy (NCBI): domain Eukaryota; kingdom Metazoa; phylum Arthropoda; class Insecta; order Coleoptera; family Chrysomelidae; genus Diabrotica; species Diabrotica virgifera. The sequence goes on along the minus strand of NC_065446.1, from coordinate 26,593,747 downwards.
TCCAAGACGAGGGTTTGTGTCAGACGGACTGCTTTGGCTGAACTAAAAACACATGTCTGTGGTTTTACGTTGAAGACTAATTTATTGACATAAAGAGGCTGGCTCTTTATCTACTGTTTTAAAAGCTGAAAATATTTCTGTAGTTTTAAGACGCGTCTTCGAATGCATTTAAAAAAGTGATTTATTGACATAAGGTCTGATAAGGTAGCTATTTAATGCGAAATTTCGTTTCCCATAAATAAACTAAAACTGAACAGGCCATTACCATATGGTTTCGTATAGAAAGAAATGTGAATTTTAAATGGCCCATATTGGTGACTTACACCAACTATCTCATCACCCTCAAGAATTCCTAAATCCCATTATTTTGTTTACCTTTGCTGCATCCTCCGTCTATTCCACCATATCCCGTTAACATAACTTTAACAGAAACATCATGATAATGAATACTGAGTTGGTAGCACCTTGTATCCGAATCATTTTGTAACTTGTTACCTTTGACCTGAAGATGCTCTACAAATTTTAAAGAGCGAAACCGGTCGTCGGAAGTTATAATAAGATTGAGAGTAAGTCTGACCTTTACTTCATTTCAAGTAAAATAGTAATTGAAACGTGTCGCCACATATGTTTCCTTTCGTAGCCTCACGTAGCCCTACTGAAGACGTCTAGAGACATAAACAGCTGTCTAGGGATGGTGAGTATTCTCCAAATCGAAAGAGAACATAAACTGTCGTTCACTTTTATCTTTTATCTTTATCTTTACTCAGATTTTGACTGCTTGGAACTATCTTTCGGACCTTTTCCTAGACGAGTAAGACGAAATGTGATTGCATATTTTAGAATCCTTTTCGCTTTCTTTATTCGTCGTCTCTTGGCTTATAATTTGTAAAGTCATAGATAAAGGATGGTATCAGAAAGTAGTTCCAAGAAACGTTTCAGATTTAAATCATTATCTGGTATTTTAATTTTATTTTAACAATGAATTTTGTATCTGTTATGTTATATTAATATTTAAAGATAATTTTGGATTTAACTAATTTATAATAAATTTGTAATAAGTCCAAAATTATCTTCAAATTTATTACGTAAATTTAAAAAATAGTGTGTCGTGTGGAGCAAAAAATTATCTTTAAAATGATCTGCTAGTTGGCCAAATTTGCTATTTAAAAAAAGTGGGAGTTGATTCGGGGATAGGAGAGGGTTACATTTAAGGGCATGAATTTGGCATGAAAATTCGTCCCCTTCTTAATATAAATTTACGTGTTTTTTTAATTTTGAAGAAGCTCTTCGTTTCTGAAATTCTGGGGGGGGGGGTCAAATTTTTGTTGGAACAGGCTGTATATTTTTACGGATATATTCAAATTTTATTACTTTAACTTTCGGTTTTCTAGGGTCTTGATACCTTGTAATTGAAATCAATCAATAAGTATTATGAAGACTCAAGATAATTTCTGTAACCGTACTACAACTAAAGACATATATACATAGACATATTAACAACAGAGTAGGCTAGGTATATCCCGCTCAATGCATCGGGGTGTAACGCCAATATCAAGTACGGTGGTCTAGCTATTTTTGTCGGTCGTACGTATCTACCAAGAGGTGGGAGTAATGGAACGACATAGACACAGAGGCAGCGGTCATCATATGCTAGAGAGAGAAAGCTAAGCGCCGGTAGAGAGAGATAGATAGACCGCCGACTAATGATGTTGATTATATTTACTTTCTAGTATTCGTTACAAATCGTTATTTTTGTATAAAGTAATCATTTAAACTATTCGTTACTTTGATTACTTTGATTATTTTTGTTACTTTTGTATGCTACTTACTTTTGCTGCTACTGTCTCCGTTGACTCTACAGGCTGTCTGTCAAATTATTCATTTAATAAGCTGTCAAAGTACTTTCTCCATCTCTTTTTGACATCCCTTTCGTGAACTAGTATTTTATTATTTTCATCTCGGATACATCTAATCTGATTAAAATCTTTTGCTTTCTTTGCGCTCTGTTTGGCTATTTTATATATCTTCGTTTCGCCTTCCCTCGTATCAAGTTGATCGTATAGGTTTGAATACGCTTCTGCTTTGGCTTTTGCTACTGCTACTTTCGCTTCCTTTTTCGCCACCATATAGTTTTGAAGATCTTTGTCGGATCTGGTTTCTTGCCACTTTTTATACAATTTTCTCTTCTCTTTTATTTTTCCTTGTACTTCGTTTGACCACCACCAAGTCTCTTTATCCTCAAACTTTTTTCCTGACGTTTTCCCAAGTATTTCAATAGCAGTCTCTCTAATACTACTGGCCATTTTTCTCCAAATTGTATTAGGGCTTCCCTTCATGTTCCAACATATTTTTTCTACTATTCTTCTCCTGAATAGACCTTCTTTCTCATCTTTCAGCAGCCACCACTTGATTTTTTGTGGTTCTCTCCGATATTTTTGTTTAGTTTCGCTTTTTACTTCGATGTCCAGAACAAGCAGCTTATGTTGTTCGCTTACGGTCTCACTAACTATTACCTTACAGTCCTTGCATTCACGTATGTCTTCTTTCCTTATCATGAAGTAGTCTATTTGGGATTGATGTTGTCCACTTTTGCAGGTAATAAGTTGAGTTTCTCTGTTTTTAAAAAATGTGTTAACAATCGCCATATCCAAATGCTGTTGCTAATTCAAGCATGTCATCTGCAGCTTCATTTCTAGTTCCAAAGCCTAATCCCCCATGTATTGTTTCATATCCTGTCTTGGTTTGGCCCACATGTGCATTGAAATCACCTCCTATTATTATCCTCCATATTCCATTGTACAATTATTATCTATGGCTAAAAGATCCTAAATTGCTCCCTAAAAGATCTCAAGATGCACGTTGACTTTGAGGTCGGTTAGCTCGAACTCGAAGATGGTTTGAGATATAGAAATTCCGTTTTCATATTTGGATTCAGGAGACAAAACTACTTTGGACACCATCGGTAGATCGGCTTCAAGTATTGCAGGAGCAGCGAAGCATGAACGGACAAACGAACGAACAGATTTTGCGAATTTATAAACGAAAACAAAATTGTCGTTGAAATAATTGAATCAGCAATTTCGGAATCTTGTTTTCAATAAAACTTACCTATACTAATATTACGACTTCTTGTTTTTTAAATAGAAACAGACTGTTTCTTGTTTTTTGCTTCCCTTCTACCGTTAAAATGGAGCTCAGATTAAATGTCTAGAATTGTTTTGATATAAAAATACTTAAAATACAACCCGCAAAATTTTGTTTTGATTTAACTTTTAATATGACCCAACAAAGATTCTTAATTCGACTCCTGGCAACGTAACCCTGATTTTTACGCCGCATAATCTTCCTTTACGGTTCGTTAGTCCTGGCGGTATCTATCCTTTTAAGCCTTTTTGTGACTCCAGCCCTTTTTTAATGTATATCCGATATATAGACTAAATATGCCCGGTCGTGTTAAAGACTCCAAGGCTTGTTACACAAAAAAGGACAGGTAATATCGGTAATTAATACGCCAATGGTGGCAATGTCATCCAAGTTTTTTTCCGGTTTCCAAGTAATCTCAAAAATTCATTTTGAAACATGTAACAAGATATTTTTTAAGGTACTAGTACACTTTAGAAGACCAAAAATAAGCATTTTTTCAAGATTTTTTTTCTCAGAATCTTTATTAAAAATGAATATAAAACCTTTTACATATTAATATCTAACTCTTAGAGAATACAAAAAATATATCCTCTTTCATTTATGCACGTTCACTAATATTGTAGAGGGCGCCAAAGTCGAGGCCTCGAAAAAAACTAGTTCCGATGGCGGACAGTTAATCTCAGGAATGGGATTTCTGAAACAAAAAAATCGTACGGCATTTGAAAAAGAAAGGTTTCCTACGTGACAATCTACCACCGGTATTGAAAAATCCTGCCAAAAAAAGATTTTACGGAAATTTGAAAAAATTTTGTAAAAAAATCGCACGTTTTTCTTCAGTTTTTCATGGTTAAAAAATATTTATTTTTTATTTTTTGGTCAAATTGTGGTAAATTGTCACGTAAGAAACTTTCCTTGTTCAAATGCAGTACGATTTTTTTGTTTCAGGTATCCCAATCCTGAGATTAACTGTCCGCCATCATTTTTCGAGGCCTCGACTTTTGCGCCCTCTACAATATTAGTGTACGTGCATACATGAAAAAAGATATATTTTTTGTACTCTCTAAGAGTTAGATATTAATATGTAAAAAGTTTTATGTTCATTTTTAATAAAGATTCTGAGAAAAAAATTCTTGAAAAAAATGATTATTTTTGGTCTTCTAAAGTGTACTAGTACCTTAAAGAACTTTTGATATTTTACATAAAATTTTAACGTGCCTCATTCTTCTTTGTGTTCTACTGTATTTAGTTAGAAAAAAGTAGACCGAATATTTATAAATTATTTTGCGCATAATAGGGAAAATTTTAAAGTCGAAAAAAATGCTATTTTGTACATAATAGGCCCAACATAATTTTAGGACCTTTCATAAAATTTTAAATTCGAAAAAATGCTCTAAATCACAACAGAACATATCTAAAATATACAGGGTGTAACAAAAATACAGGTCATAAATTAAATCACATAATCTGGGACCAAAAATATTTCGATTGAACCTAACTTACCTTATTACAAATGTGCACATAAAAAAAGTTATAGCCCCTTGAAGTTACAAAATGAAAATCGATTATTTTGCAATATATTGAAAACTATTGGAGATTTTTTACTGAAAATGGCCATGTGGAATTCTTATGGCAGGAACATCTTAAAAAAAAATAAAAGTGAAATTTGTGTACCCCATAAAAATTTTATGCGGATCTTGTTCCCTTTTTGTTTTTGGACATTCTATAAGTTTAAGTTTGTATTACATCACAAAAAAAAGTAACACTAAGCATTTTTGTTGAACGAACAAATGTGAGATGAGTTTTAGTCGAATGTCTATCAACTTCTAGTAGGTTTTTTTACTAATAACTACACTAAGTCACTTATTTTCACTTAAAACCTTAAAACATTTTAAGACACTTATGTTCTAAATGGCAAGTCAAGAGGAGTTCTAATTTTCACTCTATTTAGTTGTGTAGAGTTGTCCAAATAAATTCACTGCTAATTCATTGGGGTGCTTTTCCAGTCATTTTAAATATTTATCACTGCATTTGATGATCGCATGCTTCACTATCTCGATTTTCAGGTCCCTGTAAATGTCTGGATTTGGATTGAACCACGGTGCATTTGTGATAGCACGAAGAACCTTGGATTGAAACCGCTCCAGTATTGCTAGGTTGCTGTCTGCTGCAGTTCCCCACAGTTCACAGTTCAATCCCGTATATTCAGATGGGCCGGATGATTGCTTTATACACTAATATTTTGTTAGATAGAGATAAGGTGGATTTTCGGCCGAGTAACCAGTAGTGTTTTTTATATTTTATTCCTAATTGCTTTCTCTTCGTCCAGATGTGTATTCTCCATGTTAGCCCCTTGTCAAGGTGTAATCCGAGATAGTTTACAATATCATTTTTAGGAATATTCTTGTTATGCATTAGGATATTTTTGGTGTTCCTTTGTGACATTTAGTGAATACTACGTTAACTGATTTTGCTTCGTTGATCTTTATCTTCCATTTCTTAGCCCATATTTCAACTGCGTTTTTTACCAGAATTGCAGTGTCATCTGCGAATATTGCGATCGCAGATTCTCCTCCAGTTGGAAAATCAGCTGTAAAGATTGTGTAGAGAATTGGTCCCAAGACGCTGCCTTGCGGGACCCCTGTATTTATGTTGTGAATTTCAGACACACTTTCTTCGTATCTTGTGTAAAATAGCCTTTCTTCGAGATATGATTTCAGTATTGTATATGGCGGCTGAGATATTTTTTTCTTCAGTTTGAATAACAATCCTGGATGCCAGACCTTGTCAAATGCTTAACTTACATCCAGGAAAATGGCATTGCAATAGCTCTTTTCCTGGAAGGCTGTTTGTACCTTTTCTACCACCCTATGCACTTATTCAGTTGTGCCGTGGTTTTGGCGAAAATCGAACTGATGATTTGGTATAATTTTGTTTGTCTGTATACCAATAATTAGTCTACTTGCAATGATTTTCTCTGCAACTTTGGACATAACTGGTAATAGGCTAATGGGTCGGTAGGATGTAATCTCATGTGGAGGTTTTCCTGGTTTTGGAATCGTTATGATTTCTGCTAACTTCCATTGTGCAGGAAAGTAGCCTGTTAGTATCGGGTTAATGATCTGTGTTAAACTTACTATTCCTTTTCTAGGTAGGTTATTTAATATGTTGGCCGTTATCAGATCATGTCCAGGCGACTTCTTTTTATTGAGGTTTTTCATTAGACTTTCTACTTCATTAGGAGTTGCCCATTTGGGAGGTACATTCATTTGATTAGGACTATCTAAATATTCATAAATGTCGACATCTTCATTGGCTCTGTTTGTTAGTGGCTGAAATACCTTTTCTAGATGTTTTTCGAAAGCGTCTGCTTTTTTCTGATCTGTCTTTAACCATTTTAAATCTTCTGTTCTGACAGGTGGAATTTTTGTGGCCGCTTTAGCTTATTTGTGGCCTTCCATAATGAGTAATCGCTGTCTGAATTAGGTGTCAGATTTTCTAGGTAATATTGGAAATTGGCGTTACTATGTTGTTTTAGTAGTTCTTTTATTCCTCTGCACATTCTGTTTAATTCTGTTTTGTCTTGAAGTGAACGAGTTTGCTGCCAAGTTTTCGTTTTTCTAATATTTTTGTTCCTATTATTGTTGGGCAATCCTTATGGAACTGTTTTCGTTCAAAATTTTGTTTTGTAGATTCGCATGCAGCTTCGTGTATCTGTTTTGTTAGTGTTTCTATTGCTTTTTCTATATCTTGTGGTTGTTTTAGTGGGACTTTTAGGTCTATTTGTCCTTTTAGGATTTCTTTGAAAATATTCCAGTCTGTTGTTTTATTCGTTAGTCTTGGAGGTGGACATTTTTCTGATGGTTTTGTCATTATTGCTGCATAATTGGTGAATGATCTGACGATAGGTCTTCATTAGGTTCTATGTGCAGGTAATCTTTTGGTATTCCTTTATATATAAAGAAGTCAAGCAGATCAGGCAGTCTATTTCGATCGGTTGGCCAGTAAGTTGGTTTGTAGGTCGAGAGATATTGTAGTTGCATTTCTTTCACCACATCGTATAGGACTCTACCTCTTCCCGGAGGGGATAATCTTGAGCCCCAGCACTTGTGTTTTGAATTGTAGTCCCCACACGCTAAGAACCTGGGACCTAATGACTTAAAAAGTGTTTCAAATCCGTTCTTGTTAGGTTGATAATTTGGCGGACAATAAACTGCTGAAATGCATAGTGGGCCAAAATTGTCTTCTATGCAAATTGAGGCTGCTTGCAGGAAGTCTTTTTCGATTTTCGGTAGTTCATGATGTTTTAGATTATTCCTAATTATGATTGCTGCTCCGCCTCTGGGATTTCTTTCTGCGTCAGGGTGTGATGCGTTGTAGACCTTATACGCGGTGATTTTAAATTGTGCACTGGCGAATAAGTGCGTCTCAGGTACTAATAGAATGTCTACTTTATTAGTGGCTAAGAATATTTCGATTCCTTGTATACGTTTTAGAAGTCCATTTGCGTTCCATTCAGCAATTCTTATTAGTTGTAATGCCATCAATTCTTTTTAGTTATGAGTTCTGTTAACTGTTGTATTTCTAGTGTCAATAGGTTTATTGTTTGTTGTTGGGTTTCTATTGTTTTTTGTAAACTCGAGATGATGGTGATAAAGTGAATTTAACTGTCTTGTTGATTTCCATTTGTTGTTGGTAGTGGCATAGATATAGGTTGCTGGTTTTGGACTGCTTGTGAATATGTACTGTTAGTTGTTTGGTGCGTGTTTTCATTGTGGTTGGTGTTGCTGATTGGGACGGGCATTTGAAAGGTATTGTTTGTTTGTAATAATTTCACCTTTTCCTTTGGGTATCTTCTAGCTTGTATCTCCAGATAAGCCTGGCATTTTTTATAATTGGATGGATGGGCACCTCCACATAAGATATATTTTGCTGGTTTTTCATCATTTCTGTTTTTCGCAATTCCGGTAATCATGATTTCCAGCACATTTGACACATCTGTACGGTAATGTGCATTGGTTTCTTGAGTGACCGTAGTTTTGGCAACGTTTACACTGTATTATATGGGTTTTTTATGTGGTGCTTTGAAGCGTACTACAGCATGTAGTAGTTTTGTTATTCCAAAAATGTCTTTGTTGTTTTGATTACGTTTCAGATCGATAAAGAATAGATTTTTGGGTTGCTTATTTTCTCTGTTATGAACATTCATGATTTTTGTTGCTGTGTGTCCTTCGTTTGAAAGGGCTTTTTGGATTTGCTGAATTGGAGTACTGTGGTGGATATTTCTTAAAACGACCCTAAAGGATTTCTCTTCAGGGAGTACAAAAGTATGGAACACTATCTTTTTTTGTTCTAACGCTTTTCTGAGAACTTTTTAATCCTCACTTGTTGTTACTTGACTTTTCGGTTTGTCTTCTTGTAAGAGTTTGTATGTAAATTTCGAAGTATACTGGTGGAGTATACTATATGGTGAAGTATACTATAAAAGGTGGAATTTTTACGCTGATCTTACTAGTTCTTTCTAAAGGTGATTGTTGCAAGTTTTCGTCTTCATCTACATTACCCAATGGACTATATTTATTGCTTGTGGTTGGACCTGTTTTTGTTATTTTTTGTCGTGTAGCATTTGTATTTTTATGTGGACTGTATCTCTTCCTTTTACTTTTAACAATTTGGAATTCATTTTCTGCCAATATTTCCTCCTCCTCGCTTGTATGTCCACTATCTTCCATTTTTTCTGTAGTTGTGTTTCTTTGTTGTAAATAACTAGTTTGTTGTGAAGTTGATGGAGGAAAGAATTGTGTTTGTTGTTGTGTATAATTTTGTATGTTGTTCTGAAGTTTTTTATATTTGGGCGTCGAAACGTTAATAAAAATCATTTTTTAATAATATTGTGGCTTATTTCCCATTCTAAATAGTTAAAATAATTTTGTATGTTTGAAATTTCATTATGATGTATTAAATTATTATTTGACGGGCCGCCAATGCTAATCTCCTTCTTAAGACTTATATTTTCATATTCTGATGTAAATAAATGCGTATAACAGTTTTTCAAATCTTATTTCGGATTTCAAAATAAGTTTTATAATGCGTTATAAACATTTAGAACTGAAGCCGCTCCTGTACATCTTATGAGTTTTTTACTTACAGGTTATTGCTGCTGAAGACAAAATAAAGAATAAAAACATAATCAAAATTTTCTACGACCAACTGAAGCCGAGATAATTGTTTTTGTTTTCTTAAATCGTAGTGACTTTACTTACAACAATTAAGAAATTATTTCAGTCATTGACTAAAGAAATACTTGCATTATCTTAAAATAAAATTATTTTAACCGAAAATTACATTTAATTACAGTCAAACCCGCTTATTAGAATGCCTCTTAAAGGAATATCCCGGTTTAAGGAATAAAAATTTGAGGTCCCGAAACATTTCTACTAGCGACCAATGATCGGTTATTAAAATATCCCGGTTATAGGAATACTTTTGATTGGCACGAAGGCTATTCCAATAAGCGGGTTCGACTGTATTAAAAATGATTTTTAAAGTGCAGTGGAGGTTTATTTTTCGTTACGAATGTGATTTATTGTGTTGGTTGCCCTTAGCAATGGTTAGCGACTTATAATACATTGAATAACGGTTTTTGCTTTAAATTTTACAGCACCGCTTGGATTGACCTGGAATTTGGCAAACACATAGATAACATGTCAAAAAATAAAAATGATATTGGGCCTCTGTGTGCTTTTGTCCTGGGGGTGAGTTTCACCCCTTATAATGGGTGAAAAATTATATGTTCAAAATAAGTTCGAAAATGGATAAAACGTCTAATTCTAAGCAGCTTTTGTTCTATAGCATTTTTTCACCAAGTTAATACTTTTTGAGTTATTTTCGAGTAAATACCTTCATTTTTCAACAAAAAAAATAAACACGTTTTTAGGCGGGTTTTGGCAAATAACTCAAAAAGTAAGTATTTTATTGAAAAAAAAACATTTTTATCAAAAATGAAGCAAATTAAAAATTGAAAAAAATGATGTCTGTGTGAACTCTCTAGACTCAGTAGAAACAAAGTTCTAGCTAATGAAAAATAGTTTCTTCACATCCGTCAAATTTCAAAGTGAATTATTTCAACTTAAAATAACCAAAAAATCATGCACTTTTTGGAGAAAAATCATTACAACTTTTTTAAAATGTTTAAAAAATATGTATATCTGTTTTTTAAGAATGTTTATAGCATCAAAGTAAGCGAGTTACGCTGAAAATAAAGTTGATCTCTGTTTTTTTTTTTTGGTAAAAAAACCCGGGAAAGTCACCCTAAGCTGCATAATTAAAAATCTTTAATAATTGCAAATTTAACAAATGAAAAACGTCATAAATAAAAAACCGCACAAAATTTTTGGTTACATTTTAGTCGAAAGTATTCCTGCCATCGTCATGTACAACACCTGGTAGGTTTCAAAAATTCCTGAATTATATCACGTTTTTTCACCCACAGCCTGGGGTATTAGGGCTTCCAGTACTGTTTCAAATTTTACAGAATCAAAAGCTTTCTCGTAATCGACAAATGTTGGGTTACACCCTGTATAATTAATAAAATAAAAAAATATTAGTTTTCTTGTCTATTTAAATTCTTATATTGAGTTAAATGGGAATCAAAACGACAATAAAAAACGAGGAGCTTTAGGCGTTTAATTAGAAGTTCCTAATCTCCGCGCTCATGTAAAATTATCATAGAATAGTTGAATTTAACGCTACGCACATTAATATACGTCAAAGTACACATATTTTTCAGTGACGCTTGGCTTTGAAAGATAGTTTTTATGCGGGCTCTCTCATCCCCTCAGTAAACGCGTCCGTACGGTCTATTTGAACAGAAAAATGCACACTGGCCAGAGGTACAGTTAAACGAATTTGCTCCTTGTGAATTTTCAGCAAACCTCGTAATTTTTCAACGGTGCGTGGACTCTAAAAACACGCCAATAGAGTCGAATTTTCACTGGAAAATGCTTCGCGAGCCGTCCTTACTGCCTTTCCAGTTTGGTTTTGGGTTCTGGAGCCATTTTGCTCCGCGTGGATCGATGCAGAATAGGGAGGGCCAGTCGCCGCGCATGCTTTTATCTATTTTTGTCTTACGCTCTCGCTTCTACACCCACATAGAATCAACTTCACGACTCTTACTTCCCGTAGGAACCATATCCCTATTTCTGTTTCTTTCTAGCGCTCCTCTAGCGCACCGGTTGCGCTTCGTCGATGTAGTCTTCTGCGGCGGTGGCATGCTGTTTGGACCACACAAACAATATTGGATTATTTGGGTGGTAGCGCTTGCTTTTATTTTTTCCTTTTTTATTTTTTTTCCATGTTTGGATTTTTTTTAGATTTCACTTTTCAAATTATACGTACGCGCAGATCATTTGCGTGCAAATAATTTTAGGTTAACATGTCATTACTTTTTTACTTTTTCTAGTTATTTAAGGGGATCAACAAGTTTTTATAGTCATTTTTGATCATTTAAAAATAGAATATGAACGTTTGTAGATTGGAAAAATGCGTTTAGAGATATCTTTTTTTTTTAATTATTTTTCTTATGGGGATGAGTACGTATTCTCGACTACAATGCTATTCAAATGGGGATTAATTTTTTTCGAATCCTGATAAAACTAATAAGTATTTTTGAAAAATTTAAACGCAGAATGAAAGATTATGTTCTTATCGAGGGCCGAAAGTCCCTGAGAACTTCTATAATGTTTATTTTAATAAATTACAGGGGTGAAAAACTAAAAGAAAATGTAGTGTGATTTTTAGTTTCAAATATTTCATTCAAAAGAAACTTTTTATTTATTCTAAGGGACTTTCGGACCTCGATAATAATTTAGTCTTTCATTCTGCGTTTAAATTTTTTTAAAAATATTTATTAGTTTTTTCAGGATTCGAAAAAAATGGACACCATGTCCGTGGTGATATTTTCCAAAAATCTAACATTCGCTATCTTTGTCATACAACGCACTGAGTCAAATAGAATATGATGACAAGACAGTGACAGTTTTAAATATTTGACATGGCATCGGGAATATTTTGAGATGTTGACTAAATAATATTTATACTGTATTTTTTATAAATAATTTATTTTTAAGACGTGAACTTAATAAAAAGTTATTTACTGTTTATTATTTCTGGAAGATCCAAGCAGAGAATACATCAGGATATATTCTGTGATCCAAGTATTTTTTTGTTAAAAATGTTCGAAATTGTAAGCGTTCCATAGTATTCTAACAATATATTATTAAAAAATCACTTTAACACTTTTCCTCTTTTCTCGATTGAGTATTAGTTTTTGTTGTACATATAAATTATTACAATCACTCAATACATAGTTAGTGAAAAAATTTTCACATTTATTAACTGAACTAATAATTTCCAATTATACAAATAATAGTTATCCAAGAACATTAAAAAGCCATCTCTTTAAAGTTAATGATGACATTGTCAAGTAGAATGATATTCTAGTAATGTTTAGATATCCCTACCAGTGTGCATTTTACTACACGCAATTTGCCGTGTAAAGACAGGAAAAGTAGGGATAGCCGTAAAATATTTGCAAATTATGTACCGATGGCCTTAATAAAATACTATATCTTGATGCACGCGATATAGTATTCATCTATTGCACACTACGGTCACAATGTGTTCCTACAATTAAAAATAATAACGATATAACACTCTTAATTTTAAAAAAATTGGATTATTTGCCTGGGTGCGTTTGCTTTTATTTTTTCCTTTTTTATTTTTTTCCATGTTTGGATTTTTTTTTTTAGATTTCACTTTTCAAATTATACGTGCGCGCAGATCATTTGCGTGCAGATGATTTTTAGGTTGACATGTCATTATTTTTTTACTTTTTTCTAGTTATTTAAAGCATCAACAAGTTTTTAAAGTCATTTGATCAATTAAAATAGAATATGAACGTTTATAGATTGGAAAAATACGTTTAGAGATATCTTTTCTTTTTGAAAAATTATTTGTTTCTTAATAAAATACTATATCTTGATGCACGATATAGTATGTATTCATCTATTGCACACTATAGTTAGTCTACGGTCTCAATTTGTTCCTAAAATTAAAAATAATAACGATATAACACTCTTAATTTTAAAAAATTGGATTATTTGCGTGGGTGCGCTTGCTTTTATTTTTTCCTTTTTTAATTTTTTTCCATGTTTGGATTTTTTTTAGATTTCACTTTTCAAATTATACGTACGCGCAGATCATTTGCGTGCAAATAATTTTAGGTTAACATGTCATTACTTTTTTACTTTTTTCTAGTTATTTAAAGGATCAACAAGTTTTTACAGTCATTTGATCAATTAAAAATAGAATATGAACATTTATAGATTGGAAAAATGCGTTTAGAGATATCTTTTCGTTTTGAAAAATTATTTGTTTCTTAATAAAATACTATATCGTGATGCACGATATAGTATGTATTCATCTATTGTACACTATAGTTAGTCTACGGTCTCAATTTGTTCCTAAAATTAAAAATAATAACGATATAACACTCTTAATTTTAAAAAATTGGATTATTTGCGTGGGTGCGCTTGCTTTTATTTTTTCCTTTTTTATTTTTTTCCATGTTTGGATTTTTTTTAGATTTCACTTTTCAAATTATACGTGAGCGCAGATCATTTGCGTGCAGATGTTTTTAGGTTGACATGTCATTATTTTTTTACTTTTTTCTAGTTATTTAAAATATCAACAAGTTTTTAAAGTCATTTGATTAATTAAAAATAGAATATGAACGTTTATAGATTGGAAAAATGCGTTTAGAGATATCTTTTCTTTTTGAAAAAGTATTTGTTTCTTAATAAAATACTATATCTTGATGCACGATATAGTATTCATCTATTGCACAATATAGTTAGTCTACGGTCTCAATTTGTTCCTAAAATTAAAAATATTAACGATATAACACTCTTAATTTTAAAAAAATTGGATTATTTGTGTGGGTGCGCTTGCTTTTATTTTTTCTTTTTTTATTTTTTTCCATGTTTGGATTTTTGTTAGATTTCACTTTTCAAATTATACTAATTTACTTTTTACTTTTTTATTTATTTAATGGAGCAACAAGTTTTTATAGTCATTTTTGATCATTTAAAAATAGATTCTGCATGTTTACAGGAGAGGTTAAAATAATATACTAAACTAATTGGAAAAATGCGTTCAGAAATACTTTTTGTTTTTTCTTTTCCTCATAAAACACTTTAAGTAGATATATGATATTATATAATATCCAGCTCTGGCACACTATTATTTATTCTACGGTCTCCATTTGTTTCAAGAATTAAAAATAAAAAAATATGACAAAAAAGTTTTTAACAAATGCTTTTTTTTTAGTTACGAGTGAGTAAAATTAAAAATATCAAAAAATTAACTAAAAAGCAAAAAATAACAAAAATTCAAACTCGAAGGAATATTCGAAAAAAAACTGTTATACAGATTAAATATACAAAAACCTTACAAATTCGTTAAAAAATTGAAAAAATCCAACACATTCGTTAAAGAAAAGCGTGGGGCGGGAAAAATAAAAAATTATCTATCCCCAAACCATTTATTCGATGAAGACGCGCTCCACGCTTTTCTTTTACGAATGTGTTAGATTTTTTTAAATTTCTTAACGAATGTGTGAGACCTTTGTACCTATATTTAATCTGTCTAACAGTTTTTTTCAAATGATCCTTAGAGTTTGAATTTTTCTTATTTTTTGCTTTTTAGTTGATTTGTTTATAATATTTTCAATTTTAATCACTCGTAACTAAAGAAAAGCGTCTGATCCTCCTAATAAATAGGATCTAGAAAGCTTTCGCGACTTTCGCGAACCCCACATCGGGGTCTATATATAAATGCTTCGTAATAATTCTGCTAACTGTTAGTAACAGCAACTTCATCCATTCTTTGTGTATTACTTTTTTCTAGCTCTATTGTATGAATATTCTACGACATATCAAATCAGACTAAGGGCTGAAAACCGTTTTATTCCGTAGGGAGATTCATTCTACCTTTAAGTCTCTTCCACTTCTATGTAATGAGAAATACTTGTCAAATTGAATTTCGGTATCCCTATCGTAAGCAAAAAGATCTCAAACCTTAGAGATGAACACGATACAACTGTAGCTGCATATGCACAATAAAGGTCAAGGCTGCTACAGCTAGTGGAAATAGCTCAAGATCAATAAACCAGAATACAAATTGTGATAGTAGAATATTAAATCTCATGCGAACAACCAGAGCCTTGGACCATTATTAATATAGACTCTTGTGAAACCGAATTATATAGGAGAATAGAAATGGCCAAAATTGCAAGTCAATTACTAAAGCTATGGCAGATGTCGCTCTCTTTCGAGGAATACCAAAATGAGATCAGTACGTGTCTTAATTTTTCCTATAAGAGCATTCAGTTACAGAGAAAACAGGAAAATAATTGACGCCTTCGAGAAGCCGTGCTTGTCACGGTGGCCTGTAACCTTGAGGTATCTGTACACTCCAAACCAGCCTCCAATATGTCGACCTTTTGCTTCAAAAATGTAAATTTTAAAATTTGTCTGTCCTTAAATGTTTTTAAAGTAATTTTAACTGCATCGGCACACAAGGAAAATACACTTATATTGCATTTGTAATTATTATGCCTCTAACTAGAATATACACAAGGTGTTTTTTATTCACTAAGTTTTCAACATGTTGACACTAACACTTTTTTGTCTTCAAACCTCAAGTAAGTGTTTCATCTTGTTATGTAAATTACACAATCTCATCATTTTTTAACAATCTTGTAGCATTCGTCTGAAGATGTTAAAGAAATTTAATCAAGTATAACGAAATCGTTGAAAAGAGCACACTTTGGCTTTCATTATTCAGCTGCTAACCCAATGCTGCTAGAAAGCTGTGATTATTATCCTTTTTCTGTCAATTCTACAAATTTTTGTCAATTCTATTGAAATAGAATTAAAAAATTGGTAGTAGTAGAATTGACAGAAAAGTGCATATATCTCGGCTATGAAAACAGAATAAGCAAGGATAATCAAACCTGTAAATATCAACTATGAATAACACTTTCTTGGGCGGCGTATGGTTCACTAAGAGACATCTTTAAGATGTTAAGCAATGTGTTGATTGCAACGAAAGATCGATCCTCGGCGTAACAAAAAAAGACAAAATAAGGAACCAAAACCTAAGGAAAAGAATAGGTAACACAGATGTCATCGAAGGTATAGCTAAGTTGAAATGGAATTGGGCACTTTTGGGCAGGTTACTTAGCGAGAATAAAAGACTCAAGATGGACCAGAAAACTAATTGACTGTCGCTCAAGAGAAGACAAACGCAGCAGAAGACGACCACCAACTCGCTGGTTGGATGACATTAAACGAATATCCAAGAAATGGCAACAAGACGCACCGAACCGTGAAGATTTGCAAAAAATAGGAGAGACCTATGTCCAGCAGAGGACAGAAGAGGTTGCATGATAATGATGATGATGATCATCATCATCATCATCATCATTTGGCTCTACAACTCTATGTGAATCTTGTCCGCGTTTACTATTTCCCTCCGTTGTTGTCGGTCCTGAGCAGCTATTTCATATTGCTGTACTCCCATTTTGCGTATGACGATGATGATGATGATGATTTTCCTTTAGTTATACAGTATGTCCCTGTAAGTTGTATCCATATGGAAAACTTTTTTATTATTAATTTTACAAAAAAAAGTTACTCCTTATAAAAAGTTCTGCATGGTCCAAAACCCAAGATTCAACCATAAGATATCAAATTTTATGAATGTTATACGAGGTATGTCAAAAAGTTTGAATTTCATTCAAGAGTAAAGTAGCTTTATTTTTCACAATATTAAAAATTGCTATTATGAAAAGTTGTTTGGAATTAAAAACTATATTTTAATATGCAATTACATCCTTGAATTGAAAATTTTTTTTTGAAAAATTATGGATAACTTTCTGATGAATCTTTTATTATTAATTTTCCAAAAAAGTAATTCCTAATAAAAAGTTCTGGATGGTCTAAAACATAAAATACAACCATCTTATATCAAATTTTATCAATTTTATACGAGGTATGTCAAAAAAGATAAATTTAGATCAAAAGTAAACTACCTTTATAATTTAGAATATTTCAATTAGAAGGATGTAATTACATACTGAAACATATTTTTTTTAATTCGAAATAACTTTTATAATACCAATTTTCAATATTGTGAAAAATAAACGTATTTTACTCTTGAGCGAAATCCATATTTTTTTCATACCTCGTATAAAATTGATAAAATTTGACATAAGATGGTTGTATTTTCGGTTTTAGACCATGCAGAACTTTTTATAAAGAATAACTTTTTTTCGTAAAATTAATATTAAAAGAGTTATCTGAATTGAAATACAGTCAAAATTGTTTACAACGACACCGGCTATAACGTACAATCGGATATAACAAACAAAATAGTAGGTCCCGTAAAATGTCATATAAAAAAAGCATTTATATTGCTTATAACGAAAAAATCGGTTAGAGCAAACATATTTCTTGGAACACTAACAGTCGAAATATTGGTTACAGCGTACATATCTGTACCTCAGAGAGATACAACATCCATTCTTTTTCAATTATGACCTTTTTACACACTATATAATAAACAATTATAACAAATGCATGATTTAAATGACAATAGATACAATGTCCTAATATAATATTGTTTCCACATCTCAATAAATAGCTTTAGCAATAACACGTTTTGTTGAAAAAAGTTTAAAATTGCTTTGCTGTAAAGTTATGAAAATGGGCATTGTATTGTATCTCTTCGAGGTACCGATATTACCACGAAATAAAAAGGAAGGTTTTATTAATTTTTTGGTTATGATGGTACATCCGAGCATTGACTTACTTGTAAGTTCTTAGACACTAGACTTCGTAGGCGGGTTCATTATCACAAGATTTTGTTTACATTATTACACCATTTGGCCCAAGAGACCCAATGGTGTAATTTACATTATTTGGTCTTTTTAAAAATAGTGTATGTATGCCCACATTTTTATAATACAACGATTTTGAGAACCCGTTATATTTTGAGTATTGTTTATTGAGTTCCTGTACTCATTCCAATACATATTATTTATAAATATGTACGTACATATTTAGATTTACGTAAGTACAATAAACACATATGTTAAATGTTATGTGTAATATGTTATAACATATTATAAGTATAGATTAAGTTACACATTTTTGCATCATAAACTTACAAAGAACTGACTGTTGCTACCAGTGTAATATCGTTTATAGCAGCCTGTTCGTTATAGCAGATAGCCGCTTACAGAGAACACTGGCTACACCGTACAAAAACCACCAGTCCCTTAAGGTTCGTTATAAACGGTTTTGACTGTAACTGAAAATAATGTTGTTATCCATAATATTTCAAAAAAAAATTAATTAGAAGGATGTAATTGCATACTAAAATATAGTTTTTAATTCCAAACAACTTTTCCTAATAGCAATTTTCAATATTGTGAAAAATAAAGCTACTTTACTCTTGAGTGAAATTCAAACTTTTTGACATACCTCGTATAATATTAAAAAAAACATGATATTTGATGGTTAAATCTTAGGTTTTGGACCATGCTGAGCTTTTTATGAAGAATAACTTCTTCTCGTAAAATTAATAATAAAAAAGTTTTCCATATGGATACGACTTACAGGGACATACTGTATACAGGGTGCGCCAAACCTCTGGTCTTCTTTGATTACGACTAAACTATGAGATATACAAAAAAATGTTTGTAACAAAACTAATGTGTATCAAAGAGGTCTATAATTTAAAATTATTTTCAATTATACAGGGTGAGTCAGAACGACGGTATGAACCAAAGTTGTATTTTTTTAAATGGAACACCCTGTATATTAAACCATTTTTGAATATATTATTTAAAAATATGAAAAATTTGTATAAGGTCTTATAGGCCTAAAGTTAATAATTTTCGAAATATTTACATTTTTATTGAGAAAAATGGTAATATTTATAGGGTTGTGGATTATGTTTCCAAGGAAATAAAAATTTACGTGATAGGTCAAAGTTTTTAAAATATAATGTTATTTTTAAATAATTTAATATTTTTTACTTTTAGCCATAAAATATACAGTGTGATCACTATTTGCAAATACAAAAAAATTTTCTCATTTTTTTTAAATGGGACACCCTGTATATTAGTTTTGCGTTTTGTAGTAAATATTACAACCTTTCTTTTGGTATAAGGTTACCTAGCATGTTTCGTTTTGTAGATATTTTAAAAAAACTATAGATATTACGTGTTTGCGGATTTTTTATTTAAAATTTTTTTTACAAAAAAAAGTAATTATAATCTGGTTTTAGAGACATACACTAAAATATAAAATATGAAAATAAAAACGTAATTAAAGATTAAAATAAGTCGTATGCTAGTACAACTAAATTGAATTTAATAACTTTAAATTATTTTACAAAAAATATTTTACCATATTAATGACTGCATAAATTAGTTACTAAATTAAACAAACAACCAAATTTTAAATCAACCGTAGTAATTTTTCTACTACAGCAACTTTCCTGTACCAAATTAATTGTTAGTTAAATTGTATTTAGTTAAACTTTTAATTTACCTTTTAAATTTACTTACATACATCTTGAGAATATAAAAATTATTATAAAGTATGCTTTGAAACAAATGAATGTTAAATGTATCATCCAAATTATTTATTAATATAAATAGTATTTACTGGTGTCACAAAAACTGGTAATACTTTTGTAGTTGAAATTTTTGTAACAATTTTTTATATTTTAAATTTTAATTTTTTAACCGAAAAATTTTTGGATATGACTTTTGTTTTGGGCGAAACCATTAGAAATTATTACCAGCTTTTGCGACACGAGTAGGTACATAGATACTATTTACTTCTTAATATACTTCCACAACGTTCATTTGTTTCAAAGCATACTTTATACGTTCTCAAGATGTAGGTAAATTAAAAAGTTATTAACGGATCTTACTCGTAAATACAATATAACTAACAATTAATTTGGTACAGGAAAGTTGCTGCGGTAGAAGAATTACTACGATTGATTTAAAATTTGGTTGTTTATTTAATTTAGTAACTAATTTATGTATTCATTAATAAGGTAAAATATTTTTTGTAAAATAATTTAAAGTTATTAAATTCAATTGAATTGTACTAGCATACGATTTATTTTAATCTTTAATTACGTTTTTATTTTCATATTTTATATTTTAGTGTATGTTTCTAAAACCAGATTATAATTATTTTTTTTGCAAAAAAATTTTTAAATAAAAAATCCGCAAAAACGTAAAATCTATAGTTTTTTTTAAAATATCTACAAAACGAAACATGCTAGGTACATACAACCTTATACCAAAAGAAAGGTTGTAATATTTACTACCAAACGCAAAACTAATATACAGGGTGTCCCATTAAAAAAAAATGAGAAAATTTTGTATTTGCAAATAGTGATCACACTGTATATTTTATGGCTAAAAGTAAAAAATATTAAATTATTTAAAAATAACACTGTATTTTAAAAACTTTGACCTATCACCTAAATTTTTATTTCCTTGGAAACATAATCCACAACCCTATAAATATTACCATTTTTCTCAATAAAGATGTAAATATTTTGAAAATTATTAACTTTAGGCCTATAAGACCTTATACAAATTTTTCATATTTTTAAATAATATATTCAAAAATGATTTAATATACAGGGTGTTCCATTTAAAAAAATACAACTTTGGTTCATACCGTCGTTCTGACTCACCCTGTATAATTGAAAATAATTTTAAATTATAGACCTCTTTGATACACATTAGTTTTGTTATAAACATTTTTTTGTATATCTCATAGTTTAGCCGTAATCAAAGAAGACCAGAGGTTTGGCGCACCCTGTATATTACGAAAACAACTTATTTTATAAAATTAACATGAAGTAAAACTCCCTAGTGTAGTTGGTATATTTAATAAAAATTATAATTTTTTTTAAAATCCAAACGGATTACGTTCAAAACGTTTTCGGACTTATCAGTCCATCATCAGTGAACCTAAAAGTAAGTAATCTCACTTAGTAAAATTGAAAAGGGTGAAATTTTGAATGTTAAAAATTGAAAAGTGTGGTTACGATTACTTACTCTCTGTCCTTGCTAAATAGCCACAATGCCAAACACTGGTCAAGATGTATGTTCTAACTACATGGTAAAATTTGTTAAACAATTTGGCTTACATTGGATGCCAACGGATTAGTACTAGGTACATGATGCTCTACTCCATTAATTAAGAGATTTTTTATTATGAATAGGTCTACATTGAACTACGTTTAGTCTGTCAATGATTTAGAAGGAAGTTGAAATACTTCAAATGTCAGTAAAATTGACATCCAGGAAAGGGAATTTTTAAGGTATTAACCAAGGTCAAGATCCAATGTGGTTACGGAAATTTAAGTTTAAGATTGTGTTGTAATTTTAATTTTTAATATTAGAATTTAAATTTCTAATATTAAAAATTAAAATTCCAACACAATCTTAAACTTAAATTTCCGTAACCACATTGGATCTTGACCTTGGTTAATACCTTAAAAATTCCCTTTCCTGGATGTCAATTTTACTGACATTTGAAGTATTTCAACTTCCTTCTAAATCATTGACAGACTAAACGTAGTTCAATGTAGACCTATTCATAATAAAAAATCTCTTAATTAATGGAGTAGAGCATCATGTACCTAGTACTAATCCGTTGGCATCCAATGTAAGCCAAATTGTTTAACAAATTTTACCATGTAGTTAGAACATACATCTTGACCAGTGTTTGGCATTGTGGCTATTTAGCAAGGACAGAGAGTAAGTAATCGTAACCACACTTTTCAATTTTTAACATTCAAAATTTCACCCTTTTCAATTTTACTAAGTGAGATTACTTACTTTTAGGTTCACTGATGATGGACTGATAAGTCCGAAAACGTTTTGAACGTAATCCGTTTGGATTTTTAAAAAAAATTATAATTTTTATTAAATATACCAACTACACTAGGGAGTTTTACTTCATGTTAATTTTATTTAACTAGATGGTATACAGCCAACCTTCGGGTATTATTCCGTTTTAACTTATTTTATAATTATATTCTATTTTTAGAGTTTCAATCCTGTGTTATAAAAATATATAATTTACTTTTATTCCATTAACAAAAACATACAAAAATTCCCATTTTTTATAGCTTACTAATTGTTTCTAAATGTACGAAATTGATCGTAAATGGTCTACACATGTACCTATATACATAAATGTATCTTTGACAGTGTTACGCAGAAACGGAACGGCAATTAAATCATCCCATGGTTTGGAGTAATTAAATTGATATTGAATCGGTGTTAAAGGTATGGAAATGCACTGTTTAGGAAGCTGTTATAAACAGATACTCTTAATATATTCTACAGAAATTCCATGGCAATAAAATTTAGTTGTATTAAAAATACGTTGATTAGAACTATACACAAAAACCATTGTGGTTAAGGCTAAAACAAAACAAAAATAAAAAAAAGAATGTGTGTGTACTTTGTACGCACGTAAGAAGATATTCTTCTATTATATAATAGGTAATTTAAACGAAGTAAATATACTTAAAAGGTTATTTGTACTTATTTTATTTAAAAATCAAACTAACTTTCTTATCTACCACTTTCAAAAAAGAAGAATATCTTCAAAAATTATATAATAATATACTTACAATCATAAAATTTAAAAAAAAAATAAAAAAATAATAACTTGCTTGGGGCTTGAACCAACTTCACGTCTACCGCGCCGTACGAAAGTTGACGCCATTTCAAACTGCACCAAACTCTCGTATACGTCATGTGGGAATATACACAAACTAAACGTTAACACCATAAATTTATATGAATTTAATAAAATTATTAGTTTGATTTTTGTCGAAATAAAATACAACAAAATATAGAGTAAGAAAACGATATATGAGATGAAGATTTGTAGAAAGTTTGTTCGTAATCAGATTATGTAAATTAAAGCATTGCCTACTAATAGGTAACTACATTATTTTGTTTACATTTTCTAAATAGATAGGTATTGAAACTATTAGGTATTTCCAACTGAAACATTTAGAATTACGTACCTGCGGCTTTTCAAAACTATTTAAAAAGTCACTATAATTATAAATTTAATTTTATTTTTGTCCACACATCAATAAAAACTAATATTATACAATATTTTTGTTTACCGATAACCTCCATATTGAACAATAATTATTGACAGATCATTTCAAAATTTCAACACCCAATCAGAGCCCGTATAACAACTAATACCATACTGTCGGTGTGCGCATGCGCGCGGATCAATCAAATTTTACCCTCAATCGATTCGCCGCTAAAGAAGAATATCTTCAATAAAAACTGAAAAAAAACACGCAGCAGATTTTCAATAAATACAAATAAAAGCTGCTTAGAATTAGAAAATTATTCAATTAACATAATATGTTTGTTTGAAATCCATAAAACACACGTTTGTCCTATTTTGATGTTAAAAAGTTCATGGTCTTTGAAGACGCATACTTGATTCACCAATCCCCTATATTTCTGGAGTCACTTGTGTCACTGTGGTACTCTATCACTATCTATAATATTTGGTTAATACATAAATTATCTGAAAGCCCTTATTATGTTACCTACATTTTAAAAAAGCAAATTGTATACAGAATTACAACGAAGAAGTAAACAAGGAAAACTACACTTATTTAAAGAGGTTGAATCTTTTAATTATACAAAAATATACTACCTACTGTAACACCCTGTATACACTACAAATTAGTAAATAAAAAATATGATTCTTGTTTATATTTAATACATTTTTTCTACAACCGTGTTAAAAATGCAATTTTTAGCACTCCATGTGAGCGTTAAAAATGCTACTTTAAGGCACTAGTGCTTTAAAATTTTTATGGCACTGCAGTTCTTATTGACCGTATAGGCATTTTTGATGTAATGTCAAAAAAATATAAAAATGGAATGCCAGTCAAGTTCAAGTAAAAGTTTTTATATATATTGTCCTGTAATTACGTTTGTAGAAAAAATATTGTATGATATGCGTGTTAAAAAGTACATTTTTAAGGCACTCGTGTGAATTGCAGAACTCACTTCGCTCAATCTGCAAACTTTTACATGCGTGCCTTAAACGTGTACTTTTAACACTTATATCATAAATAACTATTATTTATTATAATAATTAATATATTAAATTATAAATAAGAATTATATTTCTCATTTACTAATTATTTGTAGTGTATACAGGATGTATCATTAATAATTTTAAATATTTTAACTGTAGATTCCTGAGCTCCAAATATTACAATTAAACCCAAATCACCTAATTCGAAAATGCTTCCTAAGGGAGCTAGAGCTCTTTGAAGATGGCGTCTGTTAATTAGTTTTTTTTTTAAATACCTCTAGAACGCTTCTCTTCCGGTCGTAGGCGTCCCTTTTGGGTAGGGCAACGGTGATTAACCGTTTTCAAATTCAAAAAACGCAAAATTTTCAAATCGATTTGTCTACAGAACGGTGTGTCTTACCGACTTAAACCAAGAGTACCTTTAGTAATAGATTACCACACAATTTACTAATCCAGTGTCAAAAATACTTAAAAGTTAAAAACAAAAAGATATACGCTAAAATAACCGTTACCCTACCCAAAACGGACGCCTGTGACCTCTACTAGAATTTCGCAATTTATGGAATCGATTTATCTCTGGAAGATAAATAGGCCTACCAGTTTTCGTTTTTCTACATAGAAGCGTTCTGGAGGTATTTAAAAAAAACTATTTACAAGATCTTCAAAGAGCTACTCCCGTAAGAAGAAGCATTTTCGGACTAGGTGATTTGGGTCAAACCTTAATATTTTGAGCCTAGGAATCTACAGTTAAAATATTTCCAATTGTTAATGAAACACTCTGTATATTATAATATAACTTTTAATGAGCTGTTCGTCTAAAGTTAGGGATATAGAAAATTATGCTGATTTTCATAGTTGATTTTTTCGCGAACAGACGGATTCCGCTATTTTTTTTATTTTAACCTTTTCTTTAGTATTTACACAGTTGTGCAAAGGTTTACTCAAACTTATTTTTTGTACTTATACCGGGTGTGGAAGAAAAAAATATGTTTTTCTTGTGTTAAGTTTGAGACACCCTATAGGGAGAACGAGGTACAAATGTGAGTATACATCAGAATAATATTGTAGTCTTATGTTTTGTGAACATACTGTTGTTTGAATGTCCCTGATATCTTTAGAAACAAAAAAAAATAGACGGTTTTGTAATTTAACATGTGTTTTAACCGAAACAAAAGTTTGAGACACCTTGTAGGGAGAAAAAGGCACAAAGGTGAGTATACCCCGATATTATGTTATAGTCTCATATTTTTTGAATATTTTATTTTTTTAATTTGTCTGATATCTTTAACAACAAAGAAACTAGACGTTATTACTCTTTAACATGTTTTTCTATGTTTCACATGTGTGATGTGACGCATGTCGTCAGTTAAAACACATATTAAAGAGTAATATCGTCTAGTTTCTTTGTTATTAAAGATATCAGAGAAATTAAAAAAGAAAATATTCACAAAATATGAGACTACAACAAAACATCGAGGTATACTCACCTTTGTGCCTTTTTCTCCCTACAAGGTGTCTCAAACTTTTGTTTCGGTTAAAACACATGTTAAATTAAAAAACCGTCTATTTTTTTATTTCTAAAGATATCAGGGACATTCAAAAAACAAAACGTTCACAAAATATAAGACTACAATACGATTTCGATATACACTCCCATTTGTACCTTGTCCTCCCTACAGGGCGTCTTAAACTTAACATAAGAAAAACATTTCTTTTCTTCCACCCGGTATAAGTACAAAAAAAAAGTTTGAGTAAGCCTTTGCATCACTGTGTAAATATTAAAGAAAAGTCTAAAATAATAAAAAAAAAATAGCGGAGTCCGTTAATCTGTTCACGAAAAAATCTACTATAAAAATTCAGCAGAATTTTCTTTGTCCCTAACTTTTGACGAGCAGTTTAATTGATGAGACCAATATAATTAAAGTATTATTAAAAAATAAATTTAAGTTTAATAAAAAAATTAAGTTATTTGATTAGATCAAATGCGTAACGTCTAATAGGAAATTATTCTCTATTCAGTTGAATCGATAAATTTCTCAAATCAAAAGTTCTTGAATTATATGAAGAACTTTTCTAATCAGATCAAGGGTATTGGCACCATTACAGGAGAATGCTTGAAAACAAATATTTACTTCGGAGCAAGTAAAACTGTTGCGAGAAAAAAAAACCGATTGAACTTTTTTAACCTGGTTGTTGCTATACGAACGTTCAAGCTCTATAACCTTTTCGGGAGAGCGGGCTCATAGCGTTATCTCTCTTCCATCTACTTTCATCTCACTTCATCTACTTTCTCATTCTCTGTCGTTTTTCCTATAAATCACTGGCGTGCGGCGGAGGGATGTAGACAAACTGATTTGAAAAATATTATGTAGGCATAGCTTTTAAATATTGAGGTTGTTGATAGATCATAATTAGACCGTAATTTGTAGTTAATAATAGTGTCCATTTTGAAGATTATGTAAATACTAAATAAATGATAACCTAGTTATATTTTGAGCAAGAAGATCAATGAGCAGTTCTATACTACCCTAATTTTGTATAGTTGTCATTTTAAAAACTATAGTGTTATTCAGTAATGGTTGTATAGGTTCTAACTTAGGGTAATATTTACACTTTTAACAGGTATATTAAGCTTGCAACAACCACGGAAGACGAAGCAAAGATATATAAAATAGCCAAACAGAGAGCAAAGGAAGCAAGAGATTTTAATCAGATAAGATGTATCCGGGATGAAAATAATAAACACTAATTCACGAAAAGGATGTCACAAAGAGATGGAGAAAGTATTTTGACAGTTTATTAAATTAAGAATTTGACAGACAGCCTGTGGAGTTAACGGAGACAGTAAGAGCAGTGGTTACCAGAATAACAAACGAGGAAGTGGTTCAGGCGCTTCAAAAAATAAGGAAAGGAATAAGTTGGCTAGCAGGTCTATTTAATAGAATTATGGAAGTTGGAAAATGCCAGCCGAATGGAGAAGCCTGTGTATCAGTACCTGTCTACAAAAACAAGGGAGACATACAACAATGTACAAACTACAGGGCTATAAAATTACTTAGCCACACCACAAAAATATGGGAGAGAGTAATTGATAGACGGATACGTGAAGAAACCGAAATATGCGATAATCAATTTGGCTTTATTCAGGGCAGATCAACAACAGATGCAATTTTCATTGTAAGGCAACTGATGGAAAAATACAGGAATAAAGAGACCAACGCTAATACGGTATTCATTGACCTTGAGAAAGCATATAATAGAGTTCCTCGAGAGATTCTCTGGTGGGCACTCAATAAGAAAGGAGTCCCTGGCGAATATGTAAAGATTGTGAGAGATATGTATGAGGGAGTAACGACTTGAGTTAGGACAGGTGTGGGAGAGACTGATAAATTTCAGGTGAAAGTAGAATTGCACCAAGGTGATGTGGTAATACGTCTGGTAGCTGAGCTATTGCGCCCTAAGTGCGGGATATATAATAAAATACCATTCTCACTATATAATTATATTTGAACTTCACACTGTTCGTTTAAACAATTAAACAACGGTCTATATGTAAACAATAACTAAGGTATTATTGCTTCATCGTAACTAATCGATTGATCTGAATCTCCCGTCACTTCTCTGGTTCGTTTATATATACAATACTAAATAATAACATAGATAAGTTCAATAGCGGTCAATGCCGATCATATTATGTACATTAATATAAACTATATTATATTTTATTTCGTAGAAGTTCTGTTCAAGGCTAGGGGTTAACGTACCATGTTACAAAGGCTCGGTGCTTAGTCCTCATTTATTTTCATTAGTTTTGGACCAGGTAACAGCGAAACTACAGGGTAACATTCCATGGTGCTTAATGTATGCCGATGATGTCGTGTTAGTAGGAAATAGTAAAAGAGACTTAGAACAAAAACTGGGACAGTGGAGACAAGCTCTGGAGGAAAAAGGTTTAAAACTTAGTAGGACAAAAACAGAGTATTTGGAATGTTCATTTAAAGATGGAGTCACTACAAATAAAATGGTATCTTTGGATGGTGAAGTGATTGTGAAAAGCAATAGTTTTAAGTACCTAGAATCGGTATTACAGAGTAATGGAGTAATAGATGGAGATGCTTGCAGTAGAATTAGGGCTGGATGGATGAAGTGGAAAGAAGCGAGTGGTGTGTTGTGTGACAGAAAAATTCCAATGAAGCTGAAGGGAAAATTCTATAAAACAGCCATAAGACCAGCTATGATGTAAGGAACTGAATGTTTGGCAGTTAAATAGAAAGAGGAACAACGAATGCGTGTAGAGGAAATGAGAATGCTTAGATGGATGAGTGGAGTGACAAAGAAGGATAAAATTAGAAATAAGTATATTAGGGGAAGTCTGGGTGTGGCAGCAATTGATGCCAATATGAGAGAGCATATATTAAGATGGTTTGGTCATGTTCAACATCGAGACGTTGAACCCCAATCTCCCAATACGAAGAATAGCTGAAGTGCGGATTCCTGGAAGGAGTAGGAGAGGAAGACCAAAGAAGACCTGGGGGGAGACGATAAGGCAGGGCATGTTGGGTAAAGGGGATTAGCATTGATATGACCCAAGATAGAATTGTGTGCAGAAATGCAGTTAGGAAAGCCGACTCCGCATAGGGATAAGACAAAGAGAATGATGATGATTAATCTTGCAACAAGCTCTCGTTATACACGAACTGTTTTCATTTCACTAACTCGAAAAGGTTCTGTCCTTCTGAGCCTTCTATCTATCTTTGTTTTCGAGGAGTTAGATGCTATTTCTGGATGCTATTATTGGATATGTTTTCTGTATAGCTCAACGTGGGAGTAAGTTGTTCGATTGTTATTAATTTAACAGACAGGTTAGTCCTTGCTCCCAGTTTTTGTTTGAAGATTTCTCAATCAGTCCATCTATTTGCCAGTCTAGGAGGTAGCTCCTTTTATCGCTGCTTCATTAAAGCCGGAGATACACATGCCTGTTAGTTACTAGCACACTGGCATACCAGTACCTACCAAGCATCAGCTACTGTCCCCAAACTGGCAAGTGTGTACGTTAACTGGCATGCTAGTTCCTGGAATACTAGCTAATAGCAAAGAATTTGATTTTTCTTGCTCCTAGCTTGCTGTGAGCTGTAAGATGCAAGGCGCATGCGTGTAAATGTCACTGGCATGTATTAACGCGCGCTACCTCTACGGGCATGCCAGTAGCTAGCAGAGAATTGCCAAATTTGCCATTTTGGAGATAAAAATTAATCGTTTAACCTTTAAATCATTTAACCTTTAACTACACGCGCTGGCATATTTTGTACGCCAGATATAAGAATTCTACTGCAAATATATTTAAAAATTTAATTTTTGACCTTGTGTATCTATCTAACCCAGAAGTTACCAACCAGTGTGCCGCGGCACACTGGCGTGCCCTGAAGTCCCTGTAGGTGTGCCGCGAAATTTGATTATACTCACTATCATTATAGAGATTATTTACCCAAGTGTGCCGTGGCTGAACCAGTTTTTAAGTTAGTGTGCCTCAAGGTAAAAAAGGTTGGGAACCGCTGAATCTAACCTATCACTGGAATGTGCTTTACAATTTGTTTTATTATAATTATTATATAATAAATATAATAAATTAGTTTCGTTATAATCGGCGTTCTGGGAAGATCGTAATTTATTTGTTTTTTCCGGTGGTGGACAATATACACCACGACTATAGTAATATAAGTACATATTTCAATAGTTTTTTAGTCATTATGGCACAAAATATATTTTTCTTTATAAACAATACTTTTTCTCATTTGAAAAAAAATTTTATTAGTGATTTTATTTATCATGCAATCAGAGTCCAGTTATAAATCCCAATTGGCTTACTGAGAAGAAACTCCAAGTATTCGCTGATGCCGAATAAGGTTTATAACAAACAACTAAGTGAATTAAAAAAAAAATAAACAAATCCGCTGTTTTTAAGTGTATTTTCTTGTGGTGTATAAAGTACGCCAAGCGTGTATTAGTTATGTTATAAGCTGATGCGCGGGTAGTTAATTGAATTGAATATGAATTCAGTTTCGATGGTAAATTTTACCATAGAACCTAACATCTATCGATCGATGTAATAAATTATCTCCAAATTTTAAGGTAAATCACAACAAGAGTTAAAAATATTTTTACAAATTTTTATTAATTTTCAAATAATATAGCATTTTTAGAAACAATAGTTTCAGTATAATTCAGATTGTAAATTATAACAGATTTTATTGGTTTTATCCGATAGGATGAGATAAGAAACACTATTTTAGTGGTTTGAATAGACATAATAATTTTTGCGAAGACGTGCGCCACTGCAAGAAACCCTCTTTGTTTGCCGGTCATTAATGCAAACCTATCTCTCTTCTACGTATAGGTACTCTGCAGAATTCCCTTCCCTACCATCACTTGCAATCTCCCTCTCCGTTCTCGGGACTTTTTATGCAAATAACGTAATCCCCTCTCTCTTTATCTCTCTCTCCTACTCATCCCCAAAACTTCAGACTCCATGAAACATACATACACTGTTGCCGGCGAAACGTAAAATACAGACGCCGAATTTTCGGTTTTTAAAGCAGGAAACTGTAAAAAACTATAGTATTTCAATTTGAACTTGTTTTATAATTTTATTTCAATGAAATATGATAGCAGGAAGAGTTTAAATATTCCAATTGACGAACTTGTTTATTAAAAACGTGTTGTCTTCTTTCTGGACATCATTTATTGCAGTTGCTTGGCAGCATGGCATACACACTCGCTCGTCTGACACATGTTTTTTCATCTGCTATCCTCGTCGCTCCTCTTTTTCGCAGGAGAACTTGTCTGTGGTCTCTTTCGAAACCGAGGGGTCCTTTTCTGTTATTACTGTATGCAAATTCTGAAAATTTGTGTTTATGCAGGAGTATTTGAGTTTTTACTCCTGTTTATGTGCCTGGCAAATAGATGTTTTTGTTCTGGAATTCCCCAATTAAGTAAATGAATTTTGTTGAGTATCGTGTTAGGCGACATAGCAGAAGTTTTCTCAGGAAGTACGGACGTATTAAGAAAATCCTGTATTTAATAATAAACTTCTTCTTTTTTAAGTTCCATCTTCTATCGAAGGTTGGAAATCATCATGGCAATGCGGACTCTATTGACTGCCGCTCTAAATAGCTCTGCACTACTGCACTCGAACCATTCCAAGTTCTTAAGCCAGGATGTTCTTCGTCTTCCCACACTTCGCTTTCCTCGGATTTTGCCTTGCATAATAAGTTGTAATAATGAGTATTTTTGCCCTTTCATCACATGTCCCAATTACTCAAGTTTTCGTCATCATGAATAATAAACTACATAGTTCTAATTAAGTTTCCTCATTATTTTACATTCTTAGCCAATAACAGTTGTGACCATTGTTTTAATCTGATCTATGCACTGCTCATCTTCTTTAGCCCATTTCTATCCAACTTTGGACATAAGCCTTCCCCAAATCTTTCCATATCTGTCTGTCCTTGCTTTTACAATATCGTTTTTCCATCCCATCTGAGGTCTTCCTCTGCCTCTTCTTCCTGTCCACGGTCTCCAGTTTTGTATTTCAGCATTCCACCTTTTGTCTTCCTGTCTCGTATTATGGCCTGCAAATCTCCACTTTAACCCTGTTATATGTTCAGTTACATTTTTTACTTTTCTCTCTTATCCATTTATTTGATGTTCCGTCTTGCAGTTTTATTCCCAGCATGTATCTTTCCATTTTTCTCTGAGTTATTTCTATTTTGTTTATGTTGGGCGTTGTTAATGTCCATGTTTCTGAGCCATACGTCTTAACAGGAAGGATACACTTGTCAAATATACGGGTTTTTAGGTATTGTTGTACTTTTGTGCTTTTTAGTGTCTATCTTAACTTTCCAAACGCTGCCCAATCTGATTCTTCTTTGTACTTCAATTGTTTCTTTGTACTTCAATTGTTTGGTTCTCTTTACTAGCTTTGATTATTTATATACATTCATAATACATTATATTTATATTTATTCTGTTATTTGTATTTGTCATGATGTTTGTTTTAGTCATGTTCATTTTTAATCCTACCTTCTCTGATGCTTGTGCAGCATTGTGGCTAGTTCTTCTTGGTTGGTTGTAATAAGAACATCATCGCAATATCTGAGGTGATTGAATTTATTTTTGTTTATGTTGATACCCATGTCTTCCCATTTCAGTTCTTTAAAGACCTCTTCCAGGGCTAAGGTGAAGAGTTTTGGGGATATTAAATCTCCTTGTCTTACGCCTTTACGAACTGCTACGGAATTGGTTTTGTTTGTTTTATTTTCCTGCTGTTTTATAGATGTTATATAGGAGTTGCCTGTACCTGGAGTCTATTCTGCTATTATTTAGAGCTTTTTCTATCACCCATACCTCGACACTATCGAACGCTTTTTCACAGTCTACAAAGGATAAACATAAATCTAGGTTATATTCGTTTGCCTTCTCTATCAATATTTTCATAGTGAGGAGATGATCTATGGTACTAAACCCTTTTTTGAATCCTGCTTATTCAACTGGCTGATAAATGTCCATTTTATTTGTTAGACTATTGGTTATAATAATTCTAATAAAGAGTTTGTACATTTTTGTGTACTTCTCATAGTTAATATTATATCCAAATAAAATGAATAAAATCTTTAGAATCGCATAATTCATGACATGGTAATGACAAAGAAAACAAATATACAAACACACATACATTTGGGAAATGTACCGATAGAAAGGGTTGATAAATACAAATACATAGGAACCTAGATTTCAGACAATAATGATCAAACAACAGAAATAAGGACCAGGATAGAAATAGCAAGAAATGCTTTAGTAAAACTAAAAACAATTCTCTGCAGCAAAGACCTTAAATTAGAACTGAGAGTAAGAGCTTCGAGATGCTACGTGTTTTCGATACTGCAATATGGACTTGAACGCTGGACATTGAAGCAAGAACACATACCTAAATAAGCTACAGTCCTTTGAAATGTGATGCTACAGGAGGATCCTTAGAATAGCATGGACACAGAAGAAAAGTAACACGGAAGTATTGTAAGTGGGCAAAGGACACGACATAATAAACACAACAAAAATAAGAAAGTTACAATATCTAGGACACGCAATGAGGGGGCGGAGATAGGAACTACTAATACTGAAAATACGGGGAAAGATAAGAGGAGGAAGGAGTGTAGGAAGAAGGAGAGTGTCCTGGTTAAAGAAATTAATGGACTGGTTTAAACGCAGTTCTATAGAACTCTTTAGAGCAGCTTTAGATAGAGTAAAGATAGTGATGATGATATGCAACCTTAGATTAGGAGAGGGCACTTAAAGAAGAATAATCACCAGTAATTCTAAATTTTTTTCCTACTTTTGATATATTAAAAACACCTATTTTTAACACGAGGGATACACGAAAACGGAAGAAATGCTAAAGTAAAAGATAACAGATCCAAATAAACGGAAGAAACACTAAAATATAAACACCGTATGTAATTCAAAGTGTATGTCGTGCTAATGTTTGGGGCAAACTGCCTACAACTGTTAATTTATGGTTAATATGCAGATCGTTTAGATAGTATGTAGATATCTACAAAGAGACAAAATCTGAGAGTCTATCTACAAAGAGACTTATTCTTTGACCTACAGGACCCAATCTGGAGAATAAGGTCGATAGGACATAAGTTTGTAGTCCAATTAGACCAATTGGCCATGGCGTTTGAGGAAGTGTGAGCTGGTGCGTTTTTTTGGCGGAAGAGTGCAATTGAGGCTATCTTTTATACAATTTGGCGTTGAATAGGTTTAATAATGTGACATAGTAAAGCCCTGTTATCGTTTTGCCATTCTCCAGATAATTAATATAAATCACCCCTTGTATATCACAGAAAATTGTACCCATCTCCTTTCTATCCGATTAGGCAGTCTTCGCACTCTTCGAAGCACGTTCGTGGGGTGACGTCCACTGTAACGACTGGTCTATGATCTCTGGTGTATATCAGTGGAACCATGTTTGTTACAGTTTTTAATGCAACCTTCACAATTCATTTAAATACATTTAATTTCCAATTTAATGTATTTAAATACATTAAACAATACATGTACACTACATTTAAATATTTCAAAACCTCCCTGGTTACGCCTATGCTAGTTGTTATAAGAAGAATGGTTTTGTTCTGTTAATTTCTTTAGGAATGTTTGAGATCGTCGTAATGGTTGTGTTATCCTTCTTTTACTTATGTTTTTGGACATCGGTTCTTGTCATGTGACTAAATCAATTAGTGGTTCCGTGTTTCGATGTGTCGTTCTGGGTTATGGGTGGAATGACAATAAGAGACAGAGAGTTGACATCCTGTTTTTGATTCCGGATTGATATTGCGGGCGGAAAAAGAGTTTTCCAGAACCCAAACCCATCGGCAAATTTCTGGTTCGGTTTAGTCACAGGACATAACCTCTACGCGTAAGCATGTTAAATATATTATCTTTACAAGTATCACGTTGATAACATAATCAATAGTTTTGTCGTTGTTGTACGCTTGGACTAATGTCTCCTGTCTTTAATAGACTTTTCCACCATTGGCAATGTTTGCGAAAAGACACATTTGTTTGAGGAAAAACAATTCTCTTGTTGGCCACATACCACCACAGGTAAATATCTTTAAAACTATTATTAGGCATATAGTCTCCTGTGTTTCTCCTGTCTTGTCCCTACTGATAGTGTATTTTCTCTCCTTGGTAGGCCAATTTCTTGGGGACCTTTACCAGCGCTAGCAAGTAGTCACCACGAAACCTAGCAACTAGCACCTCGTAACCAGCACCAGTAACCAGCCCTAGTAATCGACATCTAGTACCAGAGTAAACAATAACGGAGGAAGTCAGTAACCAATTAACCATACTATATTAATATTGTCAAATATGAGGTGAATAATTTATACCCTGATATGTGAAATACCCTACTTCTTGTGAGTCCACCTGTGGAATTAACTAAGTACAATTAATATGTAATACCCTCTAATTACTCTGTTAAATTTAATACCTTCGTATAGCGCTATGTTCCGGTGTACAAAGAGGGTAACAGGAAGGACTTAGGTCTGTACAGAAATGGTAGGTACAGACACACTATGAAATATAGATATGGTATATATAAAAAGAAAGATAATTAAGGGTACTTAAATATCTTTCTTTTTATAGAAACGGTTATGAACGGTTTCATAACCGTTCTGTCAACGTTTATGAAAAGGAAGTAGAAACTCCTCTAATGGTTGCGTTTATTGTCCGGAGTGAGCAAACGCGGCACTCACCGCGCTGACATCTTTCTTATAGCCAAAATTCATGCAGGATATGACTCACGAGATCTTTGGGGATGCCTCCTGTCTTCACTGTCTCGCGTACTTTCAATCGGGACTCCCAATATGAGATCGTGGATTTCTTTCACGTTATTCTCTGTGGTATCCCTTTTCGGGGCACCTAAGTGGGGTTTAACAAATACCGACATACGACCACGTTGAAACTCGTTAAACAACAATTTTTTGTAAGATCCCCATCGAAGGAGAAGAGTCAGCGTACACAGCACTCAAGAGCTCTTTGATTTCGCTGCGGGATATCCCTTCCAAAATTAAGAGTTAAATCACTCACCAATATTGCTTTTTTTCATTTTTGTAAAATCCCCAGACCAGGGCCGCCGAGAGGGATGAGTGGGCCCCGGTAAGAAGTGAAGAGCGGTCCCCTGGCAAAAAGTAAAGAGCGAAATTTTTTTTAATTTTTATAGAAAGAAAATTATCAATAATAAATAATAAACAAAAAGAATATGTGTCTACTTTGTACGCACGCAAGAAGTTATACTTCTATTATTATGATTTCAACGAAATTAATATACTTAAGAGGTTATTTGTATTTTATTTAGATATTAAACTAACTTTCTTTAACTACCACTTTTAAAATTTTTTTATTAAAACGATAACAAAAATATAAAAAAAGAATATCAATCGTCCGGGATTTGAACCCGGGACCTCTTGATCTCCGGTCACACGTTCTACCACTGAGCTATATCCCTTTTGCTTTGACAGGTTACAAGATTTCTCATACATACTGACAAATTTAATAGACCAAAAGTGAAGTATACAAAAATACTTTAAATATGCTTACTATTATTGTAAAATAACTTATTCCCGAGGAAGACAAATCTAAAGACACAAAAATTATAATAAATAATACATTTACTAAGAACACTAATATATCCTTTTATATGATATAATATGACTTATTTGAGCTGACAGCGCTGATACATACATATATTGAAAGATTAGCAACGAAATACATACTGTCTGTGTGCGCATGCACCCGGCATTATAAAATTTCACTCTCGATCGTAAAGAAGTATAACTTCAAAAACATTTCAAATATAACTTTTATTAAATTTTGATTATATTTTTATGATAGTGAAAATATTTGGACTTTTCGAGTTTTTTGATTGGCAAAGATGTCTATAATTTTTAAAAAATCGCATGATTTTACTAAATCATTATCAATGCACAAATTTGTTAGACTAGTTAATCGATCCTGCTTCATTGTAGATATAGCATTTTTATGCGAGAAAGAAAACTAAAGGATCATTTCCCTTTTGCGATTACCACCGGTAATGTGCAAAATATTCTTGACGTTTTAACGACGTTAGGAAGTAATGATTCTAATTTGGGATGTTTAATTTTATTAAGTAGATCTATTGGAAAAAGGTGAGATTCACAAATGTTCTCCTTGTATATCCCTTTATCGTCTTCTTTATAAAACTCGCATAATTTTTTTTTCTTATTATTAGCGTTATCTTCATCTCAGAATGTTCATAAATGTTAAATAGGGCATGAATTTCAATTGCCGCATTAAATCTTCTGGTTAAGTTGCTTATTATACAATCTATGACAATATTAAATATTTCACAGCGAAATATTGCGTCAGGCTCAAAATTATCAGTCGCCTCAATACTAGGCCCTACATTTCAAAATAGAGGTAAATGTCATATTAAATAAATATAGCTTAACTAAACGCATTTATTATGCACACACAGTGAGGAGTAAAAAAAAACAAGAAAAATTACGTCTTAGGTTTGGTCGACGCCGGACCCCTTACATCGCCCGGCCCCGGTAAAATATACCTGCTGTACCCCCCTCTCGACGGGCGTGCCCCAGACATAGTGGAGTCACTGAAGGTTTTCACCTCCGATTTCGTTGAACCTCCATCGATTTTCATGAAAATTGGTGAGTAATTAGAGGATACCTCAAGGAACAAAGGTGACATGATGCCAACTTGCGCTTTTACCCTGGGGGTGGATGCCACCCCCTCTCGGGGGTGAAAATTATTTTAGTGAAAATAACCCCACAATTCGATAGAGGGACAAATTTTAAGCAAAATTTGTTATATTAAGTTATTAATATAAATCGACACTTTTTGAGTTATTAAAGACCAAAAATTTTATTTTTTCGTAAAAAAAATGCATGTTTTAAATCGGTTTTTCACGTATAACTCAAAAACTATAAGCTTTTACAAAATAGTTATTATTACTGAAATTGATGAGAATAAAAAACTGAATATACTCTTCACTTAAAGACCTAAACTAATGTTAGGTCAAAGCGAGTTATTGGCAATTGAATATTTATTTTTTTCGACGAGTACTCAAATCTAATTATTCAAGCTTCAATAATGGGAAAACGATGCGATGTATAAAATATACCTGCTAATCATTATTTGTCAACGTACTTCAGAATGCCTATTAAATGAGCTTCAGTACAAATTAATAGCGTCAAAATTAAGCGAGTTACGATGAAAATAAAAGAACCCTTTCGAGTTTTTTAGGAAAAAGTGAAAAATAAAACATACGCCATTTTCACAAAAATTAAAATTTAAAGTAATCCTTAGAGCTTCTTTATATCAGCATAAGTAATGATTTAAATAATTTTGACTGGTTTAGAATGCATATTTTTGAAAAAAAGGTATAATTTAAAAAAATCATAATTTTTAAAATTATTGTAATTTTCATATCCTTTTGGTAATACAGTGGAACCTCGATAACTCGGATTAATCGGGACCGCGGCCGATCCGGGTTATCGAAAATCCGGGTTAGCCGGAGAGCATTGTAAAAATTAATAAAATACGGTATACTTATAGATAAAGTCCGTTATAATTAAAATAACATGAAATATATATGCACAGTACACATCTAACTTATCTATTATAGTTGTATATTGTATAGAGTATAGTATAGATAGACAGTATAGATAGAGTATTGTTCATTTCTAGGTAAAAAAAAACTCAGTTTCGGTTGTGTCAATTTCGTCTGCCATCGGAACGATGTTATGTTATTTAAGAACAGTGGCTCTTTCATTGTTTAAAAAGTTTAAAAGACCATTGTTCTAAAAATAATTTTTTAAAAGACAGTTGAAAATAAATAAAGGAATAAAAGGTGCTTGTTGTTTGCGATAGCCCGATAATGGATAATGAACGTCGCTCTGCCGCCGCTGACGCCGTGTGCCATGAGTCATTTTTACTATTGTATAGTTCAAATTACACAAATACCCATTATCTCTCAAATACTTATTATGGTCGAAGCCAAGTTTTATCAATGAAACTCGATATTTTTAAGACATTCCAGAAGCAGCTACAGATAAAATGTTTTAAGATAATACATACATTTTTATTGTTGAAATGTTTGTCTGATGAAAATCGGTCCGGGTTAGCCGGACTTCCGGGTTATCGGGGGCCGACTTATCGAGGTTCCACTGTAACTCCAAAAATACTCAACATACGTAAAAAATGATAAATACCAAAATTTTAGTTTTTTCTGTGCTAAATAATTTACCTGTTTTACTATTTCCATAGGGTCAA
This sequence comes from Diabrotica virgifera virgifera, assembly GCF_917563875.1. Lineage (NCBI taxonomy): Eukaryota > Metazoa > Arthropoda > Insecta > Coleoptera > Chrysomelidae > Diabrotica > Diabrotica virgifera. Next base: position 26,554,457 of record NC_065446.1, on the reverse strand, counting down.
AAATAACCGAGATAGAAACGTTTAAATCTTAAATTTAGCTGTGAAAACCATGTAACCGGGGTCATTTAACCTTTTATTTTTAAAAAAGTAAGGGGTCTAAAAGATTAAATTTAATGTGGCTAAATAGCCCTTAGAATTAACTTTCAAACGGTTTTTACATGAATCTGATATTTTAAAAATAAACTGAGTTATTAAAAAAACAATAAAGATTTTTGGAAAAAATTTTAAAAATAAATTTTGAAAAAATTTTGGTTCATAAATTTTAATGCTATAAACATGATATGGGCTCATTTTATAGATGTTTTTAAGTACTTTGACAAACGTTTAATAAGTTTATGTTATAAAATGCATAATTTTTCCGTTATTTCAGCTTGAATACTTAGATATTTTACTCGCCGAAAAACATATATATTAAATTACCTATAACTCACTTTTAGTTAAGACTAAAAGATTTTTCTAGTAACCGGTTTATTTAATTTTTTATTAGCTTCAATTTTGTTAATAATAACTTTTTTGTAAAAACTTATAGTTTTTGAGTTATTGATGAAAAATCGGTTAAAAACATGCATTTTTCTCAAGAAAAATTAAAATTTTTGATCTTCAATAACTCAAAAAGTTTTGATTTATTTTAATAACGTTATATAACAAATTTTGCTTAGAATTTGTCCCTCTATTGAATTGTGGGGTTATTTTCACTAAAATAATTTTCACCCCCGAGAACGGGTGGCATCCACCCCCAGGGTAAAAGAGCAAGTTGGCACCATATCACCTTTGTTCCTTGAGATATCCTCTAACCACTCACCAATTTTCATGCAAAGCTATGGAGGTTCAACGAAATCGGAGGTAATAGCTCATATCCACCTTTAGTGACTGCACTAACATGCCCGCTTCCACACGGAGTCAAAACAAAACTTCGAATCCGATTTGGCTGATATTTTGCATAATCCGTCTTCTTCTTCTTCTGAATGGTTGGATATCATAATGGCTATGGTCACTTTGTTGGCTGCTGCTCTGAACAGTTATAATTAACTACAGTTAAACCATTCTCTAAGGTTCCTCAGCCAGGAGATGCGTCTTCTTCCTATGCTTCTTCTTCCTTGGATCCTTCCTTGCACTTTCGTGGACGATAATCCGTCTACAAGAATGTATTAAAATAACAAAAGATTTCTCTTGCGTTAGTGGCGCCATCGGGTGGAGATACTAAGTACTTATTGGACCACCCACCAGTGGCGTAGCGTAGTGGGGGCGGCAGGGGCGGTCCGCCCCGGTCGGCACTTTTTAGGGGGCGGCAAAATTTAACAATAAATAAAATAAATATTTTGTAAATATTTGAACGATTTTATATTTTTATCGCAACTACAAATTCGGACCGATTGAAAGGAGCACGGAATTTTTCATTACTTATTTTGTGACGAATTCGGAGAATTCCTTTTGTTTGAATGATATTTTGTAGCGACTGGCAACAACGTCTATACTAATTTGTGGGAATTCCCCGTTTATGACTAACAATCAGCAAGAATGACGTCTATTACATACATCGGCAATTATTTTACTACCCTATACGTTACTCAGTGTGTGGAACAAAGAAAATACTTAAGTGTTTGAATACCAGAGAGACACAATCCACTCATGTTGTGGATCGTCTCCACAGTCAATCCAAAGATGTTTTTGACAAGATTCAAGCTGATGGCCTAGATATAAGCAACTGTAGAGGCCAAGCATATCATAATGCTGCTGTTATGGCTGGAAAGTGTTCAGGAGTTCAGTAAAGAATTCAAGAAATAAACCCCAAAGCTGAATTCGTACCTTGCTCAAATCATTCGTTAAACCTAGTTTGTTTACACGCTGCCTCAGTTGAGGTGGATTCAGTAACTTTTTTCGGCACTTTAGAACGTTGCTATTCTTTTTTGCTCATCGACACACCGTTGGAAAGTACTGATAGCAGCTAGAGGCAAAAGCTCACGGGTTCAAGACACGCGGGTATCAAAAAGGGTTCAAGACACGCGGTGGAGTACAAGAGACGATGCCGTAAATGTGACATAGCATCATTACAAAGGCATTCTCGTCACTTTGTAAAAACTGACAGAGGCAGGTGAAAGCTTAAACCCTAGGACAGATGCAGGTGCTTTACTATTAGTTTCGATGCAGTCATTTTCCTTTCTTTTTTTGGGCCTGTGGCAAACGGTGCTACATGAAGTAAATGATGCACAAAAATATTTACAAACAAGGGGACTTGATATAAGAGTGTGAACTCAGAAAGTAAATGCTTTGCAGATCATATTGACAGTGAAAAGAGAGGAATGGGCAAATGACGCTGTAGGTTATGCAAAAAATATGTGTGAAGAACTTGGAATTTCCATAACACCTTAGAGGCGCATAACAAGAAAGCATATTTTTGATGACTGAACTAGAGATGCTAACTTGTCTTGTGAAAATGAGTTGAGACGGAAGCTGTTTTCTTCGTTAGATAGAGTTATTGTAGAAATTCGTAAGCGTTTTCAATAGCCACAGAATTTAACCGATAAGTTTGCTTATCTAACGCCTGCTATATTATTAGATCCAGACAACACTGAATGTAATCTAGACTACGCATCTGACGAAATTGACGAGCAGGATTTCAAGCTGGAAAGACTTCGACTGCGGACTTTCGTTGCTGCTACAGGCAACGAAAATGAATTAATGCAAACTCACTTGACTTATGGTCCTTCTCTTTCAGTACGTCACAAGTGACCGAAAAAAAGGTAAGTCCGTGATAATACACATTTATAACATTTATTGTAAAAGGACATTTAAGTTAATAAATGTGACTGTTGTCAGAATCGTAATCAGCCAAATATGAAAAGGGTATTGCAGTATAACCCTTTTATTTGCATTTTGGTATAAAAACAAATCAATTGTGTTTATTGCATTTATAAAATGGCATTTTCTTTAATTTGTATAGTCTTATAAATTGTACAGATTATAGTCGTATATATAATTCGTAAATCATTTTTTGTTCGATTATAGCGCCATCTATCAACAACCAGTAAATGTTATAAATGATTGTGATCACGGACGTACCTTTTTTTCTGTCAGTTCCAACTTAATGCGTTAGAAAGAAATCGAAAAACTGTGACGCACTGGAAGATGCCTCTGAGAAAGAGTATACCTTTTTTTCGGTCCCTTGTGACGTACTGAAAAATGCCTCTGAGAAGGACCATACCTAAGTTATATCAATGATCAATGTATCTAATTTGTTAAAGTAAAATAATTTTTGTATTAATAAACGTGATTGTAAAACTTTGATAATTTTTTTTATTTAAAATCTGACCTGTATAATGCAAAATAATGATGACTATTCTCGCTGACAAGTTCTCTATAATTAATGTGTGTAATGTATAGTATACATTAAATTAAAATAAGAGGGCGGCAAAATTGTCTTCCGCCCCGGGCAGCCGACACTCACGCTACGCTACTGCCACCCACATATTTTTACTCCTTCTATAATATTTCTGTCCTGTAATTTTTTTTTAAATTATATTAATTTTTACAGAGAATGGAATTTGCTGTTTTAAAATATTTAAATACATTTTTTGTAGATACCGAGTTTTGCTTTTTATTTGATGAAGTCATTTAGCTTGACTATAATTTATGGGTAATTTTTGCTAAATAGTTTTATAATTATATTTTTCAACGGTTATATTTGCCTTTTAGTGGTATCAAAATTTCACGTTTTCCTGCCCTATGTTTAATCTATTCTACTGATAATCGGAATATTATACAGCCCGAGCATGCCCAGGAATTAATTTTGCATTATCAAACGATGTGGGAATCATCTATTTCTATTTCATGCGGAATAATAATTATAGCTAGAATACGTTGAAAAATACAATAGAGTTTAAAAAGATTATTGCCCGTCCAATAGAGTTTAAAAAGATTTTTCAAGATAAGTTTAAAGTTTTAGATGACAAAGATTTACTTATTTGAAAGTCAAAGTGTTCAACCTAATAAAAATATTTAAAACATTAAAAATATTCCAAATATTTTTGAAAGATATTTAACTGAAAACTTATTGGACCATTTTCCTGGTAACATTTCCATGGCTTCTAAAATTTGCAAGCCAGATGGATGCTGACGCGAAGAAGACAATAGGGAATTCTAAAAACTTGCAATTCACCACCCCGTCTGTTCAGCTGGTAAATTCCAACGGAAAATGGACCTATGTTACTCAAAGGAGTAATACTAATATAAAATAAAAATGTATACCATTTTTATTCAGTTTCAATGCGAAGGCAAAACTGTCTTATTTTTCACTTAGTACAGAGAGCGCAAACCAGCACTCTAAATCGACAATTTGAATCATCATCAGAGAGGCGAAGGTTTGCTGTTCTCTAATGTTTTGCTTAGAAGAGCAAACTTACGCCTCTCTGATGATGACTCCAATTGGAGTCGAAAATCGTCGGTTTAGAGTGCTGGTTTGCGCTCTCTGTACTAAGTGAAAAATAAGACAGTTTTACCTTCGCATTACAACTGAATAAAAATGGTATACATTTTTATTTACTTATTTCTTATTCTACGAGGTTTGCTGAAGTGAAACCCAACTTTGTCATAGAAAAAAACTATTGGCACATCTATCTACAAATAGTTACCTACTACAATTAAGTTATACAGGGTGTCCAGGAACTCTACCTACAAACGAAGACAGGAGATTTCTCAGATAATTTTAAGAAAATTTAACCCAATTCACCTAGTCCGAAAATGCTTCTTAAGGGAGCTAGAGATCTTTGAAGATGGTGTGTTGTAATTAGTTTTTCTACTTTCAGAACGCTTCTATTTAGAAAAATGAAAACTGGTATGCATGCATATTTACTTTCTAGAATTGAATCGATTTCATCAATTGCGAATTTCTATTGCTGGTCATAGGCGTCCGTTTTGGGTAGGGCAACGGTTATTTTATAGCATAACTTTTTTGTCTTTAACTTTTAAGCATTTTTGACACTTTATTATTAAATTGTGAGTTATTCTAGTACTAAAAGGTACTCTTTCTTGAAGTCGGTAGGACACACCGTTTTTTAGAAAAATCGATTTGAAAGTTTTGCGTTTTTGGAATTTAAAAAAAAATTGAAAAAATTTTTCAGAAAAAACGATGTATTTTAATAACATAAAGCAAGAGTAAGTTTTAGAACTTGAATGCCTTATAATTTAATAATCTAGTGTCAAAAATGCTTAAAAATTCGTACTAGAAATTCGCAATTAGTGAAATCGATTCATCTCTGGAATATAAATAAATGTACCAGTTTTTGTCACACAATTTTGTACCGTCTTTCTAAAGAGTTTTTTTTTTAATTATTTTTTGATATTCAGAAAACGAAAAATTTTAAAATCGATTTTTCTAGAAAACGGTTTGTTCTATCGACTTAAAGCAAGAGTACCTTTTAGTACTAGAATACCTCACAATTTAATAATTCAGAGTCAAAAATGCTTAAAAATTAAAGACAAAAAGTTATGCGGTAAAATAAACGTTGCCCTATCCAAAACGGACGCCTATGATCGGTACTAGAAATTCGCAGTGGATGGAATAGATTTATGTCTGGAAGATAAATACGCGTACCAATTTTTGTTTTTCAAAATAGAAGTGTTCTGCAGGTATTTAAGAAAACCTCATTACAAGACGTCATCTTCAAAGAGCTCTAGCTCCATTTTCGGACTAAGTGAATTGGGTTAAGTTGTCTTAAAATTATCCGAAGGATCTTCTGTCCTCGTTTGTCAGTAGAGTTTCTGGACACCCTGTATATCCCATTGTTTTACGAACCGACGTATTCCCTATTCAAAGAATTTTTGTTGCAATTGCTCGAAGAATTCTTGTACGGCAGTTTGAACTTCTTCCTCCTACTGAAAACAATTACATTTTAACGCCTTTTTCAGTGGACCAAAGATCTAAAAATCACAAGGCACTAAATCGGGACTATAGAGTATGTGCCCTAATATACTCTATTTCTCTAAATTTAGGTTCCCTTTCATTATTTCAGCAACATGAGGCCAACCATTGTCGTGAAGAAGATTGCGACAACGTTGGAGATTCGCTGGATGTTTTCGTCTTACTGCTTGTTGGAGCTTGTTCAAAGTTCCATTATACATGTTAACGTTGATAGGTTCTGTAAATCCTTTGACGAACTATAGGTTCTGTAAATTCTTTGAGTAAGAGTCCTTCATAAAAAAAATTTACAGCTCTCTGATTACATTTGGACCGATTGTTAATAACAAACGCCATTTTTAAGTAACAATACTTAAAATTGCAGTCAAATAAAAATAATTAGAGCGATCAGTGTGAATTTTACAAATATAACTGACATTGCAGAACGGCAGAACGTCAGTTGAATCATTACAATTGTTTCCAAGGCTAGTCTGACCAAAGATGTGTTTCAATTGAACAAACATACAGAGTAAGAAAATGTTAATGATTGATTGGGTGACGTCCCATAAAGGGTAGGTACTGCGAGAATCTAAAAGAAGTACGCCCCAAGTTAACTGGGTAAATTAATAAAAGAAAGTCAACATTAATAAAATAAAATTAAACCTTTAATATAATTTTACTGGTCTTCTATCGTCTAGTCGTTGTAAATGTCCCCACCAGCTGATTTGTCTTTTTCTATGAATTCTAGAATTGATGCCAACTGCAGATTTTCTCTTATCTGCTCATTTGTTACCTTGTCAAGTCTTGTAACTCCTATCGTTCTTCTTAGGTACTTCATTTCCTTCGCTTGTATTCTGCTCTTCTGCCTCTCTGTTAATGTCCACGATTCGCAACCGAAGGTGAGTATGAGTCTATAAGTATGAGTAAATATATAGATATTTCCTTAAATACTTTAATTTTTGTACTTTGCGCTATTTCCTTTTTTCTTATGAAAGTTGTATTCATTGCATAATATGAATGTATTGATTTCTCTATACGTTTATCGATTTGCAATGGTTGTCCTGAATCTTCTATTTTTACACCCAGGTATTCGAAGCATTCTACTTGTTCTATACCTATGCATACCGTTGATCTGTATATTCACGCTTTCTTTCGTTTCAGCCACTACCATTACTTTTGTTTTTGTTATGTTTAGTTTCATGCGATTTTATTCTAGTATTTCATTCCACGTTTTTAAATTTTCTTGGAGGTCTTTTTCTTTTGCTGCCATGATAACGATGTCATCTGCAAAAGCACATTCTGATATTTCAGTCGGTTGCAAATTTTTGTATATTAAAAAATAGGTGTTTTGTTCTCTGACTACATTTCTAAATTAATTCGTCCATAGATAACGTAAACAATGTTTGATTTAGTCCCTCTCCCTGTTTTAGACCATCTTTTGTTATAACATTTTCTGACTTAGGTTTCTAGTTATAACACAATTCGTCGTATTTTGATATAAACATTCGATATTGTTCCTTAATTTAGTTGTTATTCCTCTTTGTTCCAGCAGCGACCATACTTTGAGACGAGGAACCAGATCAAATGCTTTTTATAAGTCTATAACCGCAAAATAAGCTTTTTCTCTTGTGAGTTTCGTTTTATCAATGATCTGTTTAATAGTGAAAATATGGTCTTGCACATTTCTTCATTTTCTAAAGCCCCTTTGAGATTCTGATAATTTTGTGTCAATTATCTTTGTCAGCTTTCCTTGTAATATTTGTTCGTACAGTTTCATCGGCGAGCACAAGAGCATTATACCTCTATAGATTTTGCTTCTTCTTCTTCTTTTTGTATAGACATGAATCTGTCGGTTTTTTCAATGTGCCTCTAGTAAGTTGTGATAGATTTTGCACTCCCTTTTATCTCCAGATTTAAAAATGATTAGTATCAATGCGACCTTGCATTCTTCTGGTAGTCTTTCAACTTTCCATATCTTGTTTATCAATAATTGTAATAATATATGTTATCCTAAATTCTTCCCATGTTATTGCAGTGTCTTGCGTTCCGTCTATAGTTTCTCCGGTGTTTGTCACGTTCATGGTATATTGTGGTGTTTCGTTTTCTGTTCTAATAGGGGAGACCGGGGCAAAACGGGATACTTAAGAAACAAAAAATCATAGAAAGAAAACTAAACTGTGTATTAAAAAATAACAAAGTCAGACAGGATCACTTGCTATTAAGCTTCATAGAAATGACTTTATTTATAATGCAAATTGCTTAGTTATTTGGTTATAAAGAACTTAACTTATCAGTGCTAACATGCTACGGGGCAAAATGGGAATGTATTTTAGTCAAGCTGGCAGAGTTCACAAATATAAGCACCTTCGTCTTCATCCTCAACATATGCGCAGAAATTATGACTCCATCCATGGCAGACACTACACACTACATCCACGGTAGATGCAACCACAATCTTCACCACCTACTAATAATAGTTCTGTAATAATAGTTCTTGAAAATACCTTCTCCACCTTTCCATTCTTTCTTGTTCCTGTGTCAAAATGTTTACTTTTTCGTCTCTAATAGTCAATTGAACTGAATTTTTCTCCTTTTTAAAGTTTCCATATTAATATAGTAAGATTATGAAAGCTAAATTTAACCTCACAACCTTGAAGTAATATGTTGAATATATCCGACTTATTAAATAAACGGAAGGAAGAATTAAAAATAAATGACAGTTTGACTATGTTTTTATCGAGTCTTTATAAAATGCAATAAATCCGCAAAACAAGCGTGATTCACTTGGCGTAGCCGATTTTAATCAGTCTTATAACGACCGACATATAAGGAGAAAAAGCTCAAGTGCACACAACTCGATAACTTCACTTTCCCAAAGCAAAATCAGCAAAGGAAAGAAGCAAAATAAAAGATCAGTCGTGTAGAGAGTGCATGGGAGAGTTGAAAATAGAATAGGGAGTTCTTTGAACCCTAAACAGCGCGAAAAGCTGCATCTCCCATTCACAAATTATTAATCGAAGTGACCTTGACATTTTTTCGATCCCGAACACAAACTCATACTCTCTTATCCGGCTACCGCGATGGGAGCACGAATGGCGGTAACGGCGGGCAACGCGAAAAACGCCGGGAAAAGTCCGGCGATGGATTCAGCGATGAAAGATTTGGTCCCGAATTACTTCCTATTTTTAATGTGAAAAGGTAGCGCGGAAAATAAATCCCTTAAGGCGCCTTTTCATAAGTCAAGTTTAGTTGGCCAATTTTAGTTTATCAACACAGGTTGAAAACAACTTGAATTCATTATTGTTCGCGTATTTCAATTAAAATTCAGTCTTCATCATCATCACGCTACCTCTTCCCTCTAATGCTAAACATAAGTCTCTTCAATTGTTCATCACTCTCCACGGTTTTGTAAGTTTTGTTGCCATTTCTTGGACATTCGTTTAATCTCGTCCATCCAGCGTGTTGGTGGTCGTCCTCTGCTGCGTTTGTCTTCTCTTGGGAGCCAGTCAATTAGTTTTCTGGTCCATCTTGAACCTTTTAGTCTCAATCTTTTCCCAATTCTATTTCAGCTTGGCTATGCGTTGGACGATATCAGTGATACTTGTTCTTATCCTCAGGTCTTGGTTCCTTGTTTTGTCTTTTCTTGTCATGCCGAGAATCGATCTTTCCATGCGACTTAGTGCCACTCGCATTTGTAGTGCTGTGGGTTTTGTGAGCGTGAGACTTTTTGCTTCGTATGTCATAATAGGAAGAACGTCTTAGTCAAATGTCTTCCGTTTCATAGCTACCGGGATGTTGCTTCTAAATATGTCTCTTAGTGAACCAAACGCCGCCCAATTAAATGATATCCGTCGTTGATATTTTCACAGATCTGATTATCCTTCCTTATTCATATTTCATGACCGAGATATATGTACTTTTCTATCAATTCGACCATTTGGTTTTGGATGGTTAGATGTTGGTGGAAACAAATTTGTCATAAATTTGGTCTTACTGAGGTTCATTTTTAGACCTATTGTTGAACATACGTTTTCTAATTCTTGTAGCATTTGTTGTGCTTCACCCAGATCTTCTGTAATAAGTACTATATCGTCGGTAAAATGTAGATGATTGAGAATTTCCCCATCTATTTCTATTTCTAACAAACTAACACATCACAAACACAATACTTCACAAAAAAGAGGCTCTGAGAAACATGAATAAAGAACTGGAAATCTTAAATACCATAAAACAAGAAAATTAGAATATCTCGGACATATACCATGTGCAGAGAGAAACAACTTGCTCCAATTGATTATGCGGAAAAAGCTTTAAGGAAAAAAAGCAAAGGGAGACGCAGAATATCGTGGCTGCGTAACTTGAAATAATGGTACAGATGTACACTGTACACCAAATGAACTTCTCAGAGCAGCCGTCTCTAAAATCAGAATAGCTGTGACTGTCGACCTCCGTCGCGCAGATGGCACTTTAAGAAGCAGATTTCTATTTCTCTATTTTCCCACTTTAGCATTTTAAAAGGGTATTCGAGGACCGTTATAAATAATTTAGGTGAGAGAGTGTCGCCCTACCTCACACCTCGCTATTTCTTTGATGGTATCGTGTAGTTTTACACGCATTGTGGCATTCTGGTATGTTTGTATTAAGTTTGCAAAGCGGTAGTCTATTCTACTATTGTACACAGCAGTTATAATGAATGCTGTACATTTCTATGGTGTCGAAGGCTTTGTGAAAGTCGAAGATAAGTAACAGTGACCTGTTATATAATATCCATTTTTCTATTATATAAGGTTCTTACTGCTTGTTGGTGATCGTTTTTTCCGAATTTTGAGCAGAAGCCAGCTTTTCTCGAGGCTAGTAGAAAACCAACTTTTTTTCTAGTCTTGTCGTAACTATTCGGGTAAACATTTTATAGATATGGTTCAATAAGGTGATTTGTATACAGTTTTCTAAGTATACCTTGTCTTCTTTCTTGTGTGGTAAAATTGTTACTGCATTGTTCCATGTTTCCGCTCTGCAACAATCTGTTAGAGAAAGGTTAAACAAAATTTTTATTTTTTCACAACGCTAAATTACTAGCCACTCAGATGAATTTTTGGAGAAGGTCAGCAGTAAGATCTAAACCACAACATATTATAAGAAACGACGACATCAGATAACAAATAAGAATAGAAAGAACAATCATACATCATACAGGGTGATTGATTAGTAGGGTAAAGCTCAATAGCTCCGCTATAGTAATAGATAGCAATAAAAGTTAATAACAAAAATTTTAGCCACCTTTGAGCTTCACATTACAAAATTAGTTAGAATGTTATAGGGTGTTCGATAACACAGTGGCAGACCTAACTTATGTTTTTTTAAAGGGAACACCCTATATTTTATTTTATATTCGAAATCCTGTTAACTTCTCCATCACAAAAATATAAAGGTTTGTAATATCATACAGGGTATTTACAAAGTTATAACCAATTTTGTATGAAAATCGTAACAAGTTCAACTCCCTGTATAATTAAAAATGAGCACAACAGCAGTGGTTTATTAATGCCATATTTTTTATTAATTATCAAAGTTTTTAAGAATTATTGATATTGCTAATTTTCTTTATATCAAATACAGGGTGAGTCAAAACGCAAGTACACTATTTTCTCAGTAATGTTAAACGGAATACCCTGTATTTTATATCATTATTGAAAATTAACATTAACGTATATTTTCGTATATTTTTATATAACATACCTTATGCCCAAATTTATTAGTTTTCGAGATATTTTTATTTTTCAGAGAAAATTATTTTAGGTGTTTAAAATCTAAATTTTAAGTAAGCCATGACTGAATTGACAATTGAAGATTACCGATTATCAATCCGGTAATCAATGTAACACTGTAGCAAATAAAGAAATAAAAATAATTTATTAGTAATACATTTTACAAACAAAAACACAACCACTACATGCAACATTGTTGAAACAATTAAAAACTACCTTTTTATGTAAATGCAACAAATAAACGAAGAAAATTAGTAATAAATTTTACAAAAAAAAATACAATATTTTGTGAAGACAATTAAACACTACCTTTGTATGTAAATGTAACAATGTAACAAATAAAGAACGAAACATAATTTATCAGTAATACATTTTGCAAAAAAACATGTTTGAAAAAATTAGAAGCTACTTTTAGCTAAAAACGATCATTGAATAAGCTACTTACTCTACGGAGCATTTGTAAATTAACACATCGAAATACACTTTGTATTCTATTCTTCATCTCATCCCTTGTTGTTGGAGGTATTTTATAAACTTCGTTATTAACGTAACCCCAAAAAAATCAGTCCAGTTTATTAAATTCTGGTGATTTGGGTGGCCACGCTACTGGTCCATTGAAAAATGAAAATATCTCGAAAACTAATAAATTCAGATATAGGGAATGTTAGCTAAAAATTAAAGTACGGTAATGGTACTTTTCAATAGTGATATAAAATACAGGGTGTTCCATTTAAAATTACTGAGAAAATAATGTACTTGCGTTTTGACTCACCCTGTATTTGATATAAAGAAAATTAGCAATATCGACCATTCTTGAAAATTTTGACAATACGTTAAAAAATATGGGATTAATAAACCATTGTTGTTTTGCTTATTTTTATTTATACAGGGAGTTGAACTTGTTACGATTTTCATATAAAATTGGTTATAACTTTGTAAATACCCTGTATAACATAACAAACCTTTATATTTTTGTGATGGAGAAGTTTACGGGATTTCGAATGTAAAATAAAATATAGGGTTTTCCATTTAAAAAAACATAAGTTTGGTCTGCCACTGTGTTATCGAACATCCTGTAACATTCTAACTAATTTTGTAATGTGAAGCTCAAAGGTGGCTAAAATTTTTGTTATTAACTTTTATTGCTATCTATTACTATAGCGGAGCTATTGAGCTTTACCCTACTAATCAATCACCCTGTATATGACATCGAAAGACAACAGTAATATAAGTATGCTACAGACACATAAGATGTATGGAAAAAAGAAAAATTCCAAAAAAGTTGTTGGAATGGACCCTCATTGTCCAATGGAATGGACCTACATAGACAAACAAAAAAAAGAAGACCAGCAACTACATGGATAAAGGGCATCTCCAAGGCGATGTCTGAAAGAAATCTAAGAGAGGAAGACTGCCACAATAGAAAGGACTGTCGATTAGGAGCGGAAAGGCGTAGAACGCTATAATACTTGTTTAATACAAAGTGATGAGTGCGCTAGTAACAGGCAAAATAACGCCAAAGACGGAAAACAATACGTTGTGTAATAAAAAGAGATGAAACTAGTAGAGGTGAGGAATTATTAATAGAAACCTATAAATTTACATTATATTTGACAGTTTCCCACCTTTAGACGTATCGAAGGAGTTTGGCAGCTGCCAGTGTGACAGGAGATTTTTTTTTTAATTCAAAAATAAAGTCAACAAAGCTTTTACGTCTTTTTTAAATAATTGTATTTCTCTTACGTATTTCTAGCTTTGTTGCCGCTTACTAGGTTCAGCATCAATTTAACGGTAGCTATTCTATTATAGACCAGGGCGCATTTGTAAAAATATTAGTACATTTGGACGTTAAGAGGTGACTCAAATTTTTTTGCAGAAATTGCTTGAAAATAACTCAGATATTCATATTTCAGTTATCCTCCCTCTCAAAAAGGTACGGAACATTGTTTAAATAATCTAAATGTCAAAACATGATGGAAAAATTCGATTTTTTTCTTAGTTTTTTGATTATAACTTTAAAAGTATTCATTTCCGAGAAAAGTTGTACTAACATAAAAGTTGCGTAATTAAATTTCCTACAATATAGAATTGGTTAAAAATTTTAAAAATAGTCAGCCTTGTTGCAAAATAGCAATAATTGCAAAAAAACCATACAAAAACAAGTATTCGCATTTTACGTTTTTCAACCATTTATGCTACACTTAGGACTTTCATATTTCACCCAGAAAAACTTTATGATACAATTAAATAATACTGTAAATTTCATTAAGATAGGTTCAATAGATTTTGCAAAATAAATTTTGGCAATCCAGCTTTCGCAAAAATAATTCATTTTTTCAAAATGTTACAGGACTGCAAATAAAGCAGATACCAAGTTGAAATTTTTTTTACGTATAGAAGTGTACTGTATCTTTCATTTGCAAGTTACAATGTTAAAATCGATTAACTACCACGCTGTCAGGAATTTTTTAAATAAACATTAAATTATTGGTTCTACGCGCAGGACAGCGGATAGTTTGCTCTGATTGGGCATTCCAATGACCTTTGATAATGATTGATACATTTTAATTTTTATTACATTTCATTATAAATAAATAAATTTGTGTATTGCAAAATAAAAACAGATACTCTATTCTTTAAAATAACACTTTTTTAGCATTAGTTAAAGCTAAAGCTTTAGCATAAAATTAGTTTGTTTTTTGTGAAATTAAAATATTAAAATACACAAAATATAGAGTAATAAAATAATATATTAGATAAAGATTGGAAGAAATTTTGGTGGAAATCAACTTGTGTGAATCGAACACCGCTGTCCTGCGCGTAGCACCAAAAATTAATGTTTATTTAAAAAATTTTCTGAAGCCGTGGTAATTAATCGATTTTAATTTTGCAAATTGAAAATGAAAGGTACAGTACACTTCCATAAGCAAAAAAAATCAACTTGCTATCTGCTTTATTTTCAGTCCTGCAACATTTTAAAATAATGAATATTTTTTGCGAAACCTGGATTGCAAAACTTATTTTAAAAAATCTATTAAACCAATCTTAATAAAATTTACAGTCTTGTTTAATTATATTATAAAGTTTTTCTGGGTAAAATATGAAGGTCCTAAGTGTAGCATAAATGGTTGAAAAATGTAAAATGAGAATACTTGTTTTTGTATGTTTTTTTTCGCTATTATTGCTATTTTGCAACAAAAGTGACTATTTTTTAAATTTTTAACCAATTTTATATTGTAGGAAATTTAATTACGCAACTTTTATGTCAGTAAAACTTTTGTCAGAAATGAATAGTTTTAAAGTTATAATCAAAAAGCCAATAAAAAAATCGAATTTTTCTTTCATATTTTGACATTTGGATTATTTAAACAATGTTCCGGACCTTTTTGAGAGGGAGGATAACTCAAATATTATTATTTGATTTATTTTCAAACAATTTCTGAAAAAAAATTTGAGTCACCTCTCAACGTCCATCTCAAAACAGATGCGGCCTGGACTATTACACAAGTTTTGAAATTTGGAATTATGGGTACGTTACCTTCTTTAAAAAAATTTAGCCACATCACAAACCGTTTGAACAACCTGAAACGGGGCGGGGGCAGGGAGGCGGCGCGTAGAATTGAACTTTTCATAACAGCTCCTAGTTTTTATCCGGGTCCGCGAGTATATGGCCGTCAAGTATTGGACCGATCGGCCAGCCTGATAATATGATGGAAGGAAGTTGCTGGAAGTTGGTGTACGGCTGACATGACACACTAACACTTTTCTGTGAAGCTCGGTGTAAGTATATTTTTAAGGTTATGTTATTGTTTCATAACGAAACTTCTACTATGTAATTCTTTTCGCATGGGTAAACAATTGTAAGGATTTATATTCTATTTAGGCAGTAACAAAAGGATAGCTGATTTAGTGTTTATTAAGTAGATATCATTAATAAAAACGTTTTAAATTTTTGTTTTTTCAAAAATGTTTTCTTCGGCATTGTTATTGTAAAAGAACTTTAAGCTTATACATAATTTGTAAATACCATTATGAGAAAAGATTATTAGAATTACAAAAGATAGTACATAGAAAACACGAAAGCAAATTTTTGTGACCATCTAGGGCTAGCCATCTAAGCTGAGCTTAACTGATTGTTTACGAAAACATTACTTATAATGTGACTTACCAGTAGCCTGTTGCTACATCTTAGAGATTATTGTTTGACAGATTTGTTCATAGATAATTATTAATATGTACATTGATAATATTTCATTCTAAAATATGTATATCTTTTTATTTATTAACTTAATAATAACAGTCGCACTTTGCACCGCTAAAAAGCGTAGGAGTATATCACTGGATCTTTTGCTTCCTTTGGTAAGGAATATAAGCAAAGTTACAGGGTGAATGTTAAGCTTTTTACCAACCATTTGGTTGATGTCATCAGTTCATCTACTATTATTTTCTCTTGGTCTCCGTTTAACAATTCGCTTTATCCAACGGTTGTCTTCCATTCTTCCTATGTGTCCTGCCCAGTTCCATTTTAACATGGCAATCTTTTGGATCACATCTGTTACTTTTGATCGTCTTCTTTTTCTTCATTGGATTTACGATGGCTAAGCTTAATATTGAGCATTATCCATTTCATAGCTCTCTTAATTACTTGATGTTTTTGTACTATGTTGTGGATAAACGCCAATATTTGAGTTTCCTTCAAGTCAGAAACGGCAATAATTTCTGATCTTCTTATCGCATATAAAAAAGTTTTTGCCTTTAAAATATTTGGCAAGTTTGATTTGAATACTGTTTGTAATCTTCAAAACCTTCTAAGTAAGTATCTTTTAAGGTTATGTTATTTCTTATAAGAATTTCTATTCTATTTAGGCAGTAACGAAAGGAGAGCTTATTTAGTGTTTATTAAGTAGATATTATTAATAAAAACGCTCTAAATTTTTATTTCTTAAAAAACTATTCCTTCGGCATTATTACATCAAGACTTATTCTAAGCTAGTAATTTGTAAATACCATTATCATGTGGACGGTACTAAGAAGGGGGGACAAAAAATTATATTATTGAATAGACATAGGTACTAGGTAAAAATTACGAAAGTACGAACATTTTGTGACCATCTAGGCTTAGCCATCTTAAATGAATTTTAGGAAAACATTACTAAGAATGTGACTTACCAGAAGTCTTTAACTACAACTTTAATTAGAAACTATTGTTTTACAGGTTTGTTAATAGCTAATTAATCTGCGAGACATAAGTTAGGGATATAGCTAAAGTTATGTTCATTTTCATAGTTTATTTTTTCGTGAACAGATTAACGGACTCCGCTAATTTTCTTTTATTTTTTTAGATTTTTCTTTGGTATTTACACAGTTGAACAAAGGTTTACTCAAACTTTTTTTTTGAACCTATACCTGATGGAAAAATATTAATAACCAAATACTATATTTGGTTTTCTTATGTTAAGTTTGAGACACCCTGTAGGGGGACAAGGTGGGGGTATATATCGAAATCGTATTATTGCAGTCTTATGTTTTCTGAACATTTTGCTTTTTGAATGTCCCTGATACCTTTAGAAACAAAGGAAATAGGTGGTTTTACCCTTTAACAAGTGTTTTAACTGAAACAAAATTAAATTATCATTAAAAAATAACAGTTAACAAAACTTTAAAAACAGAAAGGCACATACCGTAAACAGTCCTGATCGACAACTATAAGAGTTATTTGTCGACCGGGTAAGCAGTATTCACAGCGCAACATAAGAGAGACGAGATTGTTTAATGGAGGCTCTGTGATGTGGGGTGGAATTGACTTGAGAGTAAGTACGGGTTTGGTATCTACTCCATTTGGACTCCCAAATTTTTATTGAACATTTGGATTCTTTATATAAAAATAAGCAACTTTAATTCGAGACATTTTTCCGAATTATGCATAGATGGCGCTCTAATCGGAAAAAACGATTGTTGGAAATCGAAAATTAAATTAAAAAATGAAAAGTCCCCACTAAAATGGAAAATTTTACTTAACTTTTTTTGAGATTTGGACCTAATAATCACAACCTAATAGGTCTCTATCACGCTCGAGTGACTGATAATTTAGCATACTTTGCTCCCCTACCATTATAAAATAGGACAAAATCGTTAACCGTTTATAAGTTTTGTAAAAATTAACTTAAACTTTAAATATTGCTCTCAAAGTATACGTAGATACTTAAGTGAAAATTCGAAAAAATCTCATTATTCGGACTAAATTGCTAATAAATAAAAAACTGAAAATTAAATTAAATTAATTTAGACAAAAAGTAAAAATAATTTTTTTTGTACACCCTGTAAAAATAATTATGTTAATGTTTATATTACTGAATAGAAAATTAAATAACCTTTCAAATGACCTAGCACACAACCCCTACTCTCATTTAAAAAAAATTATCGATTACGTCATCACGCCCAGATGATGACGTCACTAGTATTATATATATGCCAAAAAGTCCTAATTTAAAAATAAAAATCGACCTGTCTGAGGATTTCTCTTCAAATTTGCAAATTCTTTAGAAAACGAATTTATGCAAACTCAAACGTCAACACTTATACTACAGTGTCGCGCCTGCTTGATTAGCAATTAAAAGACAAAGGGATTTTCGATATTGTCTTGCAAAAAACTCTTCGGAATTTTATCAATCAATGTTTAAAGAATACCTACCTATCTTGGCAACATTGAAATTTTTAGTTAAATGTCCGATTTACGGTTAGAAATGGCCGATTTCGCAATTTTCAAAATTTTTAATCGCTTATATAACAAAAACTATTAACCTAAGAGAAAAGTTACTAAAGACCTTTTCTGTTTGGAATGATTCAAAAAGCCTAAAAAAATTTGTTCGATGCAAGAAAAATAATTTTAGGAAAAACCACTAATCTTTCCCCTCGCCTTGCAAGGTCTTATGCTGTTCAGAATCACCTGTCATTGTACACATTTCTTCTAAATGACTTACTCAAACACATACTTAAATTTAAACTTTACAGAAGAAAGTTTATTTTCCCCTAAACTATGCACTTTTCGATTCACCTGGTGGATACACGTGCAGGGCTGATGCCTGCCAGGTCATGACTTTTAGCCTTGGTGTGCTATGAATTATCACTATACAAATTTCTAGCCTTACAGGATGACCGTTAGTCGGAGGGTTCACTAGCTCTTAGACTATTAATATATTGGGAGTAGTAGGATACGATTACATTGAGAATGACCAATTTACAAACCGTAGTAATTTTTTTGAATTTAATTTTTTTCACAAAAGTCACAATTGGAGGATATGTTGAATATATATCACGCAATCAACATAATTTGTAATAAAAAATAAAGATGTCGCAATTAATCTTAGAAACATTTTAATATAAAAAAAAATAGTTTTTCTATATTTTTATTCGCCCCTTAAAGGACTGTTCTGACTTATCAAAACCACGCACTACTTTAACAAAATGGAGGCCTGATATCGCGTCCGTCGCGACATCGGATAAGGCAGAGCCTCCGTTGATCAATAATGAACATGTCCAACTTCGCCATCAACAACACTCATTCCAGATATTTGCTCTCTCTACTCTCCGGCACCGACATCGGGCATCGCCAGCTTGTTTAAACAGACTCAATGCCAGATATTTCACTACTCCCTTTATCCTTTACCCTCTTTCCTCAATACAAATTGTTAGTTATCTAATTATCAATTCAGGGAATTTTAACCGTACAAAAGAGAATAATTATGATAAGCGAAATTTTATTATTGAGCTTATTATATAAAATAGGAGTTGGTATTTTACTGTATTTTAAGATACGAATAAGTTTATTTTAAAAAATAAATTGATGTTATTCCCATATAGTAAATCTGTGAAAATCTTATTTGTATTGTCTTGAATAAATTGTCCAGCATAAACCGATAGACATAATGCCAATAAATTTAGCAGTATCCTATAATACTGAAAGTATGAAAGTTCTGTGCAGATTATATTATGTATACTGAAAGCTCTGTGTGCTATTGAAAGGTAGAAAGTTTGTTTTTCTTTGAATTGGTCCCAGTCTTACTTGAATAATAGGAAATAACTGGTTAGAGCAAATGATAGTCTCTAGTCTCAAAAACATTGTATGTGAGGTACCACAGGGTTCAGTTTGGGTCCTCTACTTTTCCTTATGTCAATTGTGAATTGCAGAACTCGCTATCGCTCATTCTGCAAACTTTCACATGCGTGCCTTAAAAGTGTACTTTTAACACTTACATCATAGATAACTATTAAGGCACTGCAGTTAAAAGTGAAAAGTCAAATTTTGAAAGCAAACGTCAAAATATTTATATTTTATTTATTAACGTTAATATTAATATAGGTCTGGATACTGCGTATGAAAAAAAAGTTGATTAATAGCAAGCTGAAAATTTGTTAATAGCTTAAGGATGTCTAGTCGGACAAACTTTGATATATGGAAACACTGGAACAGGGGAAGTTTTACTTGTGGAACAGGTTAAAAATTTGAAACGGTCAGACCACGAAAACGGCACATTATGTATTTTGTCCGACAGAACAGACTTAAACTCTCCGAACAGAGATTAAACTCTCATGCAAAAATCAGACTGCTATTTATCACCAAATGGGCGTTTTAATGAGTGGAACATGTAGAATATGCCAAATGACAGGAATTGTGACAGGTGATAAATAGCAGTCTGATTTTTGCATGAGAGTTTAATCTCTGTTCGGAGAGTTTAAGTCTGTTCTGTCGGACAAAATAAATGTACCGTTTTCGTGGTCTGACCGTTCCAAATTTTTAACCTGTTTCACAATTAAAATTGCCCTTGTTCCAGTGTTCCCATATATCAAAGTTTATCCGACTAGACACCCTTAAGCTATTAACAAATTTTCAGCTTGCTATTAATCAACTTTTTTTTCATACGCGGGATCCAGACCTAGTAGTACAATTTGCGCAATTTGAAAAATTAATTTCTTGCACTGCAATTTTACCATATTCCATGGTTAAGGCGGAAAATTAAAATAAAGTGTATAAATTCCATTATCCACGGTTAAGGCAAATATCTCCTTTCAATGTATTAAAGGTTTTTTAAAAGGTTTTTTAAAATTTAATTTAAACTATATTATTGCATTTTTAACGCGTTTGTAGAAAAACTATTTAATGTCCGACTGGTATATTATTTGACAAATAATGACATGATTTCGAAGTCAGTTAAATATGATATAACGCCCTAGGGCCTAGGGCATTAAATTTAAATAACTAGTTAAATACTGTCAAGTTGACAAATAACAACCTAAGTAAAACTATGGTTACCACAATCACGTTACGACTATTACTGGTAAATGCACTTATTTGAAAACTAATTAATTCAAAATTCATTCAAATTTTTTGCATATAAAGAATAATTTAGTCGGACATTAAATGTTGAAGGCATGAAATGAAGGGTATTATAGATAATAACGCTTTCGGTCAACGTATACCCTCGGGCCAAAGGCCCTCGGTATATACACCATTAACCTCAAGCGTTATTATCCTTTTAATACGCTTGGTACCTTAACAACTATTATGATATAAATGTTAAAAGTACATTCTTAAGGCACTCGTGTGAATTGCAGAATTCACTTCGCTCATTCTGCAAACCTTCACATGCGTGCCTTACAATTGTACTTTTAACACATAAATATTATAAATAATTATTAAGCAGCTAATTTTGTAAATAGACATAACATTTCTCCTCTATTTTTAATTTAAACATCATTTTAAATTGCATCCTAATAATTTGTCATTTTTTAAATAGCGGCATTTATTAAATAATCGTATTACATTGATATTTTACAATAAAGCGGAAATAAACACAGAAGTGAAAATACCTATTTTTAATATAAATTATTTGTACACACATTAACAATTTATTATATTATTCGCTGAATAAAAAAGCTCTGTTTATTAATAAAAATGAAAGTAATGAGTCAAACAGGGAAAATTAAATTGTTCATGCCATGGAGTGTGAACGTGATTTATTTTATTTATATTTTTATTATTGTTTGTATTTTTTTTACAGACTAGACTATCACATGTATCGAAAAAGCAAGAAATTTAGAACGCAATATTATTGATAAAAAATATAAAATATGTAAGAACTACCTAAAATTATGTTATATATTATTTAAATAAATAATATACACAATAATAATATATATTAATTATTAACATTTAAATATTTCTTATAAAATAATAGTAAGAGTAAAATTCAATAAACTTTTTTTGTAAAAAAATTATGAATTTGTTTTTCGGGCATTTTCCGATTTTTCTGGACGTGGAAGTAGCACAGTTCTTATTATTTTCTCGAGCTACCCTGCTTTAAAATAAATAAATGTTCTAAGTGCCATAGAATGCAATATATTGCAAATTTTTCCACCGCTCATTTTTTCCTGATATCATTAGAAACAAAGATAATAGACGGTTTTGTAGTTTAACATGTGTTTTAACCGAAACAAAAGATTGAGCCACCTTGTAGGGAGGAAAAGGCACAAAGATGGGTATATATCGATATTATGTTGTAGCCACATATTTTGCGAATATTTTATTTTTTTAATTTCTCTGATAGCTTTAATAACAAATAAATTAGACGGCTTTACTCTTTTATATGTGTTTTAACTGACGACATGCGACACGTGAGGAGGCCATTGCTTATCATACCACTAAGATGAAATTATTTTCTACATGTAGTGCGAAAGGAACAGAGTATTTAAAGAAAAAAATTTGTGTAATGTACCTCTCGCTATTTAAAGAGCCTCCACGTAAACACCAAATCCGTACTTACTTTCAAGGAAATTCCACCCCAAAACATCACACAAGCTCCATTAAACAATCTCGTCTCTCTTATGTTGCTCTGTGCATACTTCTTACCTGGCCGAGAAATAACTGTTATAGGTGTCGATAAGAACTGTTTACCTTATATGCCTTTCTGTTTTTAAGGTTTTGTTAACTGATATTTTTTATTCGTAATTTAGTTTTGTTTCAGTTAAAACACATGTTAAAGTAAAATCACCTACCTTCTTTGTTTCTAAAGATATCAGGGACAATCAAAAAACAAAATATTCACAAAACATAACACTAAAATACTATTCCGATGTATACCTACTTACATTTGTACCTCGTCCTCCCTACAGGGTGTCACAAACTTAACATAAGAAAAACATTTCTTTTCATCCACCCGGTATAAGTACAAAAAAGAAGTTTGAGTAAACCTTTGAACAAACCTGAGAAAAATCTAAAATAGTAAAAAAAATAGCGGAGTCCGTTAATCTGTTCACGAAAAAATCAACTATGAAAATGAGCATAATTTTCTATATCCCTAACTTTTAATGAGCAGTTTATTATGGTTCTGATTTTTTGATGGAGCAAATTTTGAAAATGCTGGATTTTAAAATTTATTACAAATGTGGATTATTTTGATGTCCATTAGTAGCCCAGGGTAATAAGGTTTTTCCCATGACATTCGAGCAGCCAGGGTACTGAAGCGTTTTTTCGATAGGTAATACCTATAAGAGCAAATTGTAATTATTTCCTGCGTAGAATCTGGCGGTCATTTTTATTTATAAACAATTAAGTGTCAAAAAATGGCATTTTTCCCTTTTTTCAAATCAGTGGAAAACAGTGAAACTTATGATATTTTTTAGTACAAATATCTTTGAGATTATGGAAAAAGCTTTAAAATGACGTATTGCAAAGTTTGATATACCCATCTATTGTTAATATAATTGGGAAAAAAGTTCGGAATTGCAAAAAAAATAATTTCGCAACATCTATTGTAGAAATTAGTGTACACTGTACAGCTTTGAAATTTTTGTCATTTAAGGGTTCTTTGGTGCTTAATATGTGATAAAAATTTCAAAGCGATTCATTCAATTGTTTAAATTTTATTCAAATTGTTTATCCCAGAGAGCATTTTTTTGCAATAACATAAGTCAGAAAAAAATGAAGTTAGAACCATTCCACAGGTGTCAAATGAAAGAGCATGAGCTATATTTTCAACTTAGTTTAAAAAAAAGCGAATAAAAAATGCATTTATTAGTAATAAATAATTATGCAAAAGCATCGTAAATCTTTCCTTATAAACTTTTTATTTTATTATATAATAAATTATATATATTTATTACAATTTTTTGTCAATTATGGTATAAATAACATTCCTTGGTAGTTGTGCACTTAAAACAGGGTAAAAAACTTAATTTTTTTGGAAAAAGTTATCCAAAAAGTTTATAAGAAAAGATTTACGATACTTTTGCATAATTATTTGTTACTAATAAATGCATTTTTTTATTCGCTTTTTTTAAACCACGTTGAAAATATAGCTCATGCTCTTCCATTTGATACCTGTGGAATGGTTCTAACGTCATTTTTTTCTGACTTATGTTATTGCAAAAAAAATGCTCTCTGAGATAAACAATTAGAATAAAATTTAAAAAATTTAATAAATCGTTTTGAAATTTTTATCACATATTAAGCACCAAAGAACCATCGTTTGACAAAAATTTCAAACCTGTACACTAATTTTTACAACAGTTATTGCGAAAATATTTTTTTTTGCAATTCCGACCTTTTTTCGCAATTATATTAACAATAAATGAGTATATCAAACTTTGTAATATGTCATTTTAAAGCTTTTTCCATAATCTCAAAGATATTTGTACTAAAAAAAATCATACGTTTCACTGTTTTCCATTGATTTGAAAAAAAGGGAAAAATTACATTTTTTGACAGTTAATTGTTTATAAATTTAAATGGCTGCCAGATCCTACGCAGGAAATAGTTAAAATTTGTTCCTATAGGTATTACTTGTCGAAAAAACGCTGCAGTACCCTGGCTGCTGAAGTGTCACGAACAGGGTGTATTTTTGTCTTATTACCCTGGCATATAGCGACAATCATGGCAACTAAGATTTAAGTTGTAATATGAGATCTCTTTTTCTAGCCAAACCGATCCCTATCCATTTTTAAAGGCTAACTTTCATGGATAAAATCTTTTATATAGCTGTCTTTGATCACTCGTAGCTTAGTGTGTCTTACGATATAGAGTAGTAATAACTACTTTACTAATAAATATATTTAAAAAAAAATTAAATACATCTACTTGAAGCCACTCTATGTCTAGTGGAGTAAAATTGTTTAGCAAAAAATCGCTAACAATTCGCCTAACAAAAGTATCGAGGTATACCCTGAAAATTTTAAGTTATGTTTCGAAGTAGACATTTTATTACACACGATATGACATTTGAAAGGAAAATGGCTAAAATTGGTTACCCACGGCTTTAAATTTTGTAAAATATTTATTAGAGGAAAATCTGACAGAAAAAAGGAGAATAAAATATGTGTACTTTTTGTAATAACAAAATCAGCCCATTCACTTTCTTCGAAAAGCAAGATGATTTAGTCCATTAGTCACGGTTTTTGCTCTAAATTTTAAAGAACCGCTTGGATTGACATGAAATTTGGTACACATGGCTACATAGCATATCAAAGAAAAAAGTAATATTGTGCCGATGTGTGCTTTTTCTTAGGGGTGAGTTTCATCCCTTCTCGTAGGTGAAAAAACATAAGTTCAAAATAAGTTCGGAAATGGTTAGTTATTTGCGAGTGAATATGTTAATTTTTCAAAAAAAAATCAAGTTTTTAGACGAGTTTTTGGAAATAACTCAAAAAGTAAGTATGTTATCGAAAAAAAACACTCGTAGCAAAATATAGCTTATAAAACTGCGAAAAAAGTGGTGTATGTGTGAGGTCTACAGACCCAGTAGAAGCAGAGTTGTAGCTAATGAATAATAGGTTCATGTTCGTCAAATTGCAAATCGAATATTTCAACGTGAAATAACAAGAATTTTTTGGAGAAAACTCATTACAACTTTTTTAATGTCTTTACAAAAAGCTTTATTTTTGTTTTTTTAAAAAGATAATAGCATCAAAATTAAGCAAGTTACGCTCAAAATAAAGCTGGTCCCTTTTTTGGTAAAAAAAAATTGGAGAAATCACTCTATAATTGGCCTCTCAAATGAAATTAATCGTTACCGCTTCACAAGTTGCTTTACTTATGTATTATTTATATGATCTGTAAGCTTCATCGGTTCAAAGTCCTTATTTTTGAGAGGGCTGTAGTTGAAATGGCTTGAACGAGACACTAATCACGATGGTACGCAAATTTTAACACCCATATAATATTACATACCTAATATTTCGTACAGAAAAATAAAAATCCCAAATATTCACAAAATCAAAACCTACGTTTTTTTACTTTTTGAGATTTTAGGTATCATCAAAATTTTTTAAGTTATTTTGAAAAAACGCATTTTCGTATTTTTTTAGAATCTATAAAACATTTGCAATGACACAAAATTGTTAAATTTTGTGGCAAGTGCGTTGAATATTTGATAAACGGTTTCAGTTTGTTTATTTTTTTTTGCAACAGTAAGATCATACGTCTTAGGCTCACACTTAAAAAAATTATTACTTCTCTCATATGACTTTTTTTATTCAGATATTCCTGTTGAGTCGGACAACATTTCTAATACGGAAAATTTTCGGGAGGGGGTCGTTTCCTAAATATAAAGTTTTCTAAACTTATAAAGTGGTTCTTGTCGGACAATATTACCAGTAAATCAATCCTGCAAAAATCAGCTGTGAGGGTACAAATTTTACGACTCTTTGTGATGCGCCCCCTATATTGGGGGGCGCACCAAGCAGTCATAAAAGATTGTTTAATAAAAATACTGTTGACTGATAATACTTTCTGAAAAATTTTGAAGTGTACTTCAGTTGTCGGATGCAGCAAAGTATAGAAACCTCTATATTTACGAAGCGCCCCTCCCGAAAATTTTCGGTATTTGAAAAGTTGTCCAACTCGACATGAATAAATTAATAAGAAAAGTGTCATGAGGGAGGTAATAATTTCTTTTAAGTGTGGGCCCAAGACCTATGAGCCTTGTTTTCCAAAAAAAATGAACAAACTGAATGCGTTTATCAAATAAGTACTCAACGCACTTGAAGAGAAAATGACCGATTTGGTTTGCAGTAGCGTATAAATAATGGTAAATCACACATTTATAGACGAGAGAAATTAGCAAAAGTCTATCAGTATAGGCCTGTATCCCGCGTACCAAACGAAAGTTTACTAATAGCAAGCTGAAAATTTGAAAATAGCTTAACAGTGTCTAGTCTGACAAACTTTGATATACGGGAACACTGAGACAGGGGAAATTTTAATTGTGGAACAGGTAACAGGATTCTAATGTCAGACTTCGAAAACGTTCCGTGTATTTTGTCGGACAGAACTTCCAATTGATTTGTTACCCTTCAAAAATCAGACTGCTATTTATCACCAACATAATTCCTGTCATTTGACATGTTCTGCGTGTCGGACTTATTAAAACTCCCAGCTTATTTTTCGGACAAACATTTTTTCATATATTATAAATATAAAGTTTGCTGCTAAATAAACTTAAAAACAACCTGCTAGTTTTCAGAATCATAAACTTGTCAGGATAACAAGTTCCACAATTAAAATCATGTTGCACAATTAAAACTTCCCCTGTTCCAGTGTTCCTATACATCAAAATTTGCCTGACTAGACACCCTTAAGCTACACTAAGCACCAAAATTAACGCACCACCTTAAAATTGGGACATTTTTGATGTCTTGTATTTCCTAAACATGTTGTCCGATTTTAGTGATTGTTTTAATATGTTATAGCTTTATTCTTCAAGAATATCGGTGTAATAATATTGTTGCTAAACAGATAAGTGTCATTGTGTACCGGGTGTAACAATGATAATGTGTTTTTCCTTCAAAGTTTGGAACACCCTGTGGAATATTCTGGCGTATATAAAATATTGAAATTAAAACTCAACTGTAGCCTTATGCTTTCTTAACATTACGCTTTTTGATTCATTAGCTTATGTTGGATAATAAAAAAGTTAGGTACTTTAACAACTACATAGCCATGTTCTTCATCAATACAGGGTGTTTCTAAATAAGTGCGACAAACTTTAAGGGGTAGTTCTACATAAAAAATAATGACCATTTGCTTTATAAACATATGTCCGCAAATGTTTCGTTTCCGAGATACGGGATGTTGAATTTTTTCTTACAAACTGACGATTTATTTATTGCTCTAAAACCGGATGAGATATGCAAATGAAATTTGCTAGGTTTTAAGAGGTAGTTATTTCGCATTTTTTGGCATACAATTAAGAATTTTATATTCACCATTGGCGTGCATACGGGTCATATTACCCGGTCATATTACCCGTATGGACGCCAATGGTGAATATAAAATTCTTAATTGTATGCCAAAAAATGCGCAATAACTACCTCTTAAAACCTACCAAAATTTCATTTGCATATAGCAACCGGTTTTAGAGCAATAAATAAATCGTCAGTTTGTAAGAAAAAATTCAACATCCCATATCTCGGAAACGAAGCATTTGCGGACATATGTTTATAAAGCAAACGGTCATTATTTTTTCATGCAGAATTACTCCTTAAAGTTTGTCGCACTTATTAAGAAACACCCTGTATTGATGAAGAACGTTGCTACTAGTTGTAAAGTACCTAACTTTTTTATTATCTAACATAAGATAATGAATCAAAAAGCATAATGTTAAGAAAGCATAAGGCTACAGTTGAGTTTTATGTTCAGTATTTTATATACGCCAGAATATTCCACAGTCCACAGGGTGTTCGAAACTTTGAGGAAAAAACACACTATCATTGTTACACCCGGTATACAATGACACTACAATCTGTTTAGCAACAATATTATTACATTGATATTCTTGAAGAATACAGCTATAACATATTAAAAAAATCACTAAAATCTGACAACAGGTTTAGGAAATACAAGGCATCAAAAATGTCCCATTTTTAAGGTGGTGCGTTAATTTTGGTGCTTAGTGTATTAAAAAATTTTCAGCTCGCTATGAATAAACTTTTTTTTGGTACGTGGGATCTAGCCCTAGTAGATTCGCGATGATATAATGAAAATATTCGATATCATAAAAAAATGCAGTACATTACAATGTGAACGAGAACTAACTCTTTTACTGTCGAGGAAAAAAAAATAATGATTGTTCTTGTCAATCAATTGGCATTCATAATTAGTAATTTGTAGGGAATTTCCTATTACAGTAAAAATTACTACAAATAAAAAAAAAAGATTCGTGCAATACATATCCAACAGTACTCACTTACATTTTAAAATAACCTAGAATCCAACAAAAACAGACATGCAAAAAACAAAAATAACAAACAACACAAAACTAAACAGCACAGGCTAGTCTTGTAGATTTATCCAGAAGAAAATAATAGTTTTATCTCACATATTTCGTTTAATTTGTCGTTTACGATTTGAATCTCGGCATTAAACTGATTTAGTTTTTCATAGTACAAATTTCCAAAGACATTAAAACACCTTAACCAACCGGTTCATCTTCAATTTGCAGGCGTCCTTGTCTATCTCACAGCTGGGGTTGATGCATCAGCTAGCTCGGTCTCGCTTTAATTTTTATAAGATGCTGGTCGATCTACATGAATGAGGGATAGGGAAGTGTGTTTGGATTTCAATTTTTAGGGTGGTCACTGTGGGAATCTCTGGCAGGTTGCTCCGTTGACCTTTTTTATGTAGATTGTGTTTGATGTGGAGAAATGAACATGAATAGTGTTTTTGGATTTTTAATGAAGATTGGATTGTTTGACGAAGGGCAACATTAAACAGGATATGAGGTTAAATCTGGTTAAAGATAATATTTCGGGAATACTATGCTACGTTTTGACTTCGATTATATCGTTCAATCTATTAAATTTTTGATAATATTGCATATTCTTAATATTTTTTTAAATATGGTTTGAAAATAGTTAAAAGTAAAAAATGTGAAAAATAATTAGAAAACAAACATATGCAATGTTTAAAACCAGGTCTTGAAAATATTTAAATAGCATTTTTTAACTTAGACTTTAGCCTTTAGCCTTTAGCCTTTAGTAAGTCACATCACGTAAAATGGGATAAAATGTATCATATCCTCAGAGAAATGGGTACGCCAGAACATCTAATATATTTATTACAAGAACTGTACGTAAATAATAATAATGCCTTGTGGAACACCTGGTATAATTTTCTTTAAATTTAAAAAACAGTCTTAAACTGTGAGTACTGTTTGGGCAAAAAACGTCTTAATTTATGTACTAAACCTTTATGCCAGACTTTATCGAAAACCTGTGTAGCATCCATCCATTACTGTGTATAAATCCATCGTCAGACATGTACTAACATATGGTTGCGAAACGTGAACCATGACCAAATCAAACAAAGAAAAGCTCAGACGTTTTGAACGAGAAATACTTAGAAAAATTTTCGGACCTCACCACGACATTAACACAAACCAGTAGGTATAGGATCAGAACCAACTTCGAATTAAAAGAACTCTACAATGACACCGATATTGTCCAAGAAATTAAATCACAGCAACTAAGATGGGCAGGCCACGTGCACAGACTACATAACGAGAGGCTTGTAAGACTGGTATGTAGTGCTGCCCAAAATCGGTCTTGGTCTTGCAGTCTTGGTCTTGTTCTTGCATTTTAGCAAGACCAAGACCAAGACCAAGACCGCCTTATTTTAGCAAGACCAAGACCAAGACTGACCGTGCAAGACTTGAGCAAGAACAAGACTAAGCCTGCGAGACTCTTGCGTCTTGCAGTTTGAGTGTCGTTTTATGGAATAATACAGGGTGTTACAAAAATACAGGTCATAAATTTAATCACATATTCTGGGACCAAAAATAGTTCGATTGAGCCTAACTTACCTTAGTACAAATGTGCACATAAAAAAAGTTACAGCCCTTTGAAATTACAGAATGAAAATCGATTTTTTCGATTTTTGAAAAAATTATAGTGAAAGGACATCGCACACATCTTATGGAAAATATAATGTCACTCAAATTCAATAAAATTTATACCAATAGATTCGTTTTAAATTAACGATCAAATCTTGTCAGTGCGCCAACTCTCTATTTTCAAAAATAAGAGCAGAAATTGATATAAATAAATCTGAAATCAAATGGGTAGGTACATAAGTTAGAGAGAGAAAAAATATTTTAAAATACCCAGATTTTCGGTACTCCATAAATCAGCGGATTAGTTTCACTAATTCGCTTAGGCCCAGCGGGATTTAAGCCGTTATGAATAGCACTCAGAGCAATAATGATTGTAACTAACATTTTATGGACTCCAAAAATGTGATTTCGATAAACTTTAATTGCAATTTGCGCCGTAATTAATCATAATTAAGAGTTGGCGCAATGATAAGAATTGATCGTTAATTTAAAACGAATCTAATCATATAAATTTTATTGAATTTGAGTAACATTATATTTTCCATAAGATGTGTGCGATGTCCTTTAGACACCCGATAAAAATTTTATCGGGTGTTCTTTTAAACCCCCCAAACTTTTGTGTACGTTTCAATTTGATTATAATTGTAGTACCATTAGTTAAACACAATGCTTTAAAAACTTTTTTGTCTCTTGGTACTTTTTCGAAAAGTCAATATTTGTCGAGGTATTTTGCATATTATTTGTCAAATCCACCACATATTTGTATATGGCCACATATATGTTATGTTCATCTGGATATGGCTAAGTACGATTATGGAGACTTGATAATAATAGGAAAATTTATTTATGATTTACATTTTTAGGTATATTTTGAACCATATTAAAAAAGAAGTCACATCTAAATAAAAGTGCCTTATCGAAAAAATACAAAGAAGCAAAAAAGTTTTAAAAACACTTTGTTTAACTAATGCTATCGCAGTAATAGTTTAATTGGAACGTGCACAACCATTTGGGAGGTTTAAAGGAACAAAACCCCCATAAAATATCTACGTTAACATATTAGAAAAGAAGCCGCAACTCGATAAAAACTGCCTTGTCGAAAAAATACTATGAACCAAAAAAGTTTTAAAAATATTGAATTTAACTAACAGTATCACAGTAATAATTTAATTGGAACTTACACAAAAGTTTGGATGGGTTTGAGGGAATAAAACCCCCATAACATTTTTATGGGGTGCACAAATTTCACTGTAAATGCCACATGTCCATTTTCAATAAAAAATCTAATAGTTCTCGATATATTGGAAAAAATCGATTTTCATTTTGTAACTTCAAAGGGCTGTAACTTTTTTTATATGCATATTAAATTTGTACTAAGGTAAGTTAGGTTCATTAGAACTATTTTTGGTCCTAGAATAGGTGATTTAATTTATGATCTGTATTTTTGTTACACCCTGTATATTATGTTCGGGTATATGCTTAGAAACTATGAGATACAAAAAATATGTACCAAAAATTTGGAAAATTGGATTTATTCGCATTATGAACAATAAGATGAACATACATGCATACCGAATTAAAAATATGAACACTTATTTATTGGATACGTACTCAGAGGTCATAATAAATTATTATACAATGTAAAAATAAAATATTTCATTCTTTCCCAATATCAGTCGACGCCTTCGCTCCGAAATTAATTACAATTGAGCAATTGTCTAGATTTTGAGAATAGCAACCTTTCATAAAATAATCTTCTTGTGTTGTGTGTATAATAATATCGCATTGAAACTTTTAAAGAAGTATGTCGCCTATAAGGTGATAAAAATATAATACGAATACCATATCCAATATCCACTGTTACAGTTACGGATAACCACTCAATTGTTTTTCCTTATCCATATCGTAAAGACTAAACGTCTACTTATAAACTGTTTGCAAGGTGTGCAATTAGATATTAGATCAATCGGCCAAACAAAATTTTTTGCTGAAAAAGCACTAGATAAGATAATAATAATAATAATAATAATACTTTATTCATCCTTACAGATTATTTACATAATATAGGACATGTCAAAGTAAAGAATATAGACAAAAAGTTAAAGACTACCTATACAATATAAACATAAACATAAACATAGAAACAACATACTAAGACATAAATTCCGAGACACTATAAAAACATGACTCAATGAGATAAGTCTTCAATTTATTCTTAAATATTCCAACATCATCTGCCTCACTTTTTATTTTGGATGGGAGCTGATTAAAAAACCTTATGCCGCTATATTCAGGGCTTTTTTCAAACATGGAAGTGTAATGTTTAGGAGCCCTAAAGAAATCTTTTTGTCTAGTACGATAATTGTGTACATCTGAATTTGATGTCAATGAATTAATATTAGCTTTTGTGTATAGAATACTTCTGTATATAAAAATTGAGGGAACAGTAAGTATTTGGTATTTTCTAAAATGGTCTCTACACGTATGTCCATATGGTAAATTAAAAATCAAGCGGATTATGCGTTTTTGGGCTATAAAAACTTTTGAGACATTTGTTGCACTGCCCCATAGAACAATATTGTATGACAAATGTGAATAGATGATAGCGTAATAAACATTAAGTATCTGTTCCGTTGTGAATAAGTATTTAAGTTGCAAAAGAGCATAGTATCCAGAATTAATTTTCCAACATACATGATTAATATGTGCCTCCCAGCTCATATTACTGTTAAGATGTAGTCCTAAAAACTTTGTAGTATCAGATAAAGTGATAAAATCGTTGTCGACTTTGATAGAGAAATTTTCCTTAATTGGAGTTTTTATATAAAATTGCATAATTACTGTTTTACTCGAATTTACTATTAAGGAGTTTTTTTTGCACCAAGACGTAAACTCATGGGCTAAGGTATTGAGTTTTAACCTCAATTCCTCAGCATTTTCTGCAGATGTCGCTAAAGTCGTGTCATCAGCATATAAAAAAATATTTTCCGTACTCATATATTTGGGCATATCATTGATATAACAAAGAAATAACAAAGGACCCAGTATTGATCCTTGTGGAACGCCAAGATCAACGTCATACAAATCTGATTGATAATGTCCGATTTTGACATACATCTGTCGACATTCTAGATATGATTGTAACCACTTTATAATGCCTGGCTACCCTGTATAGTCCATTCGCGCACGGTAAAATGTTACAAAACCTCCAAATTTCAAAAAAAAGAGATATTTGTTATTATATTATAAAAAGAGATATTGGCCGATGTATGATTTTGCCATTGTTTTTTTTTTATTGTTAATGAAGAACTTATGAGAGGATGGGCGATTGGGCTGCATTAAAAACTAAAAAACAATGTTTTTTAAAATGAAATAAACAAATTACTTATCGACAACTGATAAATAAAGTTTAAACTTCAGTTTAGGCACTTCGAGATTTCGAAAATAATATTTTTTACTTGTGTTTTTGAGCCATGAAAATCGTCATTTTTCAATTTTTTTCAGTTTTAAATTATTTATAACTCGGAAACGAATAACTTTAGACAAAAACTACAAAAGACCTTTTTTGTTCCATATGATTCAAAGAACCTAAAATAAGTCAGCCAGGGCTGAAACAATTGATTTTTATAATTTGTTTAATTTTTTTTTTAAATAAATATAGAAATAACTCAGAAATTACGGCATTTCGGTATAGGAAATATTACATGAAAATTAATTAGTAGTTATTATGATTCAAAATGCAAAAATATAGAGGGTGTTCTATTCGAAATACGAAAGTTCATTATATTTTCAAAAAAACGCAAGATCTGACAACAATCTGTAATTACCACTATAATATCGGCCGCATTAGGAGACCATTAAGAAACATACTGTCTCCCGTGGGACATGGTAGATAGCCCAGTTAGTTAGAATATAGGCAGGGATAGTTTAGTTAGATGGTGATTTAAAATCCACCTAATGTGAGTTGTCTATTAATAAATAGCAATATGCTAGTGGGTAACTGCGAGACTTGCACGACTCTTGCTGCAAGACCAAGACCAAGACCAAGACTGGGAGTGCAATACCAAGACCAAGACCAAGACCAGGTGTACTGGTGCAAGACCAAGACCAAGACTGTCCAAGTCTCGTCTTGGTCTTGCATTTGGGCAACACTACTGGTATGGGTGGATATTCCTACAGGCAAAAGACCACTCGGACGTCCCAGAATGCGATTGAGAGATAACATCCAAGCAGATCTCTGGAAAATGAATATTCCATTTGACCCTAGGTTGATGGAAGACCGGACAAATTGGAAGAAAGTTGTACAGTCAGCCAGGACCCAACCAGGGTTGTAGCGCTACGCGATGATGATGATGTGTAGCATCAAGGAAGACAGTTAAACAGACTTTCTTTTGTTTCTAACAATTTTTCAAAAATATTTGTGATTCTGTGCAGAAATGATATGTCGGAATCAGATTTTTTGCTTCACTAATTTTTTCAATTCTTTTAAGGAAACATTTCTCAGCTTCGACATCACAAGGAGCAGAGATATAGATTTGTATGGCGAAACCTCATGTATTAGTTTTCCTGGTTTAGGAATCGTAATGACTTTGATTATTTTCCATGTCATTGGTACATATTTTAATATGAATGCAGCATTCATTAGGTTTGTTAGTTTTACTAAGGGGCAGCCGAAAAATAAATCTATCCTTAGAAAAACTCGAAATCGTCAGATTAAGATAAGTAAGTTAGGTACATGCAAAACAGTGTATATTTAAAAAATCTGACGATTTGAGCTGGGCGTAAGTAAATGGGTGAGTCCCAAAGTTTCACAAGAAAAAGGCGAATATTTCGCGAAATGAATGACAGATGATACCAAACCCGACTTCCCATAGAGAGGGGTGGGGGGTAAATTTAAAATTTTAAATACGAATCCCGCGATATTTCGCGAAATGAACATTAGATGGAAAAAGTGAAAAATACGCTTATTCAATATTTTTGAAAAATCTATCGAATGGTACCAAATACGACCCCCCACGAAGGTAGGGTGGGGGTTACTTTAAAATCTTAAATGGGAGCCCCCATTTTTTATTGCAGATTTGGATTCCTTACGTAAAAATAAGTAACTTTTATTCGAGACATTTTTTCTAATTATGGATAGATGGCACTATAATCTAAAAATACCCACTCAAATGGAAAACTTTACTTAACTTTTTTTGGTTTTAGGAGCTACTCTTTACAACCCAATAGGTCTCTATAACGCTCGAGTGACTGCACATTGAGAATACTTTGCTCCCCTACCAAAAGGCTTTGATAATTTGGTCTTTTTCTTCTTCTTCGATATTGTTGCCGGCTGATAGATTAATTCCCAGGTATTTGAAAGTCATTACTTGTAAAATTTGATTGTCTAACTCGAATTTGCATCTTACTGGCTCTGTGGCTATTACTAAGCTTTTTATTTTTGGGCTGCTATTTTCATATTCATTTCTAAAAATTATCTCAAAACAAAAAAAATACATTATTACATCATTGCTGATCTTAGGCAGAAGAAGGCACTCGATAAAAAAGAAGTATTTTGCCTATGAATCTCGGATAACACACTATTTTCTAGAATATCGTAAATGAATTGAATGAATGAAGGGTGTGATAGTGTAAGAATTATGAAAAGTCAACGCCTGTCGTATGTCGATTGTCATGAGTCAACGACTCATAAACCTTTTAAAAGAGAAGAATGTGGACAGTCGAGGTATAAGGGTTATTGTCAATCTGTACTGGGGCCTGATTCTAATTCATTTCGACAGTCGCAATTTCATTTCGACACCGCGCGATTCTTGGGGATATTAACCTTATTATGTTGAGACTGCTCAGAATTTGGGTTGGCGCTTCGGTTTCTTGGATTTTGTTGATAGTCTGGGAAAATTATCGAAAAAATACCATTTTTGGGAAAAATTATTTACCAGCTATTTTATTGCTAAAATCGAATCTTAAGATTGCATATATTAGTAATATGGGGTATGACAAGTCCGCAGAAAGTGTGTTATTTTATTTATAAACAAATTAGCACTCCTAAATCTTCTTTTTTTTTCAATTAGTGGTCTGTAACTCCTATATTTTTTCCTTTGAGCCAAAAACACTCAAATAAAAATTCACCGTAATTTAGTTCTGCACAAAGTTATTTTTTTTCCGATTTCCTTCAACAAAAATTTTACTCAGAAAATCCGAATTTTCCCAAAAAATCTGCCATTTTCAATTAAAATTTTAGGGAAGTACCTAATTATTTATCAATAATTAAATAATTGAAGACATGAAAGATTTATTATAGTAGATTATACAGAGGGGCTAAATTATGGAATAAATTCATTTCTTTAAAACGGACGATTTTGGAGCAAAATCCCGAAAGAGGTCGATTTTTATTTTTAAATTACAATTTTTTGGCATATATTTCATACTAGTGACGTCATCCATCTGAGCGTGATGACGTAATCGATAATTTTGTTAATGGGAATAGGGGTCGTGTGGTAGGTCATTTGAAAGGGCGTTTAATTCTCTATTCAGTAATATAAACATTAATATCATTAGGTATTTATACATGGTTGCCAAAAAAAAATTTTGAATTAAATTAATTGGCGCAAAAAGAAGAATGTATGTAATTTATTTAACTCAAAATACATTGTACTGCTGTCAGAAAATAGAAAAAAAGGTTTATTTCACAAATAAACATTTCTTTTCGCTTAAATTAAATCACAAACAGACTCCCTCCTACCTATTGGCAGTTTGAACTTTTAATTTAAGCTAAAAGCAATGTTTATTTGCAAAATAAACATTTTTTTCTATTTTCTGACAGCAATACAATGTATTTTGAGTTAAATAAATTACATGCATTCTTCTTCTTGCGTCAATTAATTTAATTCAAAATTTTTCTTGGCCTCCCTGTATAAATAATGAAACTTATGTTTATAATACTGAATAGAGAATTGAACGCCTTTGTAAATGAGCTACAACACGAACCCATATTCCTATTTAAAAAAATAATTACGTCATCACGCTCGGATGGATGACGTCACTAGTTTGAAATATATGCCAAGAAATTTAATTTAAAAATAAAAATCGACCTGTTTCGGGATTTTTCTCTAAAATCGTCCATTTTAGAGAAAATGAATTTATTCCATAATTTAGCCCCTCTCTGTATATCAGGAGACCGGCGACAATCTAACCAATAGTTTAGCAATAATTAAAATGTTAATTAAAAAATTTCGGTCGAAATAATAACCAGAAAGATTATGATACACCAGAATAACTATGATTTTCATATAAAAAAGCACTATACCTATTCAACGTACCTTACAGGATTGAAATTGGACCATTTGAGCGGTCTCGGGAATGTTATAAAGGAACAATTTTTTGGCTTATAAACAAATAGAACCCCTCAGAAAATATTAGATTAAATTAAATTAAGTTAACGCTGTTGAAAAGAGCACGGCTTCTGTGTCCTTTTCGAAGAAAAACAAATTGAATTGCGAGGAGTGATTCCAGGTATAACCGGTCAAATTTGACCGGCATTTGCGACAGAGTTATAAACAACAGGATTTTAATCTTTGAACCATTAGATACCTTTTAATTCCGGTCTTCTTTGTACATACAAATTTTCATATCTTCAAGACACTCATAACAAAAAAGATTTATGTCACTGTCACAAAATTATTTAATTATTGATAAATAATTACTTCCCTCAAATTTTAGTTGAAAATTAAAGATTTTGTTTGGAAAACCCGAATTTTCCGAAGAAAATTTCCGTCGAAGGAAATTGGAATAAATTATTAATGTGCAGAATTAAATTACTGTCAATTTTTATGTGAGTGTTTTGGTTTAAAGTTAAAATTTTCGGAGTTTTAGAGCAATAATAAAAAAAAAGATTTCGGAGCGCTAATTTGTTTATAAACAAAATAGCACACTTTCTGTGGACTTTGCACAGCTATATTACTAATATAGGAAATCTTGAAGATTTTATTTCAGCATGTCCAGCAATAAAATAGCTGGTAATTAATTTTCCTTGTTTTTTACTAATTTTCCCAGATTATTACCTCACATCTTTCATTGAGTTGATGATTCATGTTGTGGACATTCTCAATTATTATATTTCTAATTTAATACTATTCTATCTAATTCCTCAAAACAAGCAAATTTCAATTAAACCCAGCTATATTATAATACCTTTTGATTTAGTTTTCCTTGCAAGAAATAAACAAAACACATCTAAACTAAACCTAACCTCGCTTTTGGCCATTCATTCATCTCCGTGTCAAATAATTTCGACAGTCGCCATCGCCATATTGAAAGCGACTTGTTTAGTGTCGAAATTTGATTTAGAATCAGGGCCCTGGAATCAAAAAGCAACGGTTAAAATCGAAAATGTCGAAACAGAGGCCATAAAAATTAAGAGAGGTGTTAGACAGGGTTGCGTGTTGTCTCCATTGTTATTCAATCTGTACAGCGAAGCTATTTTTAAGGAAGCAATATCAGAGGAAGAACAGGGTATATCAATAAACGGAAAAATCTTGAACAACATAAGATTCGCAGACGACACCGCTATTTTTGCAGACAGTCTAGATGCACTGCAACTATTAGTAAATAGATTACATCAAGTCAGTATGGACTATGGACTACAAATGAACGTTAAGAAAATCAAATTCATGATTATTTCTAAGCAACATATAGTAGGAAGGTTGAAAATCGAGGGAAAACAAGTAGAAAGAGTGAATAACTACAAATATCTGGGAACCTGAGTAAATGAAAACAATGACCAGATAGAGAAATCAGGACACGCATTGAAATTGCAAGACAAGCATTTATAAAAATGAAAAAGATGTTTGTTAATCGGGACCTTCCTTTGGAGCTGAGGATACGAGCCTTAAGATGCTACGTATTCTAGACTTTGCTGTATGGAGTAGAAAGCTGGACACTAAAAGTAAAAAATATAAAGAAGTTGAAGGCCTTTGAGATATGGTGCTATAGAAGGATTTTGAAAATACCATGGATCCAACGAGTTACAAATGCAGAAGTGTTAAGAAGCCTGCAAAAGGATTGCGAGGTGATAAAGAACATCAAAACAAGAAAGCTAGAATATTTTGGCCACATTACCAGAGGTGCGAAATATGAGATATTAAGGCTCATAATGCAAGGTAAAATAAAGAGTAAAAGATCTATGGGTAGAAGAAGAATTTCCTGGCTGAGAAACTTAAGAGAGTGGTATAGTTGCAGCTCAGTAGATATTTTCAGAGCAGCCGCCAATGAGATACGGATAGCTGTGATAGGAGAAGGAACTACAAGAAGAAGAAGAACGACTGTCATAGTTTGGATATGGCCAGAGTCAAGAAGATGCAAAAACAGCAAAGAAAATTTTACAATGGAAGCATATAGGAAGACCAAAAAAAAGGAAAGCCCAGGACGAGATGGTTGGATGACGTGAAAGACGACCTGGAAACCATGAATATAAGACAATGGAGGAGAAGGGTACAAGAGAGATGTGAATGGAAGGATCAGGGGCGTAACAGAGGCTTCCGTAGCATGATGCTTGCGTGGGGCCCCAATATGTCAGGGGCCCCATCTTGTCGTCTAATATACAGGGTGGGGCATTAGTGAGACAAAGTCCAATTACTCGTTTGTCGTAAGAGATACGAAAAAAAGTTATTTAAATAAAAGTTGGGGCACACATAGTACCATAATTTAAAAATATTTTCAAATATACAGGGGCGTCCGTATTGACAGGGTGACACAAAGTTATGTTTTTTTAAATAGAACACCCTGTATATTTTTACATTTTTGGATTCTCCTTAATGTTTCCTTTCGTAAAATATAGGGTTTTGTAATATTATACGAGGTGGTTTAAAAGATAATTACGTTTTTTGTTAATTTCGTAGTAACATTTACACCCTGTAGAATTGTAGTGATTCGACATCAAATTTTTATTTTATATTCAAACCATTTCTAATATATTCTACTATTGTTAAACATTAACAGTATAGCGAAATGTTTAATTTTAGTATACAGGGTGGGTCGAAACTCGGAATGAGTATTTTCTGAGTTTTTTTAAATAGAACACCCTGTGTTTAAGTATTGTAATGAAATGATATTTTATGGTACTTTTTTATTTCTTAAGCATTCCCTATATCTAAGTGCTTTAATTTGTAAGTTATTCGTGATTCTTTAAGCCAAACATTAATTGCAACAAAAATTACGTGAAATTTTATTAGGTGGCCGTGAAAATATCCAATCAAAAATAATTTTTCGAAAAATATACATAATCTAGCTGGATGCTTAATTTATTAATATTGGATGAGATATCCAAATAAATTCGTAGTTAAGATTGTTGGTGCGCAAAATATTAATAAAAACATACAATATTCTACCTTGTCGGCTATGACACTAAATTTGCTTAAAAATTTAACATTTTACTATTTTTATAGTTCCAGTTGCTTTGTTACCATTACTAATATGCATATTTCTAATGAGGAACTGATTAATAAGATTTTTGTGCTAGTGGAATACCTATAACAAAAATGTGCTACTAGCAATAAGAATTTTTCATCAGAAATTACCTGATAGACGACAACCAAGAAGAGAAACGTTTGAAAATATAGTAGAACGGTTTCAATGGACTGGACACTTAGATTATGATAAATCTGATAAAACAAAAACTATTGTAAATGAAGAAAACAGGAATTAAATGTAATCCTTAGTGTCACTGAGAATCTGAATATTAGTACAACCGTTCTTAAAATCTAAGTATCTAGTCTGTTGAGACCATTTTAGTATACTTTCAAAATTTCTCTTCTTGGTTGTCGTCTGTCAGGGAATTTCTGATGATAAATTTTTATTGCAAGTAGCTTATTTTTGTTATACTCTCCTAACACAAAGCCATTTTAATCAGTTCCTCATTAGAAAAATTAATATTAGTAATGGTAACAATTCAACTGAAACCATATAAATGTGTAGTATAATGTCAAATGTTTAAGCAAATTTTGTGCCATAGCCAACTACGGGGAATTTTGTATGTTTGATCAATATTTTAAGCACCAACAACCTTAACTACGAATGTATTTAGATATCTCATCCAATATTAATAAATTAAGGATCAGGTTAGATTATTATGTATTTTTTTTTCGAAAAATTATTTTTGATTGGATATTTTCACGGCCACCTAGTAAAATTTAAATTGTTTTTGCAATTAATGTTTGGCTTAAAGAATCACGAATAAATTACAAATTAAAGCACTTAGGTATAGGGAATGCTTAAGAAATAAAAAAGTACCATAAATATCATTTCATTACAATACTTAAATACAGGGTGTTCCATTTATGAAAACTCAGATAATACTCATTCCGTGTTTCGACCCACCCTGTATACTAAAATTACACATTTCGCTATACTGTTAATGTTTAACAATAGTAGACTATATTAAAAATGGTTTGAACATAAAATAGAAATTTGATGTCGAATCACTACAATTCTACAGGGTGAAAATATTACTAAGAAATTAACAAAAAACGTAATTATATTTTAAACCACCTCGTGTAATATTACAAAACCCTATATTTTAAGAAAGGAAACATTGAGGAGAATCCAAAAATGTAAAAATATACAGGGTGTTCCATTTAAAAAAACAGAGGTTTGTGTCACCCTGTCAATACACACGCCCCTGTATATTTGAAAATATTTTTAGATTATGATCCTATCTGTGTCCCACCTTTTACCTAAATAACTTTTTTTCGTATCTCCTACGGTAAACGAGAAATTGGACTTTGTCACACTAATGCCCCACCCTGTATATAAAAATGTGTTATTGTTATATTATTTACGCATACATACGCAACGTTTTTTAAGCAATGCAGTAGTGAAAATGAAGTTGCCCATCAGATAGATAAACTGTATCGTATGTATGTATTGTATGTTTTTTGTTTTATACAGCTTCTTTATCTAAGTCAATACTTTTCAAGTTACTTGCGAGGGAAATTTTTTATTTTTCAACAGAAAACCTTGTATTCAAGAGGGTTTTTCGCAAATGACTCAAAAACAACTCAAATTAACAAAAAATTATATCAATTATATTATCAAAATATATAAAAATTATATATAATAAAAAAGTATATTATCGAAAAATTATCCAAACAATTTTTTTAGCAAAAATGTAGCTTATAAAAAAAAACAAACAAAAAATGGTGTACTTATTCATGAAGTCTATCGACAGAGTAAAAGCAAAGTTGTAGCTCATGAAAAAGTGTTCTTATTCGTTCAATTTCAAATGAATATTTCAACGTGAAATAACCAACAAACGAAGCATATTCGGGGAAACCCATTAAAACTTTTTTTGTAATGTTTAGCTTTATATTTATTTTTTTATAGCATTTTATAGCAAGCTTCTAGCATCAAAACTAATCGAGTTACGCTCAAAATAAAGTTGGCCCCATTTCTTGCTAAAAAAAAAAACGTGAAAATCTCCCCCTACATTTAATCGGTTCGAAGTTCTTATTTTTGTCAAAATGCCCTTTTTCCAAAATAACTTAAAAAGTATTAGAAAGGGCGGATCCAGTGAGCCCCCTCGAGGATTTAAAATAATATAAATTTAAATATTTGCAGTTCAAATGTTTTTAGTTTCAAACACATATCTCGCTTGCTACGAGAAAAATGCAATGTTTTTAGCTTTATACTGAACGGTAGTAAAGGTTGTGCTGAACGAGGCAAAGTGTGAGGTAACTTAAGCTGTGCATGTATCATAAAAAATCGCCTTGAATCCGCCCTTGAATATTAGTGATACGAAAAATCTCAAAGAGTCAAGACATGTATGTTGTGCTTTTCTAAATATTTTCGTTGTATTTTGGTTTTCTGTAAGGCAAAAATTGGTTAAGATATGGCTGTTCAAAATTTGCATACACTCGTGATTATTGACTCGTTAGAGCCCTTGTAATAAAAATCAATTAAAAAATAAGCACTTTGAACCGGTGACACTTACATGTCATAAAAAAAAAGTTAAGTAATTTGTAAAGAGGTAATGATTAGTTTCATTTGTGGTGCTAAATATAGGGAGATTTTCACAATTTTTTTTACCAAAAAGTCTAACTCTATTTTGATAGAAATGTTTATATAAAGTAAAAATACCTAAAACTTTTTTAAACACTTTAAAATAGTGCGGCCGATATGTGAAACAATTGCATATTTAATGGTACAAGCATATAATTTGGACCACATATACTACACATATAAAGGTTCAAATTAAGATATAAGGCCATCTCAGATTTTGCCTTTTACAAAAATGGCGGGCATTCAAAATGGCCCCTATACATATGTGTTTAATAGTACCATAACTTTTGAACGAAAAGTCCGATTTCAACCAAATTTGGTATCTAGGTTCTCTTTTTGATTTAAAAGATGGATATGGTGAAACAAAAGAATCAATTTACCAGAAGTTGTGTTTTTACTGGTTGATTTTGTAAAAATATGTTTTTTTTTCAATTTTTTCCCTCTGTATATATTAATTTTTCAAAATGGTAATACCGCAATTGAAAATAGCGTAAAAATATTTTGTAAAAAATATTTTGAACTTTTTAGTTATGTTAATTACCATTTAATAAATACATAAAATATCTTCACATGTACCTGTGTGGCAGATTCGTGCAAATATTATAAGAATTATTGTGCATTTAATGGTAGAAGCACATAATTTGGACCACGTATACTACACCCATCAAGGTTCAAATTAAAATATAATTCCATCTCAAATTTTACCTTTTCCAAAATGGCGGGCATTCAAAATGGCGACTGTACATATATGACTAATAGCACGATAACTCTTAAACGAAAAGTCCGACGTCAACCAAATTTGGTATGTTGGTTCTTTTTTTGATGTGTAAGACCAAGATCCTGAACTAGAAGAATGGATTTACAAGAAATTGTGTTTTTCCTGATTTTTATGTAAAAGCATGTTGTTCTTTTACTAATTCTTTTACCCTGTATGTATTAATTTTTCAAAAAGTTAATATCGGCAATGAAAAGAGTATAAAAGTATTTTTTAGGAAATATTTTGAACTCTTTAGTTATGTTAATTACCAATTAATAAATGCATAACGTATCTTCATATGTACCTATGAACCCA
Organism: Diabrotica virgifera virgifera; assembly: GCF_917563875.1. Taxonomy (NCBI): domain Eukaryota; kingdom Metazoa; phylum Arthropoda; class Insecta; order Coleoptera; family Chrysomelidae; genus Diabrotica; species Diabrotica virgifera. Next base: position 26,509,793 of record NC_065446.1, on the reverse strand, counting down.
TGTGAGGCAGATTCGTGCAAATAATATAAGAATTATTGTACATTTAATGGTAAAAGCATATAATATGGCCCACACACCCTACACATACAAATATTCAAATTTAGATATGAGGCCATCTCAGATTTTGTCTTTTACAAAAATGGCGGGCTTTCAAAATGAATTTGCGCACATAGGTACATGTGAAGATACGATATGCATTTATTAAATGGTAACTAACATAACTAAAAATTTCAGAACCTTTCCTAAAAAATATTTTTACACCCTCTTCAATGGCGGTATTACCTTTTTGAAAACTTAATATATACAGGGTGAAAAAATTGAAAAAAAACAACATATTTTTACATAAAAAACAGTAAAAACACAGCTTCTGGTAAACCGATTCTTCCGGTTCAAGACCTCCATCTTATTCATAAAAAAACCTTGATGCCAATTTTGGCTCAAATCGGACTTTTCGTTCAAAAGTTATCGTGCTATTATTCACATATGTGTAGCCGCCATTTTGAATGCTCGCCATTTTTGTAAAAAGCAAAATCTGAGATGGCCTCATATCTAAATTTAAACTTTTGTATGTGTAGTATATGTGGTCCAAATTATACGCTTCTACCATTAAATGCACAATAATTCTTATAATATTTGCACGAATCTGCCACAAATAGGTACATGTGAAGATACGTTATGCATTTATTAAATGGTAATTAACATAACTAAAAAGTTCAAAATATTTCCTAAAACATATTCTTACGCTCTCTTCAATGGTGGTATTACCATTTTGAAAAATTAATATATACAGGGTGAAAAAATTGAAAATAAATTATTTACATAATATAAAATACTTTTACATAAAAAACCAGAAAAAATAAAACTTCTGGTAAACCGATTCTTCCAGTATACGACATCTATCTTGTAAATCACAAAAAGAACCTATGTACCAAATTTTGTTCAAATCGGACTTTTCATTCAAAAGATATTGTGCTATTAGTCACATATGTATAGTCGCCCATTTTGAATGCCCGCCATTTTTGTAAAAGGCAAAATCTGGGATGTCCTCATATCTAAATCTGAACCTTTATATGTGCAGTATATGTGGACCAAATTATATGCTTGTATCGTTAAATGTGCAATTCTTATCAATATTTGCACGAATCTGCCGCACTAAAAAGGGTTTAATGAGTTTTCCCCGAAATGTGCTTAATTTTTGGTTATTTTACGTTAAAATATTCGATAGGAAATTTGACGAAAAAACCTATTTTCATTAGCTATAACGCTGCTTCTACTAGGTATAGTGACCTAATATATACACCACTTTTTTTACTTACTTTTTTACAGGTTATATTTGACGAATAAGAACAATTTTTCATGAGCTACAAATTTGCATTTACTGGGTCGATAGACTTCATTTTTGTATAAGCTATATTTTTGCTATTTACTTACGAATACTTACTTTTTGAGTTATTTGCGAAAAACCGCCTGAAAACGTTGTTTTTTTGTTGAATATATTCACTCGTAGTTAACTCGAAAATTATTGACTGCACCACTTCGGTGGTGACATTGGAAATTACACGGTATCGCCGTATTTCACGTTAATTTACTAAGCTATAACATGTATAAGTTTTTGTAACATATTTAGTAATTTTTTAAAGAGGGCCCCACTTCCAATTCTGCGGGGGGGGGGGACATATTTTGTTACGCCACTGGGAAGGATATAGCCAGACAGGCAAAAACCCATACAGGGTTATGATGCCAAAAAAGAAGAAGAAGATTTACTAGAATAGAATAAGTATATTATCTAAAATGGGGTTTAATTTTAACACCATTTTCTGATTTTCAAAAAGTTTTCCTAGAGCAGTAGGTATAAGAAACATACCAGTTCTATTACTTTCTCCCCCATTGTAAATTTACCTTAATAAATTTCTAAATGTCTAGACTAAATTTAAAGACCGTTGTTGCCTACGAGAAGGGAAGAGACAAAGAAAATTGTACGCGTTGTTTAAGTATCCCTTCAAAAATTACTACGTCATTCATCCCTTTGAAATCGTTTTTTGGGATTAAGTTGGTGTGGAATTTCTAACAAGAGACGCTAACGAAAATTCGGGACTCTACGTCGTTTAATTTTAGGAAAGGGCTCAAATTACTGTAGATTCTGTAGATTATGAAGGTAAAGAATGTTGATAGCTAAAACGTGGCGTCCTCATTTTATTGCTAGATCCGGTGTCGTAATACATTTTAAGTTACAGTAGAGACTACTAAATAGTAAGATTAAATTTAGCAATTAATTTATTTAAATTTCTGAATAACAAACAATAAATAAGAATATTTTTTCTACGACCATGCTAAAACAGCCACTTTTCCGCACGCATTTTGTTTCCGAAAGTTGCACTGGTGCGGGAAAGTAGAATACCTTTTAATATGGCTTTAAAGTACAGGGTGGGCCAAAGAAAACAGTCCACCTCGATATTTGGCAGTAGTTATTAGATTTTAAGGAAATGCCGAAACAGGTCGATTTTTATTTTTAAATTACAATGTTTTGATACATGGTTCATACTAGTGACTTCATCCATCTGGGCGTGATGACGTAATCGATGATTTTTTAATAGGAATAGTGGTCGTGTGGTAGCTCATTTGAAAGGGTGTTTAATTCTCTATTCAGTAATATAAACATTAATATCATTATTCATACAGCTTGGCAAAAAAATAATTTTTGAATTAAATTAATTGACGCAAAAAGAGGAATGTATGTAATTTATTTTACACAAAATACATTCTATTGCTGTAAATTAAATGTTCAAACTACAAAGAGGGAGGCTGTTTGTGATTTAATTTAAGCAAAAATAAATGTTTATTTGTGAAATAAATATTTTTTTCTATTATCTGACAGCAGTACAATGTATTTTGAGTTAAATAAATTACGTACATTCTTCTTTTTGCGTCGATTAATTCAACTCAAAAATTATTTTTTGGTCACCCTATATAAACAATGATATTACTGTTTATATTAATGAATAGAGAATTGAACACCCTTTCAATTGAACTACCACACGACTCCTATTCCCATTTAAAAAAATCATCCATTACGTCATCACGCTCAGATGGATGACGTCACTAGTATAAAATATATGCCAAAAAATTGCAATATAAAAATAAAAAACTCTAACAAGAAGTAAAACCACTTCTATGTAAATTGGTATATTTATTAAAACTTAAAATCCCAATGGATTGAATAAAATAAGTCCAATTCAGAACGTTTTCAGACCTATCGGTCCATCATCAGTGAATCTACAATAAAATAAGTAATCCCACCATTAGAATTGAAAGATGGTTGAAATTTTTTTAAAAAGCTAAAAATGTGGTTAGATTACTTACGTGCATACTTGCTCAATAGCCCCAGAACCAAACAGTGGTTGAATTTAAAATTCGATTTACATTATTTAAAAATAATATTCAACAGGCTAAACGCCGATGTTACAGGATATTGCCTATGGGAACATGGTGAAACCCTACCAAAACCTCAATCAACCATCTTAGGCCAACTTTGACTATAAAGTGACACTAGTGTGTATGGAACTGTTTGAAGTGACATTGACAGTAGAGAAAAAGGTAGTCGATTTTACAGTTAATTAACCAATAGGTCATGACCCACAACAAATGATAAAAATTTTAAAATATCTGAAAACGTCTAACATTTTAAATCTATTGGTTATTGAAAAGAACTTGTGATATTCAAAATTAATTTAGAAAATAAGATTATTTATATTGACTGTATACCATAACATTAGATTGATCAAATAGATAGAAAGAAAGTTGAGCTGCTGTCAATAATGATAAAAAGATAAAAATAGATGAAGGTGAGAAAAAGAAAGAATCAGTATTAGTTGGAATGTTATTGTACAAAATGAATAAATTGGTAGGCAATTTAATCTAGTCTATATTGTATTGGTGGTTGTATATGTAAAAGGAAAATATTGTTATTTAAAAAATAAATGTAAATTTTTGTAAATAATGGATTTGAGTTAGGATACAGTCAAATAATTAAAAGTGTGTAATATGTGAATGAAAAAGAATTGTAATTATTATGAGATGTTTTATTTTTTTAATTTTATTTCAAAAGTTTTGAGAGAATTCTTGTGACAAAGTGAGGGTATGTGAAGTTAGAGATAAAGAAAAATATGATTATATCTGTTAAGTCCAGTTGATACACGAATGAAATTAAAATGAAAATAATATTGAAAATGTACTGAATAAAATAAAACCAAAGTAAGAAAAATAATATTGATATAATTTAATTGTAATGATAATGGATCTGAATGTGAGAACTGAAATTAAGTGATGTGATGTTAGTTGGAGAGGTAAAAATTTTTTTCTTGGAAAAGTCAAAGACAAAAAGTAGAGGGCTGTGGTGTAGGGTATAAAGACAAGAATTTAAGGGAAAGAGAGGGATAAAGAAAAGATAAGGTGTGGAATTAAACTGAACGAAGTAATGAAATAAAAAAGAAGTAAAAAGATAGTAGGGTGAATTAATGAGGTGATGGTTAATAGGGTTCAGTAGTTAATAATGTTAGTCGGGTAAAGGAGTTTGAAACAGTGAAGGATAGAGGAAATTTTGAAAAAGAAGGGAGAGAAAGTTGAGAGAGAAAGAATAGGATAAAAAGAGGAAGTTGATAAATAGGAATTATGAGAATAATTGGCGGTGAATGGGGACAAAGTTGCGGTTAAGGGATGTTTGTCTATTGACACAGTTGGGACTCTTCTTCATGTCCTTGCCAATCTCCAAATCTTCGTATAAGTCTTCGTATAAGTATATAAGATTTGGAGATTGGCAAGGACATGAAGAAGAGTCCCAACTGTGTCAATAGACAAACATCCCTTAACCGCAACTTTGTCCCCATTCACCGCCAATTATTCTCATAATTCCTATTTTTCAACTTCCTCTTTTTATCCTATTCTTTCTCTCTCAACTTTCTCTCCCTTCTTTTTCAAAATTTCCTCTATCCTTCACTGTTTCAAACTCCTTTACCCGACTAACATTATTAACTACTGAACCCTATTAACCATCACCTCATTAATTCACCCTACTATCTTTTTACTTCTTTTTCATTTCATTACTTCGTTCAGTTTAATTCCACACCTTATCTTTTCTTTATCCCTCTCTTTCCCTTAAATTCTTGTCTTTATACCCTACACCACAGCCCTCTACTTTTTGTCTTTGACTTTTCCAAGAAAAAATTTTTACCTCTCCAACTAACATCACATCACTTAATTTCAGTTCTCACATTCAGATCCATTATCATTACAATTAAATTATATCAATATTCTTTTTCTTACTTTGGTTTTATTTTATTCAGTACATTTTCAATATTATTTTCATTTTAATTTCATTCGTGTATCAACTAGACTTAACAGATATAATCATATTTTTCTTTATCTCTAACTTCACATACCCTCACTTTGTCACAAGAATTCTCTCAAAACTTTTGAAATAAAATTAAAAAAAATAAAACATCTCATAATAATTACAATTCTTTTTCATTCACATATTACACACTTTTAATTATTTGACTGTATCCTAACTCAAATCCATTATTTACAAAAATTTACATTTATTTTTTAAATAACAATATTTTCCTTTTACATATACAACCACCAATACAATATAGACTAGATTAAATTGCCTACCAATTTATTCATTTTGTACAATAACATTCCAACTAATACTGATTCTTTCTTTTTCTCACCTTCATCTATTTTTATCTTTTTATCATTATTGACAGCAGCTCAACTTTCTTTCTATCTATTTGATCAATCTAATGTTATGGTATACAGTCAATATAAATAATCTTATTTTCTAAATTAATTTTGAATATCACAAGTTCTTTTCAATAACCAATAGATTTAAAATGTTAGACGTTTTCAGATATTTTAAAATTTTTATCATTTGTTGTGGGTCATGACCTATTGGTTAATTAACTGTAAAATCGACTACCTTTTTCTCTACTGTCAATGTCACTTCAAACAGTTCCATACACACTAGTGTCACTTTATAGTCAAAGTTGGCCTAAGATGGTTGATTGAGGTTTTGGTAGGGTTTCACCATGTTCCCATAGGCAATATCCTGTAACATCGGCGTTTAGCCTGTTGAATATTATTTTTAAATAATGTAAATCGAATTTTAAATTCAACCACTGTTTGGTTCTGGGGCTATTTAGCAAGTATGCACGTAAGTAATCTAACCACATTTTTAGCTTTTTAAAAAAATTTCAACCATCTTTCAATTCTAATGGTGGGATTACTTATTTTATTGTAGATTCACTGATGATGGACCGATAGGTCTGAAAACGTTCTGAATTGGACTTATTTTATTCAATCCATTGGGATTTTAAGTTTTAATAAATATACCAATTTACATAGAAGTGGTTTTACTTCTTGTTAGAGTTTTTTAACTATATGGTATACAGCCAACCTAGGGAACTTCCCTTTTAGTTGATAAAAATAAAAATCGACCTGTTTCGTGATTTCCTTAAAATCTAATAAATACTGCCAAATATAGAGGTGGACTGTTTTCTTTGGCCCACCCTGTATATTATAATACATGCATAAACTAATATTTAGATAATATTATATACTAATAATTTATTTAACAATTTTCTTATTGTGTTCATGTTTTAATGAAATTAACGCGGTAATTCGATGAAATAAAATTATTTTGACATAATATTTAAAAGTCAAATCAATAGGGCTTTTCATGGATTGTCATTTTTTTCGAGCTTCTTTCATGTTGTATAATCTGTGTATAATATTAATAAGCACGGATTATACGACATAAAATATTATGAGAGAAGCTCGAAACAAATGACTGTGAATGAAAAGCCCTATAGACAATATAAGTCTGTTCGCTAAACTCAGACGCAACTTTCTAGATATTTTAGTCGGTAATTTTGCCAATTTTAGCAAAATTGGCAAAAAATAATTTTTTAATAGTTAATAATCACTAAATATTTAGTAATTTTGCCAATTTTTGCAAAATTGGCAAAAAACAAAAAAAATATCGACTAAAATATCTAGCCAGTTGCGTCTCAGTTTAGCGAACCGACTATAACAATAAGTATGTTCGCGGAGACAGTCCCTGACTCGTCCACGACAAAATCGCATGCGCACTTTATTTCCATATCATATTTATTTAGGGTACTATCGTTGATTGATAAAAAATATACCAGTATATTAATAGATAATAATTAATTAAAAATATTAATTAATAGATAGTAAATATACCTTGTACATATATTTATCTAACAACGATATTATTTATATTATTTTAAAGTCCGCATGCTACACTTGTCGTGGACTAGTCAAGGACTGTCTCCGGGAACATACTTAATGCTTAATCGTTTTAAATCGTCGTCATGGTAACCAATTTTATTGAAAGTTTGGTTTTGACAACCTTGTCAAAGAACTTAATAATTTGTGTATTTTCACTCCTAAATAAAAATGTATAGAACTTTATTTGTTGTCAATTTTTTCCAAACGTACGGCCCTAGAAAAAATATTTTTCTCAACGGAAAGTGTCTTTCCCGCACTCGACTGCTTGTCGGAACTCCGCTATCTCGTGCGAATAGAGAATAGAGAATAGAAGATATGTTCTTATTCGTCAAGTAGCAAATCGAATATTTCAACATGAAATAACCAAGTGTTTAAATTGTTTATAATAGCTTTATATATTTGTATTTTAAAAAGTTTCTAGTCTCAAAAATAAAGCTTTTTTAAACGCTTTAAAAAAGTAATAAGTTTTCCCCTAAAAATGCTTGACTTTTTGGTTATTTTACGTTAAAATATTCGATTTTGAATTTAGCGAATAAGAACCTACTTTTCAGTAGCTAGAACTCTGCTTCTACTCGGTCTACAAACTTCATATATACACCATTTTTTTATAGGCTATATTTTTGATAAGAATATTTTCTTGGATAAAATACTTATTTTTTGAGTTATTCGCGAAAAACCGTCTAAAAACGTGGTTTTTTTGTTAACAAATGAATATAGTCACTCGCAAATAACTAGAAAAGTGTGGACTTGGCGAAAACACTCTATAGAACAAAAGTTGTTCGGAATTAGTGAGTTTATCTAATGCCGGACTTATTTTAAGCGTATGTTTTTTCACACCCCAGAAGAGTTTAAACTCATTTCTGGGGCAAAAACACATCAGCACAATATCACTTTTTCTTTTGTTACGTGTTAGCTATCTGTATGCCTTTCATGTCAATCCAAGCGGTTTTTTTTTTAATTTGGAGGATTTACAATTTTATTTTGCCTTTAGTGAATGGACTAAGGTGTGTGTGAATAAATTAGGCGTTCCTGAATTTTGGTGTTCAGAATCCTACGAATCCTAAAACATTGAAGGCCAGAAATCTCCAAACAACTATTATTAAAACTCATCCAAAAAATAATAACAACGCAGAATACAAGAATGGAGATCTGGCAACCTTTTTCACAAAGGATGACAAATCGGACCCGGAGAATTATAGGGGAATTACTTTATTAAACATAACACTAGAATTAACAACCAAAGTGATAACAAACAAACTGAACGAAATTAAAACACTAGTAGTAGAACAAAAAGGTTTTAGGTCGGACAGATAATGCACTGACGCTGCACTATTTATAATGAGAAAACAAGAGAAACCAGTAGAATACAACAAACCGGCAAATTTATGATTCGTCAACCTTATACGAAATTATCCTAAAGAGTAACATTAAAGCACGTTATCCACTTATTGTATGCAAAAAATCTACCTGTAGAAATAAACAAAACGATCGAAAATATTTACCAAAACAACAAAACAAAATTAATAGCAGAGAAAGAACTAACTAACCCAACAGGAACTGGCAGTGAGGTTAGAGAGATATTCCCAAAGTCCCCTAGTGTTTAACTTGATAATGGATGAAATAATAAAAAGTAAGAACTAAAAAAGCGTACCAAATGGGAGAAAAATAACTTCTTCTATCAAATCTATTAAAGTGAGGATGATTAACAACGCATGCTGCACCAATTTAATATAAACGCTAAACAAAGTCGCCTGTTAATTTCGCACAAAAAAATGCATAGTTGTAACAGTAAGATGAACATTAGAGGTGCAAGGTTAGATAATATAACAAGTGATAAACTTGCTTCACACTATCTGGCTACGGAAAGCTCGAAACTGAAGTGATATAAGAGAAGGTCAGGTGAATAGAGCAAACAGACCCGCAGGTTGCCTGAATGAAACAATATGGAGAAATAAAAATACACAACACAAAAGTCATTAGACCAGTAATCACATATACGGCAGAAACACGACGTGACTGATTTACAAAGGCTCTTTAATATTTCGCAGGGTACATTGTCCGGACCTGCTGCATTATTGTTTTTTAGGGCTGCAATGGCATCTTCTATCTCCGATTTAAGGATAGAAAGTCCTTTTTCTCCTTTTCCATATAGGTGATCATCAATCCTATCCGATGCAAATAATTTTTCTATGTAGGATTTCCATGTTTCTAAGATCCGTGATGGCTCCAAGATAAGATTTCCATCGCTATCTTTTATGCTGTTGGGTGACTTATTAAATTTCTTTTTGTTTGTCATTGATTTTATTTTTTTGTGCATATTGTAACTGTCATATTGTTCTATTTCCCTGCATTCGTTGGAAAACCATTTTTCTTTGGCTTCTTGAATTTTTGTTCCAATGATTTTGTGTATCTGCCGGTATTTTTCTGCATTTTTATTCTTGAATTTACATCTTTCATCCATCATATACATTATCTCATCAGACATCCATTCTTTCTTTTTCTGTCTCTCTCGAAATCATTTGAAATGTGGTGTTACAGAGGTTGCAAATTTTTAACCAAAAATCTGCTTCGATTTGCGTCCACACGTTCAATAAACGACACCAATGAACTGCACAGTCACATTGCTACGTTAAATAGTTGTCGTGTATACGGGCTATAATGTTGCTAATGTCGCTAGTGACTGATGAGACAAAAATAAAAATGTACTCAAAATCCTTTCGATTTCGATTTAAATAAGTGCTTATTAAAAACGTGTTACCTGCAATGTTTTCTCGTAAAGACTAATACTGAAGTTCTTACTAATTCTACTTTAAATATTACAGGAAAATCTAATGAAATTAATTCTGGCGAACTGAAGCGAAATCAACTAAATCAAATTTTGGCTTAATCTCTCCCGAGAGAAATCAAGTAAGCGCGCTTATGAGCGTAATTAAAACTTTGTAAATTCTGGCTGTGTTCTAGAGAATGAGGGAAAATTGAATACATTATTAACGGTTTGGGAAAGTCAGGAAAGAACCGGCAGCAAGTGAATAGTATGAAAAGATAAAGCCATAGCAGAGAGCTCGAATGACCACTATAAACGTAAAATAATACAGAATTGGATATTGGTTGGGAAACAAAACTATTTATTCAATAACAAAAAGTAGGAAGCACGTTTGTTTAAATTTACCTTAAGGGGTTTGATATTTGTTAAATATAGCGGCACAATAATCTACCGCACAAATGAACATAAATATACAGGGTTGTTGTAATAGATTAAGAGCCGGTAGGTATAGGTGAAATTTGCTAATCATTTTAGCCACCATAAGAGCCTATAACTTAAATAGTAGAACCTGAAAGAAAACGTATCAATACTGTGCCTTTACTTTTTAGTGGACAGTGGCGCATCAAACTTTCCACTTATGGACGGGATAAATAAACTAAAATATACCCTCCTTCACAACCAGAATTCAATTAATTTTTTTCATTTTTTTAAGTTCTATGTGATTAAAATTTAAGAAATCCACAAGGAAAAAGTTTTCCTGTAGTTGGCTGTATACCATGTAATACAAAAATAGTAAAATAGTTTATGAAAGGTATATTTAGGGTATTTTTAGGGATTTTAAATATACCTTTTATAAAGGATTTTACTATTTTTTTTTAAATTAAGACTCAGCGTAATGGGGAAGGACGACCCTTCCCCTTCCCCCCACAATCAAAAACTTCATTTTTCGTTTTTATTTTTTGACATGCAATCAATTTTAAATTTCAAGACATTCACACGCATGGTTCAGACTTTTTCAAAACATGTCTATTTTTATAGACCCGTAGGTTGGGTGTATATAACATCAAAACATTTTTAAAATTTTTTTTGGAAAAAAGCCTTTAACTTTTTTTTGGTGATGGCTGCAGGTCCAGTTTTTTAATATTGTGTGTTTTATCAAACACTAATGTTATAATTTTTTTCAGATATTTTCTTAAAAAACCTTTCGCCAACTTTAAAAATCCAAAAAAAACTGTTTTTAGGGGGTTTTTGGAGGGTTTGAACGTGTTTCTTCCATTTTTAAATGTTTTCAAGGACTTAGTCATTTCAATTAACATATAACCCATAAAAAAACATTGATTTAGTATATTTTGAGTTTTATAAAATAGGGAAAATTCCCAAAAACCTCCTAAAAACAGTTTTCTGGATTTTTTAGGGGGCAAAACTTACAGAAAAATCTGAAAAAAATTTGAAATATAGTGGTTGATAAAATACACAAAATTAAAAAAGATTAGACCTGTAGCCATCCCCAAAATACGCTTTTTTCCAAAAAAATTAAAAAAAAATGTTTGTTGTTATGTACACTCAACTTAGTCAGAAACCAAGAACTTCTTCAGAATTAAAAAAAACACGTCAATTTATATATTAGGGGGGGGGACGAATTTTCATGGTAAATTCATGCCTTCAATTCTGCCCTGCATCAACATCCACTTATTTTAGTGTGGTCGAGTGGCACATCATTTGAAAGGTTTTCTTTTTCTCTACACTTCCCTTTATTTTTTTTAATTTAACAATAAGGTTGAATACAATTTTGGACTTAACAAATTTATTATAAATTGGTTATATCCAAAATTATCTTTAAGGTTATTCTGGATAATGATCTACAGGCCCTACTAGACCGTGTGAGAACTGTTAATATTAAGAAAACTAAATTCATGGTTGTCAGCCGTGTAAATTTAGATCCTGGGGCATTAATGGCAGATAGCGAAGAGATCCAGAGAGTCGACAGATTCACTTACCACGGAACTACCCTCAACTCACAATGGGACCACGCTCAAGAGATTAGATCCAGAATTGAAATGGCACGGTCTACATTTATCAAGCTGAGATCCTTGCTGTGCTGCAGTGATCTCAGTTTGGGAACAAAGATGCGGATAGTGAGGTGCTACGTTCTTCCGAAATCCAAGGACGAAGAAATCCAGGCCGTAGAAGAATATCCTGGATGAGAAATTTGGGAGAGTTTTTTGGCTGTACCACTAACGAATTGTTCAAAATAGCAGTAAATAAAATTAGAATCGCCCTAATGATATCCAATCTCCGATAGGAGAGGCACTCAAAGAAGAAGACGTTCTTCCGGTGCTACTGTATGGAGTTGAAGCCTGGACACTGACGGAAGCCACTGAAAAGCGGATTGAAGCCTTCGAGATGTGGATCTACAGGAGGATACTAAAAATATCTTATGTGGACCATATCACCAATATCCTACAGCGCATGACAAAAGAAAAAGAATTGCTTAATTTAGTAAAACAACGTAAGCTTGAGTACCTTGGCCACGTGATGCAGATCGAAGAAAAATATCGAGTTCTTCAACTCGTCATGCAGGGCAAAGTATTTGGCAGGAGAGGACCGGGACGCCGTCGTATCTCGTGGTTAAAAAACCTATGACAATGGTTTGGGATAACCTCCGCCGAGCTGTTTCGTAGAGCAGTTAACAAAGCAATGATAGCCTTGATGATCGCCAACATCCGGACCGGAAAAGGCACTGAAGAAGAAGAAGAAGTTTTCTGGAAATTAAAAATAGAGGGTAGTGTAGAGAAAAATATACCTTTCAATGTGCCTGCCACTCGACTAGGTTTGCTATTTAAAAAAAGTGGTGGTTGGTGCGGGGCAGTAGGGGGTTACATTTGAGGGCATGAATTTTGCATGATAATTCATCCCCCTTCCTATACAAACTGACGTGTTTTTTTTTTAAATTGTGAAGAAACTCTTGGTTTCTAAGTTTCTGGAGGGGCGTCAAATTTGTAAAAGCCTGAACTATGTGTGTGAATTATTTAAAATTTTAAAATTGAAATATGTGCAACTGTTATGTATCATAGAACATAGAACGAGTAAGAGGAGCATAAAGAATACAATCTGCTGTAATATCATCCACAGAAATTATGGTGCCTCGCAATGTCTCGCAGGATATTTTTCTTGCAAACCCTAAGAATAAGAGACGGTTGATTTATATGTTAATGGAGAAACTTCACGATGCAAAAATTGACTCAAAGCAAGCTGTGCAGGAAGCTAATACACTAATTATCGCAACAGCTCTTGAGATGGCACCTTCAAATGAACACGTGATAGTGGTGGGGGAAGATATCGACGTTCTTGTCCTTTTGATTTGCCTGTGTAGCCCTAATACAAAAAATATATTTTTTCTGAAACCCGGAAAAGGAAAGGTTTTGCAAAGTCTCTACCTACAACCTTCATCTGGCTGCTGAGAAAATCCTAATGGACAATATATTATTCCTATATGCGGTGAGTGGTTGTGATACTACTTCTGCATTCCTTAATCAGTGGAAACTGAAATTTCTTAAAGTCCTGCAGAAGAACACAGACTTGCAACTATCCATTGAGGATTTCAAAGACCTAATGCACATGAAGATGAGATTGCCACAACAGGAAACATATTTCTCATGGCTCTATATGAAAAAAGAGACCAGTCTGAATGATTTGAGATACAGACAATAGGTATCTTCATCCTTACAATCCTCATCTCTCCTTTAGAACTGACACCACCTCTTTTATTTTCCAGAACAAGCAGCATATTATGTACCTACATGACAATGGCTCACATAATTTTATATTATACAACATTTTGTATTATAATTTGTAATATTAATACTCACGATATTTTAAGTTTTATTGAAGTTATACCTCTTTAGGCGCGATTGAGAGTAAAATTTCATAATTCTGCGCGCATGCGCACACAGACAGTATAATTTACTTAGTTGCAATGAATTATTCAGAATTAAAAAACAGCTCCGAACTCTGGAGAGGAAACAGATAACAGGTAGAGCATTGGACTAGAGGTCGAGAGGTCGCGGGTTCAAATCCCGGGCGATTAACGTTTTTTATTTAATTTTTGGTAGTTGTAATAAAAAATTTTTGAAAGTGGTAGGTAAGAAAGTTAGTTTAATATTTAAATAAAATGCAAATATAAACAGTTAAGTATATTTATTTCGTTGAAATTATATTATAATAGAAGTATAACTTCTTACGTGTGTACAAAGTACACACACATTCTAGGTACTTTTTTTTTTGTTAGAGTCCTAATACTTTTTGTGATACTGAATTTGTACAATTTCGACCTTTTTTTCTTTTTATCATTTGTGTAGAAAACTCGGAGAAATTTATCAAATGACAGCATTCTAAGAGTAAATAAAGGTGTGGAATTTAAAAAGTGGGTTTTGAAGACACCGTTAAAATTGCCAATTTTCAAAAAAAAACTAAATAATGATATTCGTATAGTCGGTTCGCTAAACTCAGACACAACTAGCTAGTGATTTTAAATAAGTAATTTTGCCAATTTGGTAAGATTGGCAAAAAATAATTACTAAATAGTTACTAATGACTAATTATATAATCCTATCCCTTCTACCATACAATGGTGAAGGGTTTACTAATTACTAAATAATTAGTAATTTTGCCGATTTTGGCAAAATTGACCAAAAACTAAAGAATTACCTACTAAGTCACTAGTCAGTTGTGTCTGAGTTTAGCGAACCGACTATAGAAACTTTTAATTACTAATTTCTGTTAATAGGCTATTTACTAAAGGGTTATAGTTTTCGAGATTAAACAAAAAAGCGGGGAGAAGTAGAAATTTTTCACTTATATCGCGATTTTTTCAATGTTTCGTCACGAAATTTTGTAGGCAAACCTCATAATCGTATTCAGCCCCCAAAAATACATATGGAATGAAAGAAATCAGAACTACCCCAAAACTTTCCCACTAGGGGGCTACTTAAGTACAAATTGACTAAATTATCGGTCATAATGACAAGAATGAACAGTAACAGGCAAGTGAAAATAGTGTGAGAAGCTAACCAATAGGGGAAAACAGAAGGGACAGGCCAATAAAAGACTGGAATGGCGACATAGCGATAGAGATATTACAAACTAAGGGCAAATCTTTGCCTGAAGCAACACAAATGGTGAAGAACAGGAAAGAGTGGAGTAGTGGAGATAATTCATCAATGGCTAGAAGCACCCCCATCGACATCTAACGGTAGAAGAGGAACGATTATATATTGTTATATAATTTTTATGGGGAAAATTTTGAGAATTCATTTTACATCCAAGACCACAAGATCATAAATTTGCATCGCCCTGTATATAGCCAAAATTTGTAAATAATATAATTAGTCGTAAGCAGTGTTTCGTGGTAAAGAGGAAAAGTGTAGTGATAAAGATTCTACGAACGGACTTAAAAATTTAAAACAATGGAACTAAATTGCGATCGGTTTTAGAAGGTGGATGTATTCGCGGTTGGAGTGAACAATAGGACGTTTCTAAATTGTTTCCTCGAAAGCAACGATGGTAAAAAGATTTGTTTAGTTTTAGAATAGAAGGTTTTTTCTAGGATATAAGAAAGAAGTTAATTTTAATATCTCCTGGAAATTTGACAAGACAGAAAATTTGTATACAACACTATTTGTTCTTAAGAAATGAAAGTAGGGAGGCCATGTTGAGAGAATGCTTGTAATTGGCGAAAGAGACCGATGGAGGGAGAATAGAATGTTTGAGTCTTAGTTTGATTAAAAAAAATAGATTTACTGTGTAATCAAGATCTGAGGAGACCAGTCCAGTTTGGAAAGTAGTGAATTTGTGTAAAGTGGTTAATTTGGTGGCCGTGTAAGCAGATTTCTGTTGAGACGAAATCGTGATCGAGTCGAGAAGTAAAATCTCCTCGTGTCTGAATAGATTCCAGTTGTCTGTAGCCAGTTTGTATCAATTTTGCACAAGATATCGAGCTGAGAGAAAAAAATCCTGGAATTATAAATATTGCTGTTTTGTGCATCCGATGAGCACGTGTGGGAGAAACGAGGACAACACAATCCATGAGAAGAAGTTAAGAATATAGAGGTTAGTCAGATTATTTGTGAAAAGAAAGAGTTGTTTGATATTACGTACCATATTTGTTTTTTGTCAATTTAACAGTTTTACAGCATAATTTATTCATTCATAAATTCATAGAGGACATAATAGTCCAGGGCGCATCTGTTTTGAGATGGACGTTGAGAGGTGACTCAAATTTTTTTGCAGAAATTGCTTGAAAATAAATCAAATAATAATATTTGAGTTTCCTCCCACTCAAAATGGTCCGGAACATTGTTTAAATAATCAAAATGTCAAAATATGAAGGAAAAATTCGATTTTTTTATTGGGTTTTTGATTATAACTTTAAACTTATTCATTTCTGAGAAAAGTTGTACTGACATAAAAGTTGCGTAATTAAATTTCGTACAATATAGAATTCGTACAATATAGAATTGGTTAAAATTTTTGAAAATAGTCACCCTTGTTGCAAAATAGCAATAATTGCGAAAGAAACCATACAAAAACAAGTATTCGCATTTTACGTTTTTCAACCATTTATGCTACACTTAGGACCTTCATATTTTACCCAGAAAAACTTTATGATATAGTAAAACAACACTGCACATTTCATTAAGATCGGTTTAATAGATTTTGCAAAATAAATTTTGCAATCCAGCTTTCGCAAAAAAAATTCATTTTTTTAAAATGTTGCAGGACTGAAAATAAAGCAAATAGCAAGTTGAATTTTTTTTTGCTTATAGAAGTGTACTGTACCTTTCATTTGCAATGTGCAAAATTAATATCTAATAATTACCACGGCGTCAGGAAATTTTTTAAATAAACATTATTTTTTGGTGCTACGCGCAGGACAGCGGTGTTAGATTCACACAAGTTGATTTCCACCAAAATTTCTTCGAATTTTTATCTAATATATTATTTTCTTACTCTATATTTTGTTGTATTTTAAAATTTTAATTCCACAAAAATCAAACTAATTTTATTATTGTTTGTGAAATATTGTTTAAACAATTGCATATGTTTAAAATAATAAACTTTTATTCTCTAAGTTAAAATATATGAACAAAGAAAGTTTTTTCTAGCTAAAAAGCTAAAAAAGTGTTATTGCAAAGAATAGAGTATGTGTTTTTATTTTGCAATAAAAAAATTTATTTATTTATATCGAAATGTAATAAAAATAAAATGTATCAATCATTATCAAAGGTCATTGGAATGCCCAATCAGAGCAAACTATCCGCTGTCCTGCGCGTAGCACCAATAATTAATGTTTATTTAAAAAAATTCCTGACGCCGTAGTGGTTAATCGATTTTAGTTTGCAAATTGCAAATAAAAGGTACAGTACACTTCTAAAAAAAAAAAATTAACTTGCTACCTGTTTTATTTTCAGTCCTGTAACATTTTGAAAAAATAAATTTTTATTGCGAAAGCTGGATTGCAAAATTTATTTTGCAAAATCTATTGAACTGATCTTAATGAAATTTACAGTATTGTTTTACTGTATCACAAAGTTTTTCTGAGTGAAATATGAAGGTCCTAAGTGTAGCATAAATGGTTGAAAAACGTAAAATGCGAATACTTGTTTTTGAATGTTTTTTTCGCAGTTATTGCTATTTTGCAAAAAGGGTGACTATTTTTTAAATTTTTAACCAATTCTATATTGTAGGAAATTTAATTATGCAACTTTTATGTCAGTTCAACTTTTCTCGAAAATGAAAACTTTTAAAGTTATAATCAAAAAACGAAGAAAAAAATCGAATTTTTCCTTCATTTTTTGATACTTTGATTATTTAAACAATCTTCCGGACCTTTTTGAGAGGGAGGATAATTCAAATATTATTATTTGAGTTATTTTCAAGCAATTTCTGCAAAAAAATTTGAGTCACCTCTCAACGTCCAAATGTACTAATATTTTTACAGATGCGCCCTGGTCTATAAATAATGTATTTAAAGGTAAAAATTAATTTTTTTTTATAATAATAAGAACAGTCCACCGAAACATTTAAATAAAATTTTGTTAAAAGAAAAGGAGATAGTAGAATTACATATCATTTTTAGTAGATAAAATATTTTTACGAGAGAACAAAGTTTTAGCATACATTTTGAATCTTATATTTATGGTATAGTATATAAATAAATATTATCTATAAAATTTATATGATTGTGAGCATATTTATTTTCCGTTTTTTGTCCTGGATGAAGTAATCAACGAGAAATACTAGAAGCCACAAACTAAAGGTGATATATTAAAATCAATTAGCCCTGAGAACATTTTTTTATTGGAAAGATTTATTGAAGTTATACTTTTTTGGGCACGAGAGTAAATTTTTATTTTGCTGGGCGCATGCGCACACCGACCGTATGGCATTAAACGTTATGAGGGATCTGATTGGGTGTTAAAATCATCTGTCAATAATTGTTCAAATGGAGATTCTGGATAAACAAAATGTTGTGTATATTAGTTTTTATTGTTGTGAGGACAGTGACAAAAAGCAAGTTCATAATTGTAGTGACTTTTTAAATAGTTTTAAAAGCAACAGGTACGTACCTTATTGTAAATGTTTCAGTATTGTAATAAAAAATTACAAATTAGGTAAATACCTATTTGGAAAATGTACCTACCTAGCTAGTAGGTAATGCTTTGATTTACATAATTTCATTACCAAAAATATCCATCTAATATATTGCTTTTTTAGTCTATATTTTGTCGTATTTTAATTCCACAAGAATTCCACAAGTAGTTAAATTCTGCGTGGGGTGAGTTCAAAATAATCTAAACCTGATAGACGCAGGTTCAATTCCCAATGCAAATTTTTATTTTTTTTTTATTTTTTTACACATTTTATGATTGTAATTATATTTATTTTTTTTTTTCAGAAAATACGTATTTAGTTAAAATTTTCTCAACAATTGTTCGGAAATAATTTCTTTGGTTTCATTTTTCAATGTGTTTGCGTGTGTTTTATTCTTTTATTTTTTTTAATTTTTCGTATTGTTTTAATAAAAATTTTTGGAAAGTAGTAAGTATTAAAATTAGTTTAATATTTAAATAAAATGTAAATAAACTGTTATATTGATTTCGTTGAAATCATATAATAGAAGTATAACTTCTTACGTGCGTACAAAGTACACACACATTCTTTTTTAAATTTTGGTTTTGTTTCCATGAGTAGCAATTAAAATAATTGATTAATTAATTGAATTGATAAGATACTGATTAATCTCATAACTGAGAGAAAATATAGAGACTAACAGTATGTATGTTTAAAAAAGTTTTTAAAAACTTATCTTGATAAATAATTTATTATAAAGCTCAAATCAACAAAAAATCTTGTAAATCTTGCAAGATATACCTAGATCGCTTAACTCTATTTAAAAAAAAATATTTATTTTATAAAATTAACAGAAAATAGATGATATAAAACCGTTGTCCTAAATAAAAATTTACCGCTCCATTAAAAAATAAGGCAGACTCGGAATAAAACAATACAGAAAAGAAATTCGAACAGATTCCCGACCTATCTCAAGCCACAGAAACTCATAAATCAATTAAAAAACGTACGTCGCAGGTGGTCGAGGCCGCCAAAAAGAAAAGCGAATGGAGAGAAAAGTGTTGTAAAGGTTACAGGTCCATATAAGTAGAAATATGTGTGTCTCCGCGGCAAAATTTCCGTCGCCGTATCACATGACCGGACTGTGAGCCAATAGTTGCTGTGTATGTGTCTATCGACTTTTAGGCTTGTGCCGTGCGTAGATTTGGATTTTATAAAACGGCCGACTAGATGCTTGCTTGGTGTGTTTGCGAAGGACGAATGCGAACAAGATCAATGGTAGAGAGCTGTGCTAGCCTCTCGCACGAAGGGTTAATTGCCGGACTATGTTTTTCCGTCTCCCTTTCTATTCCCTTTTCTCACTCTTTTTCTATATGCAACACAGAAATCATTAACTCTTTTGACGTAATATAATTATTTTTTTGAAACGAAAAATTGTTAATAAAATTAGGTAATAAAACACGTTTCTTTTATTACAGTTCTATTTATAAAATCTGTAAAAAACGGCATAAAATACACTGTAAAAACTACAACCACTTTTGAAATTATAAATTTTCGAATATACACTGCTCGTCATTAAAAAGAAACCACCTAGAATTTTATAATAATTTTTTAGTAATTTTAAATTTATACAACATATTCTATTGAAACTAAACTCCCACAATGCAAAAACACTTTTAGGCAGCGCCAAACGGTGCAAACAGGTCAATTAAGGGTAATAAGTTCGCAGAATTGATATCAGTTTTACAACTTCGGATAACACATGTCTTGTTTTTACCTTATTTTTCTTGGAATATGACTGTTTCGTTTTTCAAAATTTTTTCTTACACCAATTCGGATTTAGACTTGAACACTCAACTATCCAACAATTCCACAGAATAGTAAATATAATTAAAACAACTCTTGAAGAGAAAAAGTTTTGCGCTGGAGTGTTTCTCGATATACAACAGGCATTTGATAGGGTATGGTATCAGGGTCTCCTCTATAAACAGAAATTACACCTAACAGACCAACTATACTTTATTCTAAAATCGTATCTTACTGAGCGATACTTTCAAGTCAAAATTGAAGATAACTTCTCAAATTACCACACCATCCAATCTGGCGTATCACAGGGTAGCGTTCTCGGCCCATTTCTGTATCTGATATTTACAGCCGACGTTCCAACCAGAAATGATACCTTCTTAGCTACGTTTGCCGATGATACGGGAATTTTAGCAGTGGATGTCGACACTAATGTAGCATCACAAAAAGTACAAAATCATTTAGACCAATTACAAAACTGGCTCAAGCGATGGAAAATAAATGTTTATGCCAGCAAATCAGTACAAATTACTTTTACAACCAGAAAATCTGCATGTCCTCAAGTTTCTATAAATAATACTCCGATTCCCATCAAACCAGTTGTCAAATACTTGGGATTGCATCTGGATGAAAAACTCATATGGAAAACGCACAGTAAACCTAAACGTAAACAATTAGATCTTAAACTAAAAAATATGAACTGGCTATTTAACAAGAGGTCTCGGTTATCTCTTGAAAATAAACTGCTTCTGTACAAAGCTATACTTATACCAGTTTGGTCATACGGAATAGAACTATGGGGCTGCAGTAAACCTTCAAATAGGAAGATACTTCAAACATTCCAGTCCAAAATACTCCGTATGATATGTAAAGCGCCATGGTACGTGTCCAACCAGACACTTCACAATGATATGGACATTCCACTAATCAAGGACTTAATAGAGAATCGTTCAATAAAATATAAAAATCGCACCACTGACCACACCAACGAATTGATAAATAATTTATTCACCCAACCACTTGCTGAAAAAAAAAACTGAAAAGAATATGGCCAGACGACCTACCACAATAATGCTTAGAGAACCGTCACTGTACGGTACCTAACTCATGTTAATTGACTTATATACCATTTACTTATTACTTTTTGTATAGAGTAGATTGTAAAAATGCAGTGTATCAAATAAAAAAAATTCTTTAGTGTACAGTTATTCAAAGAGTGTACTTGTGTAATTTTTAAATTTGAAACTATGGCTAAAAGATTTGTTAGATCTGTTCAAGTTGTTACTGTGATTGATAATGGAGTGAGTCAAAGAAAAGTGGCCAGACAGCTTTGAGTCAGTCATTGTATGGTCCAAAAAACATACTAACGATTCGTAGAGACTGGATCTCACGAAGGACGACCAGGATCACACATGAGAAGAATCACGACGGCCAGAGAAAACCGTTCTTTACAATGCACTTCTTTGTAAAATCGGTTCTTTACGGCTAGAGCAATCCAAAACCGTTTTAAAAATACTCATGGGTGGACACTAAGCACTTCTACCGTAAAAAGAAGATTGAGGGAATTTGGTCTAAAGGCTCTCTGTTTAGTATCAAGACCTTTGTTAACAGCAGCACATCAAAAATGCCGACTTCAGTTTGCTAAAGACCATGAGCATTGGATGATATAAGATTGTAAAAATGTTTTGTTTAGTGATGAGTCCAGGATGGTTCTTTGTAGCTCAGATGGTCGCATCAAAACATACAGAACGATATTATTAGGCTGCTTGTGTTCGACGAGCACGTGTTGCTTTTGGAGCAGGTTCAGTAATGTTTTGGGCAGGCATTTCATTCGAAGGCCGTACTGATCTCGTGTTTATTGATAGAAGAGCGTTGAATGCTCACCGATACATTACCGAAATTCTAGACTAGCATGTAATGCCTTTTTCTGGGCTTGTGAGCGAGAATTTTATTTTAATGCAAGACAACACGCTGCCCCACGTAGCCAGGATAGTAAGGCAATACCTGAAAAGCGTCGGTGTGCCAAAAATGAATTGGCCGGCTCAAAGTACAGATTTGAACCCAATTGACTATGATTGGGTCCAACTCAGACGAAGAGTAAGAAACAGAATACCTGCTCCGATAAATCGTGAGCAGCTTCGGTTGGCGCTCATGTAAGAATAGGAAGCTTTTCTCAAAACAACATCCAGTTGATCCATTTAATGCCATGTCCAATGAGGAGTGTAATTAAAAATAGATGGTAATACGTAATATTAAAAATCACGGCTTTATTGTAATTTTTATAAAGAAAACAAAAAAAAATACAATGTTAAGTTTTTTTAATTTTCCAATAAAATCATCATTTTGGAAGAAGATTTTTTTGACATTTTCTTAAACATTACACAAACATTTAATGATAATTAATTTCTTGTAGATTCGTAAAAATTAAAAAATGCCAAAAATTTTAGGTGGCCTCTTTTTAATGACGCTCAGTGTAGGCCTTTTCAATATCTTTCCATATTTCTCTGTCTCGTGCCAGCCAAACGGAGGCAGTATCAGAAACTAAGACAATGTTTTTGAAAAAAATAAGCTACAGGTTAATTTTTTAATAAAGGGGGACAGATTTTTCCGGTATTTTAGATTATTTTACTTTCACCCCTCAACCAAGATGAAAATAATCCCAACAGTTTTTAGTGGCAATGAGGATCAAATCAAATGATATAATTTTAAATCCTTTACAATTCTATGTACAGGGTTTTTCACTATATTTTGACCCCCCTGTAAACTGCTTTATTTACAGAATTAGAAAAAAATGTAAAATACCAAAGTTATTCGATTTTTAAATTATGATTTTTTGACATATATGTCATACTAGTGACGTCATCCATCTGGGCTTGATGACGTAATCGACTACTTTTTTAAATAGGAATAGGCGTGAGTGCTAGCTCATTTGAAAGGTTATTCAATTCCCTATTCAGTAATATAAACATTAACATGATTAATTATACAGGGTGTCCAAAAATGATTTTTGAATTAAATTAATTGACACAAAAAGAAGACTGTATGTAATTTATTTAATTCAAAATACATTATACTTCTATCAGAAAACAGAAATAAATATTTATTGAACAAATAAACATTACTTTTCACTTAAATTCAATGTTCAAGCTGCCTCCCATCTGCCTCTTGGAAGTTTGAACATTGAATTTAAGCAAAAATCAATGTTTATTTGTGCAATAAACTTTTATTTCTGTTTTATAACAGCAGTAAAATGTATTTTAAATTAAATAAATTACATACATTCTTCTTTTTGTGTCAATTAATTTAATTTAAAAAAATTATTTTTGGACACCCTGTATAAATAATTATCTTAATTTTTATATTACTGAATAGAGAATTGAATTACCTTTCAAACGAGCTAGCACACGACCCCTATTCTAATTAAAAAAATAGTCGATTACGTCATCACTCCCAGATGGATGACGTCACTAGTATGTTATATATGTCAAAAGATCATATTTTAAAAATCGAATAACTTTTGTATTTACCATCTTTTTTTCTAATTCTGTAAATAAAGCAGTTTACAGGTGGGTCAAAATATAGTGAATAACCCTGTACATTAGTCATTAATTGTAAAATTCGGTGAACTACTTTATTTTATTTATTTAAAAAGACTTTTAAATTTTAAATCGTATTTACTTGCTTCATTAGTTGATTAGAACGCCAATGATACATATTTTAATTTCTTTCTTCGCACATATTTTGATGTTTTGTCACATTTGTCACACTAAGTATAATATACACACATAAAGAACATGAACTTAGAGAATCTCCTTGTAAATATCTGTTGTAAGCTGTGATAACATTGAGGAATAAATTTCAGTCGAAGAACAAATTGCTCAATATTTTTCCTATCTTTTTTGTTCAGACTTTTTTTATCTCAACATACAAAAAAAACTATATTTATCATTAATTACTTATTAACTTCGTCATTTAAATATAATTATGTTCTATATATAGGGCATCTAAAATACTGCAAATGGAATATTCCAAGTGAAAGAAGCTTAAGAAGAAACGAGGTCGATTCTGTAGGTATATTCTGCGGTACCGAGTAACATAAAATTAGAGACAATAGGAGACAATTATTTTTATGTATGTGCGAATGAAACAATTGATTCTTCTGGACGTTACATCGCACATTTATTAATCGGATCTCTTAAAAATGGACAAGCTTGTAAATCGCATTTAATTGCTTCCAAGAAGTTGAAAAAAACCAACGCACTAGGTAACAGTTTTAAGGTTTTTGCAAGACAGTTTTTGCAACTTTTTCTTCCTTTAGCTGTTCCCAACGAAAAATTTTTATTTTTCTTTCAGATGATGCACCTTACATGGTTAAAGTAGGAAGCAATTTGAAAAAATTTTATCCTCGTTTAGTACATACAACTTGCCTAGCACATGGTTTAAATTGGGTCGCAGAAGAAATTAGAAATAAATTTCCTCTTGTTAATAATTTTATTTCAAATATAAACAAAATATTTCTTAAGGCACTTATAAGGTATCAGTTGTATAAAGAACATTTGCCAAATCTTCCTCTTCCACCAAAACCTATTGTTACTGGATGAGAATTTGATTAGAGGCTGTAATGTTTTATGCAGAAATTTTTTCTGAATTGAAGCCAGTAGATTCTTCCGAACCACTTATACTTTTCAAAGAATAGGTGAAAAATAAAATAATACCACAGCAACTTTCATACTTACAATATTATGTACATACATGCATATTTGACACAAAAAATACATGCATATACATGCATATTTGATATAAATAAATGGATATACATGCATATTTGACACAAATAATATGCACATATATGCGCACATGTATGCGGATTATCTTCCTTTTCAGCCTGCATATTTGGCTGACTTTGCTATAATTATTAATAAATGCCACTAAAAAAATGGCATAGAAGCTGGAAAGATAGGCCTTAATATAACATAGAAGCTGGAAAGATACGCCTTAATATGAATTAGAGCAAGACCAAAATCATAACAAATACAGATGAGAACTTCACAATGAGGATCAGACAAGATGAAATAGAACAAGTTCACAATTATATAATCTGGGTCAAATTATAAAACGCAAGGAAAACCAAACAGCAGAGATCAAAAGTAGTGTTGCCAGAAATCGGTCTTGGTCTTGCAGTTTTGGTCTTGTTCTTGCGTTTTCGCAAGAACAAGACTGAATGTGCAAGACTTGAGCAAGAACAAGACTAAGCCTGCGAGACTCTTGCGTCTTGCAGTTAGGATTGAGTGTAGTTTTAGGGAATATAATAGTTCGGGTATATGCTTAGAGACTATGAGACGAAACAAATATGTAACAAAAATTTGTAAAATTGGACTTATGCGCATTATGAACAATACAAGCAATATCAGCGGAACCGAAACAATGTAAATTGGTCGTAAATAACAAAATAATAGAACAAGTGATGGAAACGGAATACTTGGGAATAAAACTGTCAAGCTACGGAAAAGTGGAAGAAGAAGTACAAAAACAAGTGAACATGGAGAACAGAGCAGCAGGATGTCTCAACAACACAATCTGGGGAAATAAATACCTCACAATGGAAACGAAAACCAAGATATATTAATCAACAATAAGACCGATAATGACGTACACAGCGGAAGCAAGAGCAGATACGGCGAAAACACAAAGACTGCTGGAAAGTCTTACGAAAAATAACAAACCAAACTCTAAGAGTCAGAGTAAGAAGTGAGGAAATACGAGCGAGATGTGGTATAGACGAAATAAACATGTGGACCAAAAGAAGCAAAAGAGAATGGAACCGACACGTGCAAAGAATAACAGAAAATATAATAGTACGAATTGAAAGAGACAAATCTCCAAATCATTGGGACGACCGAGGAAAAGATGGTCAGACAATGTCAATTAAGGCTAACAACCGAAGTAAAACAGGCATTGAGCCTATTTATAAAGTAGGAAGAAGAAGAAGAAGATGAACAATACAATAAACATACATTGACATATTTATTTGACACCTACTCAGATGTCATAATAAATTATTACAATGTAAAAATAAAATATTTTGTAATACATTCTTTTCTAGCTGACGACGACGCCTTCGCTCTGAAATTAATTTTGTAATTGTCTAGATTTTGAGAATAGCTGTCCTTTCATAAAATAATCTTGTGCTGTGATGCCGACAGTAATATTCTATTGACTATCGAAACTTTTTAAAGATATGTCAACTAAAGCTGATAAAAAAATATAATACGACACCCACTCAATTGTTTTTTCTTATCAGTTAGTAGGATTCTAAATACCACATCGTATACATAGACTAAACAACGTTCTTATAAATTTTCTGCAGAGTGTGCAATTATTATATCAATTGCTCAAACAAAATTCCTTTCTATTTAGACAGAGAATATTCTTTAACCTTAAACGCCCAACCTTTTTTAGGTTCCATGTACGCCCAAGGGTGGGTAAAAAATGTCCACCTCGAAATCAGCTAATATATTTGTTGAGAGTTGTTGGAAATGGATTAAACTTAAGAATATTATTCTGAATAAACACAACATCTTCTAAAATATTAATATAAGCAATTTACAAACCTTAGAACAAAATTACAATGTATATCAAAATTAACATAACAGTAAAAGCCAGTAATTCAGATTTGTCGATTTTCTCCACATTCTTCCTTTCATCCTCCTCATTGGCAGATAATTATGTCGATTATGTAATTATACGTCGATAATTATATGGATTATGTTCCTACCAATAAGAAATTATATAGAAACCTTTAGTAACAAGTTTTATCAAGGGTGTACTTTTTATGCCTGTCCATATTTAACTCAAGATATTACTTTTAATTTCAAAAATATCGGTAGAACCAAATTAACATTCGATAAAGGGCTGTCCTTTTAACAATAAATACTTTTTTTTTAATTTTTAAACACGTAATAAATATGTTACAAAGGAATACGCATTAGGTGGACATTTTTTACACACCCTTGAGCGGTTAAGGGTTAATATGTCATTTATTTGATTTTTTGTTTTGTTTTAGCCATGTTATAGCACATGTAAGGTTATTAAATGCAAATGTTTATTAAGAAACAGACTGACTCCCGCGGGACATGGTAGATAACTCTGTTAGTGAGAGTATAGGGAGGGATAGTTTAGATCGTGGGTTCAAACCCCACCCGATGTGAGTTGTTTAGACATTTATTAATTTGGTTGGTTTTTACTATGTCTACAGGGTGAGGCAGATCAATGGCCTATTAGAAATATCTCGAGAACTAAAGGCAATAGAATCATGAAAATTGGAACCAAAGTATTTTCATCTATTTCCTACTTTCGGTTATACCGGAAGTTGCTTATAACTTCGTTTTTTGAATGGGACACCCTGTATATTTTTACATTTTTAAATTCTCCTCGATGTCTTCGTTGTTAAAATATAAGGTTTTGTAATGTTATATAGGGTAGTTTAGAAGATAATTACCTACATTTTTTTGTTTGACATTAAAAACTCTATTTACGTTCAAATAATTTGTAATTACTATTGTTAAGAATTGTTAGCATAGCTAAATTTTTAATTTTAGAATAGAGGGTTGGTCGAAACTCGGAATTAGCATTTTCTGAGTTTTCTTAAATGGAACACCCTGTATGTTAGTATTGTAATGAAATGCTATGTTATGGTACTTCTTTATTTCTTAAGCATCCCCTATACCTAACGGCTTTAGTTTGTGAATTATTGGTGATTCAACCAAATATTACTTGCAACAAAAAATACGTGAAATTTTATTAGGTTGGCCGTGAACATATTCAATCGCAAATACTTTTTCGGAAATAGATAAGTACATATTAATCTAGACTGATCCTAAAAATTACCAATAATGGTTGAGCTATCAAAATAACTACGTAGTTAAGATTGTTGGTGCGATTAACAATTAAGCACAAATTATGGCAGTTAGGTATACGGAATGCTTAAAAAATAAAAAAGTACCACAAAATATCATTTCATTACAAGACTAAAATACGGTGTGTTCCATTTAAGAAAACTCAGAAAATACTCATTCCGAGTTTCGACCAATCCTGTATACTAAATTTAATATTTAGCCATACTTATTACTTTTAACAATAGTAGACTATATTAAAAATCATTTGAACATAAATAAAGTTTTTGATGTCAAATAACTACCTACACAGGGTGTGAAAATTGCTACGAAATTAATAAGAAAACGTAATTATCTTTTAAACTACCCTATATAATATTACAGAATCTCATATTTTTGGAAACAAGACATGGAAGTGAATTCAGAAATGTAAAAATATACAGGGTATCCCATTAAAAAAAAACGAAGTTATAAGCAACTTCCGGTATACCTGGAAGTAGATAAAAATATTTTCATTAAATAGATCACTCTTCAAAACCCCTTCATTCCAATTCTCATAATTCTTTTGTCTTTAGTTCTCGAGATATTTCTAATAGGAAGTTTATCTGCCTTGCCCTGTATGTTAAGTAAACCTGAAAATATACCTATACTGTTACGTTGTTCTAAAATCTTAAGTAACGTTTAATAAATAGCAATACGCTAGTGGGTAACTGCGAGACCTGCAAGACTCTTGCTGCAAGACCAAGACCAAGACCAAGACCAAGACCAAGATCGGGAGTGCAATACCAAGACCAAGACCACGTGTATTGGTGCAAGACCAAGACCAAGACTCTCTAAGTCTCGTCTTGGTCTTGCATTTGGGCAACACTAATCAAAAGACGAGTTAGACTGGCATACGCGGAATTGTCAAACTAAGCTACATCCTTAAAAACAAAAGATCCACAATACCTTAAGAAAAGGGTATACAATCAATGCGTACTCCCTTTATGATTCCCAAACGTGGACGTTTACAAAAGCAAAGAGGGACAAAATCATAAAGATGTAAAAAGCAATGGAAAGGCAAATGTTGCACATAAGACTAATGGATAAAAAGTGAACCGATTGGATAAGAGAGAAAACCAAAGATAGAAATGTTAGACAAATTGCAAAATGGAAATGAAGATTTTCCGGACACAATATAAAAAAGAAGACCGATGAAACAAAATTCTTATAAATTGGAGACGGTGTGAATATAAACGAAGCAGAGGGAAGCCCCAAATGAGATGGGTAGATGATATCAAAAAACACGTGGGCTCTAGGTGGATAGCTGTAGCGACAGGCAGAGAAGAATGGAAAAGGATTGGGTAGACCTATGTCCAAAGATGGGCCGAAGCAGGTTAATTAGATAGATAGACTAAAAAAATGAAATAAACGTTAAAAGTTAATATGTATAAATTAACAATATCCGTTTACAAATTATTTACAAATTGTTCTATAAAAAAAAAGCTGTATTATCATCACAAATGGAAAATATTACCAACTATTGCATCAGATACATATAATTGTTTATTTTATGTAAAATTAAACATACTGATACACGGAAATTACTAATAGTACAGTTGTAACCTCGTTAAAAGATATCAACTCTATTTTGTTGTATAAATATATTTATTTAACAATTGTAGGCTGCATTAAATTGATAACATATTTAGTTACAATCTCAATAAAATATTTGTGGCAATTTCCGTCACTGTTTAACACACAACTGATATATCAATATCATCAGCTGATTATTCTATAATTGAGGATAATGAGGTGTTAATGAGTCCTGACCTAATCTGCTACTATGATCGGCTTGTTATATTGTTATATGCCGTAGACATAACAGAATGGCGTACATTCCAAAGGCGACTAGGTGCACAGAAACGTTATGTGTACGTCAATTGACGAGAATTTCGTATTTAATTATTAATGTATTAGTGGAGTCAATGGACTTTTATTTACGGAAAAAATTAACCAGATAGAGCATTTCATAATGTCATTAAGCAATGTATAATAAACAACATATCAAAAAGTTCTACTCCAAAAGTGGGTGCTTAATTTTTTTATTAAACAAATGAACTGCGAAATTGATTGTTTTTTTAAATACCTACGAAAATATAAATTTTAGAAAAAACTTAATTTTTAGGACTTAAATATTGAAAAATTCAGAAAATTTTAAACACAAAAAAAAATTACACAGATTAAAATAAGGTAAGTTAAGTACATGCAGAACAGTATATATTTAAAAAACCTGACTGTTTGAGTAAGGAAATTGATGAGTCACAATATTTTTTAATATGTGTTCAATATTTTTCAAAAATCTATCGAATGATACCAAACACGACCCCCCACTAATAGGAGTGGGGGTAAATTTAAAATTTTAAATAGGAACCCCGCGATATTTCGCGAAATGAACATAATATCGAAAAACTGAAAAATACACGTATTCAATATTTTTGAAAAACCTATTAGTGTAGTCACTGAAGGTTTTCACCTCCGATTTCGTTGAACCTCCATTGATTTTCATGAAAATTGGTGAGTAATTAGAGAATACCTCAAGGAACAAAGGTGACATGATGCCAACTTGCGCTTTTACCCTGGAGGTGGATGCCACCCCTTCTCGGGGTGAAAATTATTTTATTAAAAATAATACCATATGTCGGTAGAGGGACAAATTATAAGCAAAATTTGTTATATAAAGTTATTAAAATAAATCAACACTTTTTGAGTTATTAAAGACCAAAGATTTTATTTTTTCGTAAAAAATGCATGTTTTAAATCAGTTTTTCACGTATAAATCAAAAACTATAAGCTTTTACAAAAAAAGTTATAATTACTAAAATTGAAGATAATAAATAATTTAATACATTTCTTATATAAAGAACTAAACTAATATTAGTCCAAAGTGAGTTATTGGCAATTGAATGTGTATTTTTTTCGACGAGTACTCAAATCTAAGTATTCAAGCTTAAATAACGGGAAAACGATGCAATGTATAAAACATTTCTGCAAAACATTTGCCAAAGTACTTCGGAATACCTATCAAATGAGCTTCAGAACAAGGTAATAGCGACAAAATTAAGCAAGTTATAATGAAAATAAAAGAACCGTTTTGAATTTTTTAGGAAAAAGTGAAAAATAAAACATACGCCATTTCCACAAAAATTAAAATTTATAGTAATCCTTACAAAAACTTCTTTATATTAGCATAAGTAATGTTTTAAATAATTTTGACCGGTTTAGAATGCATATTTTTGAAAAAAAGATATAATTTAAAAAAATCATAATTTTTAAAATTATTGTAATTCTCATATTCTTTTGATAATAACTCCAAAAAAACTCGATATACTTAAAAATTATATTGGACCAAATTTTAGTTTTTCCTATGCCAAATATTTTACTTGTTTTACTATTTCTATAGGGTAAAAAATAACCGAGATAGATACGTTTAAATCTTAAATTTTGCTGTGGGAGCCATGCAACCGGGGTCATTTAACCTTTTATTTTTAAAAAAGTAAGAGGTTTAAAAGATCAGGTTCAACGTGCTTAAATAGCACTTGGAATTACCTTTCAAACAGTTTTTAGACGAACCTGATATCGTAAAAACGAACGGAGTTATTAAAAAAAAAAAACAATAACATTGTTTGGAAACATTTTTAAAAGATAAATTTTTAAAAAAATTTGAAGCATAAATTTTAACGCTATCAACATGTTTGGGGGCTCATTTAATAGGTATTTTTAAGTACTTTGACAAATGTTTAATAAGTTTATGTTATAAAATGCATCAATTTCCCGTTATTCCAGCTTGAATACTTAGAGTTTTTTACTCGCCGAAAAAAATATACATTCAATTACTTATAACTCACTTTTAGTTAACAGTAAAAGGTTTTTGTAGTAAGAGGTTTATTTCATTTTTTATTAGCTTCAATTTTGATAATAATAACTTTTTTGTGAAAACTTACACTTTTAGAGTTATTGATGAAAAATTGGTTAAAAACATGCACTTTTCATCTTTAATAACTCAAAAAATTTTGATTTATTTTAATAACTTTATCAAACAAATTTTGGTTGAAATTTGTCCCTCTATCGAATTATGGGGTTATTTTTAATAAAATAACTTTTACCCCCGAGAAGGGTGGCATCCACCCCCAGGGTAAAAGCGCAAGTTGGCACCATGTCACCTTTGTTCCTTGAGATATCATCTAACTACTCACCAATGTTCCTGCAAATCGATGGAGGTTCAACGAAATCGGAGGTAATAGCTCATATCCACCTTCAGTGACTCCACTATATCGAATGACACCAAAGACGACCTCCCCTCCACGGAGGTGGAGATTGGGGTTACTTTAAAATCTTAAATATGAGCCTTCATTTTTTATTGCAGATTTGGATTCCTTGCGTAAGTATAAGTAACTTTTATTCGAGACATTTTTTCGAATTATGGATAGATGGCGCTATAATCGGAAAGAACGATTATTGGAATTGGAAAATTAAATTAAAAAATGGGAAGTCCCCATTAAAATGGAAAACTTAAAAATGTATAAACATTTTCAATTTCTTGGCAACACGAAAATGCAGCAGCTGCATAATACTCTGGTTAAAGGAATCTGGTTAAGGAATCTTTCTTGTTGGAACTTTTACCACGCTGAGCAGATGAGTTGTGAATTATTTAAAATTCTCTCATCTTAATTTCCTCCGCATCGTGTTTGATTTATAAATTTTAAAAATCTCAGAAGGTGTAACCAAAGAAAGTATTCCACCTGTTGTCAATCTGGTGGTATGGAGACGATATTTATTGTCGTTTTCTGTGCTACTTCTATTGATAACTTACTTTGTTTTTTGGTAGATGGCGCTAGTTCATCCGTGACATTTCTTTCTTTGCAATTCGGAAAGGCCCAAAGTATTATACGTGGAGAAATCGGAGAGAAGAGGATATGGGACTACTGATGAGGGGGAAAAGACCTCCGAAACCGGTATAGACTCTTCCTGCACTCTCCGATTTAACCAGAGTATTATGCAGCTGCTGCATTTTCGTGTTGCAAAGAAATTGAAAATGTTTATACATTTTTAATTCATATACTCTTTTGTAGGAGTATTAAGGAATCTTTCTTGTTGGAACTTTTACCACGCTGAGCAGATGAGTTGTGAAATATTTAAAATTCTCTCATCTTAATTTCCTCGGCATCCTGCATGATTTATAAATTTTGAAAATCTCAGGAGGTGTAACCAAAGAAAGTGTTCCACCTGTTGTCAATCTGGTGATATGGGAACGATATTTATTGTCGTTTTCTGTGCTACTTCGATTGATAACAACTTACTTTGGAAAACGTATTTTAACTTTTTTTGGTTTTAGGACCTAATCTTCACAACCCAATAGGTCCCCATAACGCTCGAGTAACTGCAAATTTAGCATACTTTCCTCCCATACTATTATGTATATTATAATGTTTTTCTATTCATTTCCATTATATTTTGAAATATCGAAGCTATCTGGCTCATCTAATGCAAAATTAAAGAATAATTTCATGCTTCGAACAAATTAGTGTTACAACTGTGGAAGTTGCTGGCTATTTTAATTTTGGCAGACAAATTTCATTCTGCTCGCATTATCATAACCGTAGTTCTCCAAACACATACAATTTTGCCTTGATGTTCAGAATTATGAACGCGACTTCACAAGAAATTCACAATTTCATCATCAACCGCCATTATTTGCGAAATGCAATTTTGAAAACTAGCGGAACGTTAATAATGAAAAATAATGATGCATCAGAGAGGGGCATGTACATCATTAAATGTGATGGAAGTTCGCTTAAACTGTACCTATATGTTCAAAACTGGAACAAAAAGGGACAGAAAATGAAAACATTTACAATAGCGTCCGAAGTCGGTACCGATGATTAGATGACATATTAGCTTTAAAAGAAAGATTGTAAAATTTATATTTCTTCCCTTGTTGACGATACTAATGAAATTTAATAATAAAAAGATATTCTTCTATTATATAGGTAATTTCGACGAAGTAAATATATTTAATAGGTTATTTGTATTTTATTTAAAAATTTAACTAACTTTCTTATCTACCACTTTCAAAAAATTTTTATTAAAACAACAAAAATAAAAAAAAATATGAATCGCCCATGATTCGAACCCGCGTCATTCCAATCTCGGAGCTAACGCCCTAGCAACTACACCAGCAAGGTACTTCTAATTGACATGTAAGTTTCGGATATAATTACACAACACGGCGACAAGTAGTGTAAATATTTTATTATTTTACTACAGAGAAACACAAATCCAAAAACACAAGAATTATAATAAATAATACATTTACTAAAAACACTAATATATTCTTTTAATGACTTATTTGCACGGATACAGATACATAAACACCTATCTTGAAATATTAGCAAGGAACTACATACTGTGTGTGTGCGCAGGCGCGCAGATTTATGTACAATTTTAACCTCAATCGAATCGCGCCTAAAGAAGAATATCTTCAAAAATTATACAAACAAAAATGGGAAAACACATACGCGTAAGTATTTACATTTTTTTGAATAAATATGAAAGGAAACCCAAATGAAGCTGCAGCAGGTTAAAGATCCGAATGGGAATATATGTAATAACTGAAGAAGACCACATTATAGAAAGATGGAAAGAATATTTTATGGAACTTTTAAGCAAAGACAAGACAACAGCAGACAGCCAAACAGCAAAGTTAAACAATACAACCACAGAAGAACAAGATGTAATTGGGGACAATAAAATACAAACGAATGAAGTGGAAGATGCCTTAACCCAACTAAAAATAGGCAAGGCTGCACGTATAGATAGATTGGATGCCGAGTTGTTGAAATATCTGGGAGAATTTGGCAAAAAGGAACTTTATGAACTGTTAAACCTAATATGAAAAACTAAAAAATACGGAGTGACTGGAACACGGCTATAATATTGCCTATACACAAAAAAGGAGATGCGAGAGAATGCGGAAATTACAGACGCCATATCGTTGCTCTGTTTAACATTAAAAGTCTACGAAATTATCCTAGAACGGAAGCTCCGGAATTTAGTCAAGCCTAGATTAGCAGATATTCAAAGTGGGATTAGGCCAGCACATAGCGTCCAGGACCATATTTATCTTCACTCTACAGCAGATCATCGAAAAAGCCATACCAAAAGATGAAACGGTATATTTGAGATTCCTAGATATGAAAAAAGCTTTTGGCATGGTGAGCAGAGAGGGAATATGGCAAATCTTGACAAATAAGGAAGTGGATATGGAACTGATAACCACAATCCAGAGTTTGTATTGCAATACCATAAATCAGGTAAGAACAGGCAATCTTATTTCCAGCAAATTTACGAATAACGACGGAGTCAGACAAGGAGGTGTACTGAGCCCCCTACTATTTGTCTGTGTAATAGACGAAGTAATTAAAAATTGCTGGCCAAAAACAAAAAATATACCATAGGATACAGAAACCTACAACAAATAAAAATCGAAGCCTTTGTATTTGCAGATGATATTTTTATTGTGGCAAGAACTGAAAGAGCATAATTGTTATGTTCTCCCAGATTCTTATGTTCTTATATTCTCCTCCTGTGGAGGAGAACATAAGAATCTGGGAGTCAGAATTAAAAAATTACAATCTAATAATTAATATGGAAAAAACAAAATTAATGGCAATATTCAAGAAAGATGTTAACCTAAATATTGAAATCCAAAGCAAAAAAGAGAACAGGTAGATAGATACATTTAAATACCTTGGAATAATTTTAAATAAGAAGGGAACACAAGAAGACGAAATTGGAAATAGGATAAAAGCAGCCACAAGAACATATCATTCGCTGTATAAAAACTTTTTAAATAAAAAAGAAATAAAAAGGAAAACCAAAATGATAATGAATTTTAAAGTCAAAAGGCAGATATCGAGCACTGAATTTAATTAAATCTTGCCCAAGTATACTTTCGCTCACAAGAGCATCCTCAGGGGCATCTGAAATAAGTAAAGAAAACGCCATTGTAGAAGAGGAAAAAAGTTACAGACTTCGAGACAAAAAATCGAAGGTGATATGATAAAAAGTACAAAAACGTTTCTAGACTTACTTCGTCAATAAAAAGAAGGTATCCTCGAATGTCATTTTATTAATAAATAATTTTGGTGGCAAACTTAAATTAACATCTAACTAAACACTGAACAAGGGACAAAACAGATAAATTAAATTGCCAGTAGGTTCTACATTTTACAATATGGAGGCAGAATGAAGAATGAAGTATTACTTTTTCTTGACGTAAATGATCAAGTGATGGCTGACAGATGACAACTTGGTGAGACTATGAATGTGTAATATGTACAGTCACTACACATTTGGGCTGTACATTCAAAAAACTGTAAACGATCAAAGGCCTCAAGCAAGACAAAACAGTATCAGTAGCAAACGGTGAAATGAGAGGTTATTAGAATGTTTTGTTAAATTATTTATTTGTAGTTAAAAGTGAAAGCCAGTTACCACATTCAAACTTGTCAGAGGTGGGCTAAGATGTTGGTTGGCGACAATGTTTCTGGACATAGAGATTGGATATGGCACTGGTTGAAATATGAAGAGTAGTGGGTTGCATACTCTGTAGTACTAATTAAGTGTCAGCTGTTGAAAAAATTGAAATTGACTTATTGAAATGGACTGAG
Source organism: Diabrotica virgifera virgifera (assembly GCF_917563875.1). Taxonomy (NCBI): domain Eukaryota; kingdom Metazoa; phylum Arthropoda; class Insecta; order Coleoptera; family Chrysomelidae; genus Diabrotica; species Diabrotica virgifera. The sequence goes on along the minus strand of NC_065446.1, from coordinate 26,472,681 downwards.
TAAAATTTGAGATTTAGAAAAATTTAATGAAATATGAAATATTATACCACTGTTGAGTCAAACTTGAAGTCAATGATCGGAATACAAGATTGAAGTGTCAAGCATAATCCAAGATCAAATGAAAACAGCGAGGGCCATCTAAATAGGTATATGATGTCAATGAAATTTTAAAATTCCAAAAAAGAGTATGTATAAGTTTTAATTAAGTCCAGCTGTGAAACAATTGACCTCAAATGAGCTTGGCTAACATGTAATGTGTTATGGATGATACAAATTTAAAGAAATGTAAAACTATTAATGAATATAGACTCAGTGCTGGAAAACCTATACAGCCGAGCTGGGACTCCTGCGAGGTGATGCTGTAACAAAGTTTTTGAAAATTGGTTTAAATTTAGTGCAATTTAAATTGATTTGAGTGTTAAGGCAATGTTAGTTTTCATTTGATTCCCTGGTAATCTCTAAATCCTCCAACAAATCCAACTCCAAGTAGTTTTTCTTCCTACTGATATCATGTAAAATGGACGAGCCTGTATTAATATTGAAATTATGTTTGCTGGAATCTAAGTGTTGACCGAAACTTGAAGAATTTGGTCTTTTCAAATGTTCTGTAATTCTCGTTGACAACTTACGAATGGTTCTACCTACATAGGAAGCATCACAATCATCACATCTCAATTTATATATACCACTCTTATCCAAGGTGTTCATCCTATCTTTGGTGTTAATTAGAAAGGAGCCTAAAGTATTATGTGACTTGAAAGATATTTTGATATTGTCAATTGTGGAAGTAAAAAGTTTGGATATTTTTTTAGAAATGTCACTAATGTAAGTGAAGGAGAAATACTTGGTGTTATTATTAGTATTGAGGTTAGTGGATGTTTGAGAGTAAGCATGCTTTTCTGCAAGTTTTCGTTTTGCTTTATTGAGAAGTCTATCTATGATATTGGGATCATAACCATTGTTGTGAGCAATTTGCTTAAGAGTACAAAGTTCTAACTTGAGGTTGTCATTAGAAAGTGGATATTTGAGAAGTCTATAAATGAAACTATTGAAGGCTGCCATTTTGTGTTGTATTGGATGGTTAGATTTCATGTATAACATGATCCGTTTGGGTAGGCTTTCTATATATGTTATATTCTAGAGAATCTTTATGACGAGTTATGGCTATATCCAAGAAGTTCAACTTATTGTTAGACTCTGGTTTAAGTGTAAAAGAAATGTTAGGATGAAGTTCATTAAGATGATCTAGGACCTGTGTGGAATCATCTTGAGATCCCTCTATGATGGCTAGGCAATCGTCAACATATCTAGACCAGAAGACTATTTTGTTGTTGTTATGAACAAAAGTCTGTTCCAAGTTATCTAGGAAAAGGTCAGCTGAAAATGAGGATAGTGGAGATCCCATCGCTAAACCTGTTGGTTGTTTATATATTTTTTGATTGAATTGAAAAAAGTCTTGGTCAAGCCAAAATTTAAGCATGGTTGAGATTGCAACTTGGTCTTTTGTAGTTATGTTACATTTATTTAAAAGGTTTTGTACCAGAGGTAAAGTTTCATCTCTCGGTACAGAAGTGAACAGATTAGAAACATCAAATGAAACCAAATGAAAACTCTCCCTGATCCTGATGTTATTTAAACGTTCTATTAATTCTAAAGAATTTGAAACAGAAAACTTAGGTTTAAAGTTAGTGATAGATTTAATTGTGTTGTAAACGAACTCTGATAAAAGTGAAACTGGAGTGTTACAGAAACTAACAACAGGCCTTATAGGGCAATTATGCTTATGAATCTTAGGAAGTCCATATAACCTAGGTGTTATAGGATTAGATAAAGTTAACTTTTTTGTAGTATATTTAATGATGGTGTCATTGTACAACTTTACCATAGCTTTTGATTTATTAATAAAAGTGTTAATTGGATTTTTTCCAAGATTAGAAAGTTGTTATTTGAAAGGAAGGACTCTACTTTGTCTATATATTGAACTTGTTCCAAGACTACAACACAACTACCCTTATCGGCTTTACTCAGTATTAGAGAATCTCTATTGAGTTTTTCTTTTATAGATTTAAGTAAAACATTTTGTTTTTTAAATAAATGATGGTTTTTTACGGAAATTGAGTTTGTACTTACATTGTTGTTGTTGGAGTAAGCTTATACATGAATTTCTCAAATACTGTTTTGTTTCAATATCTTTTGTCATACCTTCTATAAGGGTATCCAGCTCCACTGCAAAGGTTCCCAACACTGAGTCCGTCAACCTAAAATTCTAACAAGAAAACTTAAGACCTAGACCTAAAAATTGTAATTCTTCCTCTGAAAAATTGGTGTTACTTAGATTTAAAACCCTAGGGTGGAATTTATGATCTGAAAAGCTATGTCCGTGTGTTGAGGTGTTGGACTGTTGTTTTTTCAAAATCAAACGGTTTAGTTTGCTGATCAAAATTGCTTGATTTGCAAAATGATAATATTTAAAACAATTTACGTACCTATTGTCACTACATATGGAGCAGAGAATTGGGTATTGAACGACAAACAAGAAAAGAGATTACAAGCAGCGGAAATGAGGTATTTAAGAAAAGTCGTGGGAGCTAGGAGAACCGATAAAAGACGTAGAGAAGATATTAGAAGAGAATTGAAAGTAAAATCATTAAAGGAAAAAATTCATGAAAAGGTATTAAAATGGACTGGGCACTTATTTAGAATGAACGATGGCAGACAGGTTAAAATGATATGGGAAGCGAGGCCGATAGGGAAAAACAGGAGAGGCCGACCAAGGAAAACATGTTTTAACAGTGTGATGGAAATATTGCAGAATAGAGGAAAATCGTGACAGGAAGCCAAAGAGTTAGCTAGGGACCGAAAAAAGTGACGTAAGATCGCAGAGAATAACGAGTAGGTAAAGAAGACACATCGACACCTTACGGTATAAGAGTATAATCGATTATGTTATGTTATGGAAGCCACCATTTTTTTATTGCAGATTTGGATTCCTTACGTCAAAATAAGTAACATTTATTCGAGACATTTTTTTCGAATTATGGATAGATGGCTCTATAATCTACTAGAACCATTGTTGGAAATAGAAAATTAAATTAAAAATGGAAAGAGCCCACTAAAATGGAAAACTTTACTTAACTTTTTTTGATTTTAGGACCTACTCTTCCCAATAGGTCCCCATAACGCTCGAGTGACTGCACATTTAGCATAATTTGCTCCCTTACCATTATGCTTATGACATAATATTATGTATCCCTTCGAAATTGTATCCGTTCTCCTATTTAATACTGTTCTCTGGAGGAATAATATGCCTGTTCATCTTTTGGGTAGTCACCCGTTTCTGAGATAGTCTGACCATCGATTTCTTTGTCTGCCCGTGGATCTACTTCCTGTTTTATTCCTGTTTCATCGACTTCGAAAAACCGTTCGACAGGGTCCGACATGAAAAACTAATAGAATTAATGAAAAACAGAGATATAGACAGACGAGATTTACGAATTATCATCAATCTGTATTGGAATCAAAAGGCCAATATAAAGATAGAAGAACAAGAATCCGAGAATATTGATATAAAGAGAGGAGTAAGACAGGGTTGTGTTCTGACGCCGCTACTGTTTAACCTGTACAGTGAAGCCATATTTCAGAAAGCGATAGCGGAGCTAAGTGATGGAATCTCTATAAACGGAAGAATAGTAAATAACATAAAATAATATAAGATTCGCTGATGACACCGTTATAATGGCAAACACCCTGTAATCGCTACAAAAATTGCTAAATAGAATTAACGATTATTACATTCGATACGGACTAAAAACAAACAAGGAAAAAACTAAATTTATGATTGTCTCAAAAACAGAACATGGAAATGAAAGGTTAATGATAGAGCAAACCCAAATAGAAAAAGTTAAGACATACAAATATCTGGGAACCTGGGTTAATGATAAAAATGACCAAAGCAAAGAAATTAAAGTCCGAATTGAAACTGCAAGGCAAGCATTTATAAAAATGAAGACACTGCTTACAAACAAAGACCTTCAGTTGCCTCTCAGATTGAGGGCTCTAAGATGCTACATATTTTCTATACATATTGCTATACGAAATGGAAGCTTGGACATTGAAGAGACAACACATAAGAAGAATAGAAGCGTTCGAAATGTAGTGTTACAGAAGAATATTAAAAATTCAGTGGGTTCAAAGATTACCAATGTTGAAGTGCTACGAAGTTTAAATAAGGAAATCCACGAGGAAAATAAACTTCCTGTAGCTGGCTGTATACCATAAATCACAAAAATACCAAGTTTCTTGTAAAAGGTATATATTAATCTTAATGTCATTTTGGGTTGCTTTTGAATTCAGTTGTCAGTTGGCCATTGAAATCCAATATGTGAGGTTTTCTCCAAAAAAAGTTCCAACCACGTGGGGAGAGTCCTGTGTTGCCCTGGGTAACATCCAGTTTATCTTTAACATCAGATGATTTTTATATAAATATGTAAAATAACTTTATCATTTACATTTAAAGGGTTTTTACCCAATACATTTTGGTGGCTCAGGCATGCAAATTTTGACTTTTAAACACTGATGATAGATTCCTTAATCCGGAAACGTTTTGTATTGTGACCCTTATTTAGGGTATTTTAATATATACCTTTTACAAGAAACTTGGTATTTTTTAAATAAGGAGTTAGAAATTATGAAAAGTATAAAAACTAGAAAATTGGAATATTTGGGTCACATTACCAGAGGAAAAAAATGTGAGTTGCTGAGAATTATTATGCGAGTAAGGATCCAAGGAAGAAGAAGCATAGGAAGAAGACGCATCTCCTGGCTAAGGAACCTTAGAGAATGGTTTAACTGTAGTTCATTACAACTATTCAGAGCAGCAGCCAACAAAGTGACCATAGCCATTATGATATCCAACCTCCGTTAGGAGAGGAAACTTTAAGAAGAATAAGGATCTCCTTCCTTCTTCCTCTTCTTCTTCTTTTTGTATAGACATAGCTCTACTCTTTTTCATTGCCCTCCAGTAAGTTAGCATTCCACCGTTTCGTGGTCTTCCCACTGATCGTCTTCCTATTAGGACACCATATCAAGCCGTCTTTAATACCACTCTATTTGTTGTCATTTGGTTTATATGATCGTTCCATTCTACTTTTCTATTTCTTACCCATCCCTTGATGTTCTTCACCTTGCATCCCCGTGGTAAAACTTTATTTCTAGCTCTGACCCATAGTGTCTTAGCATCGATTTTTCTAGGGTTTTCATTTTTGCTGTTTCTTGCATTCTTTTTGTCCTCTCTGTGTCAGGTTGTGTTTCTGCTACATATATCATAATAATATAATAACCAATAGGTCGGATGACTGTTTTGTAAATTCTGCTTTCATATCTTTCCCAATATTTTAATTTCTGCATAGGTATTATTTCATTTAGGCAACCTGCGACGCTGTTTCTCTATTCATTTGATCTTCCACTTCTGTCTCGAGCTTTCCGCCGCTAGATAGTGTGATACATTAATGTAAACTCCGTCACTCAGTCCCTTCAACTCTACTTTTCATCTTAGTAGATTTGCTATTATAACTGTGCATTTTGCTTTTTGTGGAGAAATTATGATGTTAAATTTTCTGGCAGTTATATTAAAATGATTAAATTAAATATAACCAAAAAATTACCGCCAAGGAAACAGAGAAAGGTGAAAAAAGATCAAATACGCTTCAGATATATTGGCCTCTAATGAGGAAAAGAGAGAAAGATATGAAACGAAAATAGAGAACATAATTGAACAATGTAATCAAGTAAATGAAAATCAGGTCATAAAATAAGTATCGAAGATAAATGAAGGGTTTTAAAAGAAGCAGTGATAACAGCTGCAAAAGAAGTAGTGGGGGAAAGCAAAGAACCTAGCCAAAAAAGATGGTATGAAAAAGATTGCCAGAGACTAATGGAACAAAAAAACCAAGCTGGACTTAAAATGCTGAACAACAGTACGGAAGAAACCAAAGAAGAATATACCACAAGAAGACAACAACTAAAAAAACATCTAAGATTTAAAAAGAGGAATTACAATAAAGAAAAGATTGAAAGGCTAGAAGAACATGAACAAAAACATGAAATAAAACTATTCTATAAGGAATCAAATCTTGAAAAAAAAGGTTTCCAACCAAGAACAAAATTATGCAAAGACAAAAATGGGGACTTAATAGCAGACGAAAAAGGAGTGCTAAAACGGTGGAGAGAATATTTTAAAGAACTGTTGAATAAACAAAATCAACGTTACGAAATAGAAGAGCTACTATTAGTAGTTTTTTATTTTGGTTTATTACTGTAAATATCGTTTTTCCTATAAATTAATGAAAAATTCCTGCAAAAACCCCATATGTCAAATGAATAAATGTCCTTCATAAATAAACAAAAGGAAAAAATAATGTTATTTATATTGTAAACTGTGTGTAATCATCAAAATAATAAATCACTAATTTGAGAATTTCCGTAAACTTAATAGGGTTCAATTAAATAACTTTTTTTTTAAATATCTCCGATGTTGTAAAAAGTGACATATGGGGTTTTTGCAAAGAACGCCTCATTTAGAATCAATAATAATAGAAGAAAATAAAAACAGTGATGAGGTAGTAGCAAGAATTTCACTTAAGAACAAATGCTTCTACAGCCTATAAAATATCATATAGTCAAAATCACTATCTATTAATTCAAAAGTAAAAATACAATATAGTGTTACACAGGATTTGAAAGACCTACGAATACGAGAATGGGAAAAACAAGCAAAGGAAAGAAAAACATGGACAGCTATAGTCAAACAAGCAAAACACACATAACGCCGAAAAGACCTCCTCAAAAAAGAAACAAGAAAGTAATATTTTAAAAAAATATCGTTTAGAAATTTTGAGGAGTTATGCGTGTGGTTGGCCTCCACACCATGTAAAACTTTAGAACCCAGAAACCCCAACGGGCGACCATGGCCCTCCATGGGCTGTCAGCGGTCACCGATGATGATGATATTAAATTGAGATGTAGTAGCATACGTTGTAAATCATCTTTACTTTGAAAGATAAGGATTTCGTCGTCTGCATGCAGATTATTTTTTGTAGTTTTTCTCTAATTTGGTGTCCGTTTTTGATTCTTACTTTTTTATTATTTTATCCATGATCAGTTTGAACAATATAGGCCTCGGGGAATCTCTCTACTTTGTTACACTGTCAGTAGGGATGGGAAAAACCTACCGGCTTTAACCTAAAACCGGTTATTTTACTTCGCAATAACCGGTTTTACCGGTTGTTTTTTGTTCCGGTTATAACCGGTTTTTCTTTTTAAATTAAAAACAGCTTATTAGGTTTTTAATGTGATTAGGATTAGGATAGGTATTATTTTGGATCCCAATCATAATTATTATTCTCAAGTAATTATTCCAAACAAAACAATAATTCAAATTTTATTTTATAAATACAGAAGTAAACTGAAAGTGCAAACTCACATCAGCCAGAAACAATTAAGTTTTATTATAATATTTCGTTGAAAAGGTATTATTTGTAACCAGTAATCATAATATTTGCATAAGAAATGATCTGGTTGAAGTAGACTCAAACATCATCTATTTTTCACACTTGACTCTTGACATTGAAAGTGGGTGAATGACTTTTTCTGATTACCAAAAATAATGTTCTGACTATGAATATCGAATTACCGATTCTTCTTCTTTGAGTGCCTCTCCTATCGGAGATTGGATATCATTAGGGCGATTCTAATTTTATTTACTGCTGTTTTAAACAATTCGTTAGTGGTACAGCCAAACCACTCTCTCAAATTTCTCATCCAGGACATTCTTCTACGGCCTGGATTTCTTCGTCCTTGGATTTTTCCTTGCATTATATTTTGTAGGAATGTGTACTTTTGTCCTCTCATCAGGTGGCCTAAGTATTCAAGTTTTCTCTTTTTTATACTCCGTAGAACTTCTGGCTCGTTATTTATTCTGCGTATTACTTCTTCATTTGTAATTTTATCCACCCAACTTATTCGTAGTATACGGCGTATACGGCCGAATACGAATACGGCGTATACGAATTACCGATTACGAATACGAAACTCCAAGAATTTCCCTAGGTTTTCAAAACGATACACCCATACAGGAAGTATTAAATGAGCTAAAATGTACCTATTATACAAATATACAAACGTGTTAAAAGAAATACATAATTTTTTTTGATGGTAGTAAAAATAAAAGATATATTGCATTATCCAATTTATTTTTAAGTAAAATATATATGTTGATATTATTTTTTTAGAAGAGTCTGGGAAATTTTTTATAAGTTGAAATGGTTGGGTTAAATTGTATATTATTGCAATATGTATATATTATTAATCTTACGCTATATTATATTTAATAATCTCTCTCTCCTGTCGTTTCCCCATTACTGAGGATCGTGATTTCTTCCAATATTCCTAACAATGTTTCTCCATTGGTCTCTATCTTCAGCTGCTCTAAGAGCTTCGCAGAATGAGTTTCCAGCTGAATGCTTTATTTGGTCAGACCATCTAGTTGGTGATCGTCCTCTTGATCTTCTCCCCGGAACGTTTCCAGAAACAATTAATCTTTCCAAACTGTCGTCACCTCTGCGAACCACGTGACCAAAGAATTGCAGAATTCGTTGCAGACATATTGTGGACAGCCTTTTTTTAATGTTGAGTTGGTTTAGAATGGAATTATTTAATAATAATCAATAAATATATAATAATAATAATAAAATGATAAATAAATATAATAATTAATAGAATAAAATGGTTTTATTAAAAATTTTGTTTTATTTATATTGATATTGATGTTCTTTCGATAGTACTAATTTTGATCATATTGATATCGAGTATCGAGTCGAGTGGAGTATCGCAAACTAAAGTTCATTGTAAATGTATTATTGTAACCTATTGGATTAAAAAAAACAAAAACCGATTTTTGGAAAAACCGGTTTTTGGGCCGGTTATAACCGCCAGGTTAAACCGTAAGCAAAAAAACCGGTATAACCGAAAACCGGTCTTTTGACAAAAACCGCCATCCCTAACTGTCAGCTCAATTTTCATTTTTCCACTTTTATTATATTGTTCTGGTAGATATTATCGATTATTTTGATTATCTCTTAACCGATATGCGATCTTAATATGTCTAATGCTTCTCTCAATGTAGTCGGATACAGAATAAATAATAGCGTTAATATGACGCAACCCTGTCGCACTCCTCATCGGATTTGTATATCTTCGGATGTTCTGTGCTTCATTTCAATTGTTGCTGTTTGGTGTCAATATAGTTCTGAAATAATTCGCAGGTCTTGTTTGTCAATTACGTGTGGTCAATTCTGCTACGTGTTCTCGGTCTTACTTTACGGTGGCGAGTCTTGGACTGTGAATAAAATCGATCTAAATCGCCTTGAGGCTTTCGAAATGTGGTTCTATAGAAGAATTTTAAAAGTATCTTGGGTGAAGAAGATTCGAAACTCCACAATACTAGAACGTCTCAGCAAGACTACTAAGATTATAAAAAGCATCAAGAAGAGAAAACCGAAGTATTTTGGACATGTAATGAGAGGTCCCAAATATAGGTTGCTACAAAACATTATACAAGGGAATATAACAGGAACGGGCAAACGTAGTCCAGGACCAAGAAGAACCTCATGGCTGAAGAACTTGCGAGATTAGTATGGGGTTGATACAAGCGTGTCATTTAGGGTTGCAGTAAATAAAATTAAGATAGCTATGATGGTAACCAACGTACTTAAAGGACATGGTACATGAAAAAAAAGTTTGCCAATTCCAGTCGTTCTTAGAATTTCGATCATCTATTAATGGTTAACGCAGTCAAATGCTTTTCTATAATCAATAAAACATGCATAAACATCTACATCCATGTCTCTGCATCGTTGTATTAAGACATTTAAGTCAAACAGAGCTTCTCTTGTTCCCAATCCGTTTCGAAATCCGAATTGAGTATCACTCATCTGAAACTCATACTTCTTATAAATTCGTGCATGGATGATTTTGAAGGAAGTCTGAAGGAAATGGGATATCAAGCTTAATATTAGATTCTCATGGCACTGTGAGGAACTGGGTTTTTTTGGTAATGTTACGAATGTTAATTTTAGCCAGTCTGATGGTATTTTTTCTGTGGCATATATCTTATTGAATAGTAATAGACCAAGAGGCAGCGCTGAAAAATCTCTTTGAATTTACTAAAGCTAGATTTTTCACAGTTGATTACTGTGAGTGTGTAGAGAAACATACTGCGGTCGGTCAAGCGAAACGTAGAACAGGGGTTACTGAGAGGGTATCAAAGTTGCTTTCCTACGAAGGTAATTAAATCCATTCACTAAGGCTGAAAATCAGTACACACATTTTAAATTAAATATAAATAAAAGTTATTATAGTCGGTCAGCTGTATGACGGGACAAAGCCGGTCGGTCGGCCCCAATAGTCGATTGAGGAAATGAAGCATTTTGGCTCGCAATTTTTTCGTCCAGCATGGATTTACTTGAAATTTTCACAGAAGGTAGGGAATAGTCCAAGAATAATTTTCTATATCATGCCGCTATCATACGCTAAAACCTTGGGGAAGGTTGCCACCCCATCTCGAGGTTTTTATTACATTTTAACCATATAATGCGATGAAAAAAGTGATTCTAAGAAAAAAATGTTTTTTGCATTTTCTTCGTAAAACTAATATTTTTCGAAATCAATGGGAAAATCGCAGTAGCTGGCTGTATACCATAATTAAAAAATCATACAGAAGTAAAAACTTCGTTTGTATAATAGTATAACAAAGTTTTATTAAAAAACATTAAAAGTCATCCAAGAGGATGATCTGATCCAGATTGAAAACGTTTTGAAAATACTTTTAATGTTTTTTAATAAAACTTTTTTATAGCATTATACAAACGAAGTTTTTACTTCTGTATGATTTAATATTTTTCGAGTTATTCGCGATTGAAAATAACAGTTTATCGACGAAAAAATCGACTTTTTTAGAGGTTTTTTTGAGAATATGTACCTCGAAAAATATTCTATATATTTTTGGCGATAAAAAGTTTATTCAAAAATGATTTTGTTGGATTTTTAAAGAGCTATGAGACTGTGTAAATTAAATTCCATAAGATCCGTTAGTTTTTAATTTACGCGGGTTTAAAGGGCTCGAATAAGTGGGTGTTTGCTGGTAAATAGAGGTTTTAAACAGCTATATCTGGCTAACTATTCACTATAATAAAAATCTATGCACAGGGTAATTCATTAAAAAGCTACAATTTAGTAGTTAATAATTTTCTTCGTATTTTCAGTATTTTCGGAGATATTTTGAAGTAAAAAGTGAAAAATACCAAATTTAAAAAATAAATTTTTCTTTAAACTCCAATTTTTCCAATATTAGGCCTTTTAAATAGGTCAAACTCCTTAAGTATATCGATAATATAAATATAAAAAAGAACTACAGAAAGGTGAAGACCAATTGTGAATTAGGAAGGTAGTAGGGGGCTGTTTTCACTGATTTTTTCGTAGAAAAAAGCACGTACCGGCATTTTTTTGATATAAGTCGCTTAATTTTCATGCTAGAAGCTTTTTATTATTTTTTTAGGTCTAATTGTATACTTGAAAAAAGATTATTCAAGTTTTCCTCGAAAAATGCAAATGTTTCCCATTATTTGGCTTTGAATATTTCAAATTATGCATTTGACGATAAAACCTAACTTTTAATATGCCGTATCTCGGTTTGTATTGGTCTTAAAGATATTATTGGATGAGAATTTTGTGTTACTAAAAGATACAATTTTGATATCTACAGTTTTTTTGATTAAATGCATATCTTTCGAGGTATTCTCAAAAAACCCTCTAAAAAAGTCGATTTTTTCGTCGAAAAACTGTTACTTTCAAGCGCAAATAACTCAAAAAATATTAGTTTTAAGAAGAAAATGTAAAAAACATTTTTTCTTAGAATTACTTTTTACATCGAATCATTCTCTTTGCCTTATCCCTATGCGTGGTCGGCTTCCCTAATTGCATTTCTCCACACAATTCTATCTTGGGCCATATCAATGTTAATCCCTTTTACCAACATGTCCTGCCTTATCGTCTCCCCCAGGTCTTCTTTGGTCTTCCTCTCCTACTCCTTCCAGGAGTCTGCACTTCAGCTATTCTTCGTATTGGGTGGTTAACGTCTCGACGTTGAACATGACCAAACCATCTTAACCTATGCTCTCTCATTTTGGCATCAATTGGTGCCACACCTAGACTTCCCCTAATATACTCATTTCTAATTTTATCCTTCTTTTTCACTCCACTCATCCATCTAAGCATTCTCATTTCCGCCACATGCATTCGCTGTTCCTCTTTTTTTCACTGCCCAACATTCAGTTCCGTACATCATAGCTGGTCTTATGGCTGTTTTATAGAATTTTCCCTTCAGCTTCATTGGAATTTTTCTGTCACACAACACACCACTCGCTTCTTTCCACTTCATCCATCCAGCCCTAATTCTACTGCATGCATCTCCATATATTTCTCCATTACTCTGTAATACCGATCCTAGGTACTTAAAACTATTGCTTTTTACAATCATTTCACCATCCAAAGATACCATTTTATTTGTAGTAACTCCATCTTTAAATGAACATTCCAAATACTCTGTTTTTGTCCTACTAAGTTTTAAACTTTTTTCCTCCAGAGCTTGCCTCCACTGTTTCAGTTTTTCTTCTAAGTCTTTTTCACTATTTCCTACTAACACGACATCATCAGCATACATTAAGCACCATGGAATGTTACCCTGTAGTTTCGCTGTTATCTGGTCCAAAACTAATGAGAATAAATACGGACTAAGCACAGAGCCTTGGTGCAATCCTACTTTCACATGAAATTTATCAGTCTCTCCCACACCTGTCGTAACACTAGTCGTTACTCCCTCATACATATCCCTCACAATCTTTACATATTCACCAGGGACTCCTTTTTTATTGAGTGCCCACCACAGAATCTCTCGAGGAAATCTATCATATGCTTTCTCAAGATCAATGAATACCATATGAGCGTTTGTTTCTGTACTCCTGTATTTTTCCATCAACTGCCTTATAATGAAAATTGCATCTGTTGTTGATCTGCCCTGCATAAAGCTAAATTGATTCTCGGATATTTCGGTCTCTTCACGTATCCGTCTATCAATTACTCTTTCCCATATTTTCATGGTGTGGCTAAGCAGTTTTATAGCCCTGTAGTTTGTACATTGTTGTATATCTCCCTTGTTTTTGTAAACAGGTACCAGTATACTGCTTCTCCATTCGTCTGGCATTTGTCCAACTTCCATAATTTTATTAAATAGACCTGCTAGCCACCTTGTTCCTGTCTCTCCCAATGCTCTCCATACTTCCCCAGGAATATCATCTGGTCCTACCGCTTTTCCTTTCTTTATTGTTTGAAGCGCTTGAGCCACTTACTCGTTGGATATTTTGGTGACCATTGCTGCTACTGTCTCCGTTGACTCTACAGGCTGTCTGTCAAATTCTTCATTTAATAAGCTGTCAAAGTACTTTCTCCATCTCTTTTTGACATCCCTTTCGTGAACTAGTATTTTATTATTTTCATCTCGAATACATCTAATCTGATTAAAATCTTTTGCTTTCTTTGCTCTCTGTTTGGCTATTTTATATATCTTCGTTTCGCCTTCCCTGGTATCAAGTTGATCGTATAGGTTTGAATACGCTTTTGCTTTAGCTTTTGCTACTGCTACTTTCGCTTCCTTTTTGGCGACCATCTTTTTACATCGAATAGCATGGTTAAAATGTAATAAAAAATTCGCACTCCCGAGATGGGGTGGCAACCACCTCCAAGGTTTTAGCGTATGATAGCGGAATGATATAGAATATAGAAAATGATCCTTGGACTATTCCCTACCTTCTGTAAAAATTTCAAGTAAATCCATGCTGGACGAAAAAATTGCGAGCCAAAATGCTTCATTTCCTCAATCGAATATTGGGGCCGACCGACTGGCTCTGTCCCGTCATACAGCTGACCGACTATAATAACTTTTATTTATATTTAATTTAGAATGTGTGTACTGATTTTCAGCCTTAGTAAATGGATTTAATTACCTTCGTAGGAAAGCAACTTTGATACCCTCTCAGTAACCACTGTTCTACGTTTCGCTTGACCGACCGCAGTATGTTTCTATACACACTCACAGTAATTAACTGTGAAAAATCTAGCTCTAGTAAATTCAAAGAGATTTTTTAGCGCTGCCTCACCGTCTATAAGTACTGTTATTAAGTCTATTCTTTTATTTTCATTGCCAACCGATATTGTATGGATCGGTGGTTTTTCCATTTTTCTGAGCTGTTATTGCAATAACTTCTTCTTTGGGTATATTTATTAGCTTCGTTTTGGTTAGAATCATTGTAAAATCAGCTAATAGTTAATGATATCATGATACGTGTATCTATCTATCTTCCAAAATAACATATTTTTCTTTGTTCGAGTCACATCTTCGTTATGGTCTTCCTTTTTGGGGTTCTGGTACAGCTGCCCAATTCGATGTTATTTTCAAATTACAAAAAAGAGCAATTAGATATCTGTTTGGCCTCAGAAGAACAACACATTGCAGAAGTTACTTCAAAGATCACAGAATTTTAACCCTTCCATTTTTGTATATTTTAGAAACTGTTTGCTTAATTCGTAAACATCTACATGTCTTTCCACCAAGACCTAATCATGACTACTTCACGAGAAATTCTACGTTTGACGTCTATATGCCGACCCCGTCCTCTGAGTTATTAAAGAAATCTATATTATATTCTGCAAAAAAACTTTACAACCATCTCCCTCTACAACTTAAATCTGCAGCTTTTTTTTCCCAAATTCCGTAAACTGACAAAAGCCTACCTATTTTGAAAGACCATATTATTCAGTAGAAGATTTTCTTAATCAATAACTAAGAAATTACAGTACCCTTTGCACAAGTAGTATTTTTATTATCATTTTTTTGTCTATATTTGGGTGTCATATGCAGCAGCTTAACTTTTAAACTTATTAATTACTAGGTAGACTATGCATTTGCAATTTACTTAAATTTTGCAATTGATTACTTCTGTTTAACTTCATTATTATTGTTATTATTGTGAATATATTGACGATTTATGTAATTTTAGTGAATTGGATTGTTATTGTTTTGTTTTCTTGACTTTTTATAAGCTTTGTCGATAAAATTGTACAATTTTTCATGACAATAAAGCATATTTCTCTCTCTCTCTCTCTCTCTCTCTCTCTCTCTCTCTC